>NC_138903.1:92096077-92677212 GCF_965194825.1 Balaenoptera physalus
TAATGAACTATAATTCTGAAGGAACATAGTTCACATTTATTTAAATTTTTAGCTGTATCCACTGAACTTGACTTTATTTTTTGCATTTTTAGATCATAAACCATATGGAGTTAATTATCGTTCCTGAATTAATTTTAGTGGAAGGGAGAGTAAGACAAATGTGTTTTAAGTATATAATGAATATTATTTTTATTCTCCTCAGTACCCTCACTGTCTATCAGAATATCTCCCATATATATTGTTTCATAATGGGTTATAAATATAAATAATTTATGTGTGGTTTAAAATGCCTCACAGCCGGACAAAGTGAAAGTCTCTTTTCTAATCAATATTCCTGCATCCCACTCCCCAAAGGTAACCACTGCTATTGTTTGATTTGTATTTGGCATGCATTTTTCTGTGCATATTGAAATACACATACGTAAATAGATACAGTGGTTTACACATTAACTGATTTGTTTGTTAGATATGAAATTGGAATCACAGAATAACACTGATCTGCTACTTATGTTCTTCATTTAACAAGATGTGTGCTTTTTAAATTGTTTCATTAAGGTATGATTTAGAGAAAATAAAATTCACTCCTTTCAGTGTCCAGTTCTATGTCTTGAAAAGTACATACACTTGTATATGTACACTTGTATACAGTTGTATAACCACACCACAATCAGGATATACGAGTTCCATTATGCCAAAAATTCTCCTGTGCCTTTTTGTAGTCAACCCATTCTCCCCACCTCAACCCTGACAACGACCTATTTGCTTTCTGACTCCCAAATTTTGATAGCTGTAGGTTTTCACTTTTATTTTCATTTTAATTCTGTTCTATGTATTTTTAATTGAAGTATAGTTGATTTCTGTTCTACGTATTTTTGATTTCCCTTGAGACTTCCTCTTTGACCCATGAATTTACTTGATATGTGTTGCTCAGTTTCCAAGTTCTTAGAGATTTTCCTGTTATCTTTCTATTATTAATTTCTAGAATTTTATTCCATTATTGTCAGATAACACATTCTGCTTGGTTTCAATTTTTTTAGGCTGTTAAGGTTTGTTTTATGACTCAGGATATAGTCTATCTTGCTGAATGTTCCATGTGCATTTGAAAAGAGTGTGTATTCTGCTGTTTTTGGGTGGACTGTTCTATAAATGTCAGTTAGATCTAGTTGGTTGATGGTGGTGTTCAGTTCATCTATAACCTTGCTAATTTTTTGTCTACTAATTCTATTACTGAGAGAGGAGTATTGAAGACCCAAATTATAATTGTGGATTTGTCTATTCCCCTTTCAGTTCTGTCAGTTTTGCCTCTTGTATTTTAAGACTCCGTTGTTAGATATAATACATATTTAAAATTGTTGTACCTTCTGGGTGAATTGACTGACTCTATTTATCCCTGGTAACTGTGTTTGCCTTCAAGTCGACATTGTCTGATAATGTAAAGAATCTATAGATTCTCCTGCTTTCTTCTGATCAGTGTTTGCGTGGTGTATTTTTATTCATTGTTTTACTCTTAAGCTACCTATATCATTATATTTGAAGGGAGTTTCTTGTAGACAACATATAGTTGGGCCATTTTTGTTTTTTGTTGTTTTATAAATCCATTCTGACGATCTAAGTCATTTAGTTATGTATTTAGACCGTTGACAATTAATTATTGATATGTTTCTATTTAGATCTACCACTTTATTTTGCATGTTTTGTTTGTCCTCTCTGTTTTTCATTACCCTGTTTCCCCTTTCTTTGGCTTATCTGAATGCCTTTTAGTATTTCATTTTAATTTTCTATTCTGAATTTGAATATATCTCTTTGTATAATATTTTTGTGGTTGCTCTGTGGATTACAAACTCCCTACTTAACTTTCCACAGTCTATTCAGAATCAATACTCAGAATCATTATGTTACCACTTCAGTTGATATGTAGAAACCTCACCTTAATAGATCCCCTTACCCTCCCCCCTTTACATTACATTTGCCTTATGTATTATAACTACACTGAAATCTACATAGGTACCTACTATAGCTACTTTATTGAAAACTCCATCTGTTAATGTTATATTTTGCTGTGATTTTCCACTATTTACCATGATTTTGGAAACCCATTCAGCTGCATCTTCATATTCACTTTCTCCCTAGATCTCCATGAATTCTAAATTGGTGGAAATGTAAATTGGTACAGCCACTATGAAAAACAGTATGGAGGTTCCTTAAAAAACTAAAACTAGAGTTGCCATATGATCTAGCAATCCCACTCTCTGAGCATATATCCAGAGAAAACTCTAATTCAAGATACATGCACCCCACTGTTCATAACAACATTCTTTACAATAGCCAAGACATGGAAACAATCTAAATGTCCATCGACAGATGAGTGGATAAAGAAGAGGTGGTATGTATATACAATGGAATACTACTCAGCCACAGAAAAGAATGAAATAATGCCATTTGCAGCAACATGGATGGACCTAGAGATTATCATACTACGTGAAGTCAGAAAGAGAAAGACAAATGCCATATGATATCACTTATATGTGGAATCTGAAATATGATACAAATGAACTTATTTACAGAACAGAAACAGACTCACAGGTATAGAAAACAAACTTAGGGTAACCAAAGGGGAAGCGGGGGAGGGAGTGATAAATTAGGAGTTTGGGATTAACATATACACACTACCATATGTAAAATAAACAACAAGAACCTACTGTATAGCACAGGGAACTGTATTCAATATCCTGTAATAAACTATAATGGAAAAGAACATGACAAAGAATATATGTATATATATCTATAACTGAATCACTTTGCTGTACGCCAGAAATTAATACAACATTGGAAATCAACTATACTTCAGTAAAAAAAAAAAAGTAATATAGGTCATTATTAATAAATTAAGCAATACCTTGGACAGCATTGAATGCCAGTGTCCAGAGAAATTAGAGCATTTAGAGCCCTGGTGGCTTCAGGATACAACGGGAAAAGCTTTAGAGTAATTTCAAGCTCACGTACTGAGCAGGTACCCATAGCAGTTCCCCTGATTTACTTCACCTCTCCTAACTTCTTACCCTTATCTAAATTATAGGATTAAATAGGGACTTCCCTGGTGGTGCAGTGGTTAGGAATCCGCCTGATAGTGCAGTGGACCTGGGTTCGAGCCCTGGCCCAGGAAGATCCCACATGCCTTGGAGCAGCTAAGCCCATGAGCCACAACTACTGAGCCTGCACTCTAGAGCCCATGAGCCACAACTACTGAGCCTGCATGCCACAACTACTGAAGCCCACATGCTTGGAGCCAGTGCTCCACAATAAGAGAAGCCACTGCAATGAGAAGCCTACACACCACAACGAAGAGTAGCCCCCACTCTCTGCAACTAGAGAAAGCCCACGCGCAGCAACGAAGACCCAATACAGCCAAAAATTAAATAAATAAATAAATACATAAATAAATAAATTAAAAGAAATGTTTAAATTATAGGATTAAATAGGTAACTGAATAAGTGTTAAGAGTAAAGGAGATACAATATAGAGTACCATTTGTTTACATTCATTTCCTACCCTCCATATCATCTTTCTCAGAGGAGACGTCTGTTCTGACTGATCCCTTTCTACCCACCATCTTAGAAAGCAGTCATTCACATAATCCCCATACTTAATTCTCATCATCATCAATCATCATCACCAACACCAACATCTGCATAAGAGGTCACTGTGTATATGAAGCGTTTGTCAGTCTTCTTTCATTATCACCCTCCAGGAGCCCTTTCAGACATTTTTTGCCTAATTACCCCCAACCCCACTCCCCGGCGGAATGTGAAATTGTTAATACTCCAGATGTAGTTTATCTGTTTATGTACTGTGGTCCTTTGGAAGCTCACAGACCGTTGTAATATCTGTGAAAACCCTAACCTCAAGAACCAATCTTTGACCTCTTGGGGGTGATGTCATCTGTTGAGAATGCATGGTATATTGTGATTAGGGCAAAAGCTGGAATCCCATTCCTGCTCCATACATCCCTCGATCCACACTAGAAAATCTGTCATGATTAGATGCCCAGCCTTGATAGACCATCCATGGAGCCACCCTCATCCCTCTCTGGGAGAAATTTCACTTTCCTCTCTGTGTCCTCAGATGTCCTTTCCTCCCTAGCAGGTACAAGCAGCCTAATCATTTCCATAAGTTTTCACAAAGGACAGAAGAAACACTGGCTTCAGACAGCTTCTGCTTCCAGCCTGGTCACAAACTTCCCACGCGGCAGGGGGAAGGAACACCAGGCTTGGCTTCCTGCTGCTGGGAGGGTTAACACAGGGAGAACAGAGATTAACCACCTCAGCAGTACATGTCCTGATACCTTTGCTAAAGATCTGCCATCAGCAACTAAAGGTGACCAGGCTGCCAGGTCCCAGCCCTGGCTCTGGCTGTTGGCGTGGGGAACAACCTCTTTGCCGTTTGTCTCTGTGCTCAAGAGCACTTGCTTTGTAGTCACACACATCCATGAAGAGAGGATAGTGATACATCACTAGTGGGGCTGTTGTGAGATTAAATCCAGTCACTAACATGAAGAACCTAGATCGGGGCCCCTCTAAACAACCTGCTTCATAAGTAGTAGCCCTTTCCTCCGTCAATCAGAGAGCTCATGTGGTCCTCACCCGCCCCTTCAGTTGGGGCCCCTTAACCAGATTGCAGGTCAGAATCACCTTGGGGATCTTTTTCTAAACCCTCCTATGAATTTCCCTTGTTGGTGGAAAGAGGGCTTCTGTATCGAAAGCCATTCAAGTTATTCAGCCACGATAATATGGGCCTTAAAAAACAGATATGCCCATTTGGCACCCGTAGTGTGTGGCAGTGTCCATTTCCCCTTCATTCCACCAGCATCAGTTACTAACAGCTTTTGTCTTTATTGCTGAATATGATCTCTTCTTTTTTCCAGACCAGTCCCAGTGGAAGAGTCACCTCAGAAGGTCTGTCCTTGATGTTATAAATTCACAGGCTCCTCCCCTAGGGTTGCCAGATTTAGCAAATAAACATACTGGATGCCCAGCTGAACTTGAATTTCAGATGAACAAAGTAATATTGCATGTGACAAATTTACACAAAAAAGGATTTTTTGTTTATTTTAAATTCAAATGTAAATGGTTTAAATATAATCTGGTAACCCTACACATGGAGGGATCTGGAGGGGAACCAAGGTGCTCCAGTCAACAACCGCAGCTGAGCCCCTAAGCAGAAGCCAGAACCCATGCTCATCCCTGTGAGTGAGCTCTCCCAGATGTACCAGCCTAATGGAGCCTCCAGCTGATGGCAGCCCCAGGTGAGACACCACATGGAGCAGAAAACTATCCAGCTGAACCCAGTCAACCCACATTATCCCGAGAAATTAAAAAATGGCTATTGTTTTGGTGGTGTTTGTTAAACAGAAATGGACATCTGAACCATGTAGTTTTGGTGAACTCTCTTCTTCTATAGTCTGTAATCTTTGGATAAGAGAGGGACTTGCTGATCTTTGAAGGTTCGATAGGACGTCGTTATAATTTTGGCTATAGTCTCTGTGTGGGTTTATATGTGGGTATAGTTTTTGAAATTTCCTCAATTCCTTCTGGGATTCCCAAGATAAATTTTCACGATGTATGATTTTCATCATACTCTTGGAATTTTAGAAATTTATTCCTAAATTCCCTTCCACAGACGAGGCTCCACTGCAGTCATGCTTGTGAAGGGATGGAGAGGTATTGCTACAAACTGCTCCCTGAGGCACATGGAAAGCCGTATCCTCAGAAGGTGCCTTGGTGAGTACGTTGTCAGAACAAGGGGTGTTTACTCATTTCAAGAAGGGTTTCTCAAAGAAGGTGTCCTGAAACACTTTCTCCCGCTACAGGGATAGCCTGCAAGGAAGCCACTCTTCTTGAGGACACATAGGATGCCTTCACCAGACCTCAGAGACATATGCATTGCAGTCCTGGTCCTTTCTGACTGTCCCAGCGCAGCACTGCTGGGTGGATACGTCTGTGCAGTTCTGGGGTTCATTAATACGAAGACCACTACCCTTGTGGAAATCTGAGCCACATTCTACAATATCACCTTTATAAGGAATAAAGTTGATGTATTTTCACCTTATTTTTCATATTTCTCAGTTGGTTTAGAGTCAAGATATGGAGAAGGGGTGTATTTTCAAGGCCCCTTAAAGACTCAGTCATTTTAGAGCAAGACCATAGGAATAGTTTGGGACCCGGCGAGACACAGAAAAGGGAAAGGAGCTGTGGATCTATTTGTAGACCCACTCCTGAGGGCAGAGTAAACATGTGCTCCATAAGGGCAGGTTGGTTCAAGAACTTTGAAGGGAGAGGGCCTGGGCTGTGCAACCTGTTTGTTCATCCAGCCTCACTAATCAGGTAAGTGATTCTCTAGATAGAGGAGTGAGTGTATAGAGAGGTTACATGGGTTTGGCCGTGGCTGTCCCTCCACGTGGAAGAAAATATTGCGAATGGAGGCTAGGAATTCCCCAGGAAAAAACAATGTATCGTTCAATCGACCCAGGTTTCTGCCTATTAAATGAGTATGATGCTTTAGGCCTGCCTCCCTGGAATAACCCTGAGATTTGTAAATGACATTTTTGTACATGTATCAAGATCATTGGGTTACATGATTATAGAGAGTTCTTAGTTCTCTGCCACAGATGGCTAACTGCTTAGCATGGGCTGTGAGAGTACACGTTCACCCTCAGAGGGAGGGCTAACTCATCTGCAGGAACCCTACATGCTTCCCTGGGTCTCTGTGTTCTGATAATACACCCCTACTGTCTCTTTAAAGCAAACACAATTCCTGACGACAAGCACATGTTTTGTCCCACGAAACTGGACAGATTTTTTTGCCAGTTGCCGGGGTCCCAGTCTAGTGCTTCAAATTAGTATGTTTTCCAAGTGGCAGCCTGAAGAGCTACGGTGTTTTGCTTTAAGCTAAAGACAAGGGGGTGGAGGAGGGTGGGGAGGTATTTAAGGTGGTGGAGGACCTGCTTGAGCCAGGCGGTTACTAGACTATAGAAACGTGACGTCAATAAGGCGACCTTGACGACTGTTTAAATGGAGACAGAAGCGGCCTGGCAAGGAGAGCAGGTTTCTCCTTTAGGTGTTTGGAACCGAGTTGGGAGAGTGGGTACCCGCGACGGGGGCTGGACCACCCTGCAGTGTGGGGAGCCAAAGGGATCCACATCCAGGTCACTTCTTTCCCGCTTTGGGGGCTCGGTGCCCGGGCTGTCTCGTAGGCAAAGCCATTGGGGTCCTGCCCGGCCCCAGTGGGTGCGGTGTCCTGCTCCAGGGGTGTCCTCGAGCCACTTTCCTTCTAAAGGCAGGGGCGTGGGAGGTGAGACAGGTAACGACTCTCTCTGAGCCTCAGCTTTCCCCTCTGTAAAATGGGGATAAGAACGCTTTCCCCACAGGGTCACTGTGAACATTCAGTGATAACACATGCATAAGCCGAAGGCCCTGTGGTTATTCCGGGATCATGGATGTTTGTATGAATTCAGGCCACTTCTTATTCCATTTCCCACTTTGTTCTTAGGGGACATATGAGGAAAGGAGAAGAAAAAGGCCCTGGTGGGAAGCTCATTGTACCTTTTCCTCGTTCGCAGCACTATCCAGTTGTTTCAGTGTCATTGTCACTAACCCATTGCCTAGCATGGTGCGGGGCCCACAGTTACACCAGTAAAGCATGGTAATTGCTGGATCTGTCTCTCCCTGTGCAGCTCCTCATGCCAATGGCCTTGCTCATATCGGGTGTCTGAAGGAGGCAGCTTCTAAGGATCTGTGTCCTGATGGCTGCTGGAGCTTCTACTCCAGGTTCAAGGGCAGCAGCTTCCAGGAGACCACAACACTTTGCGTCTTCAGCTGGAGATGACACCTGACTCAAGTGAGTTCATTGATCTGAACAAAAGCATGTTGTGGAATAGCTCCTTGAGGTTCATAAACTAACGTAAAAGTAGACAAGGTACTTTGATCTCATCATGGAAGAAGGGTTTTAGCAGGTGCAATGTCATTCCATCAGCAGCTACATGCTTTGTAGTAGCCCTTGAGGCCCATCTTAAAGAAGACTTTTTTGCCAAAAAGCAATGACTAGTCCAGTTGGAGAAGGAAACTGGGCTTTAACATGCATTTGCAATAAATATACCTAATTTGTTCTCACTGTATAAATAATAATCAGTGATTCCCATGTATCTTTCAGATGAGGATGCAAATATGCAGTTGGTTATTCTTTTAGCAATCTGGCATTGTAATGTAGTTCTTCCCTGGTGACCACATTTTCTTTTCCATTATATAAGGTAGTTTTAAAGAGCTAGTTTCCAAGTTTCCAAGTGTTAGGTAAAAATGTCAGTTACTAGATCTTAATATGTTAAATATCTTAATATTTAAAAAAATGTTTTTTACCCTAGAGTTTACCCTATAATAATGGTACTCAGCCATGTTCCCTTAAAAAACCACTTACTCTTAATATCATTATGATTATTTCTCTAGGATATAATATTTTTATTCATGTACTTCAGATGGAAATAGAAATCAACTTTCTCTAAATATTTGGATATATTTCTTTGCAAGTGATTATTTCTATTTTGGGTATATGTAGTATGGACCAATTTGATAAGACCATGTGGATCTGTCAGTGTTACAAAGGCATAATCTTGGGAATCTTTCAAATGATTAACTGCATTGAAGAATTATGAATATATAAGTATATTTCAAACTCTTTCTTGAGGTTTGTTAACATACAATACAGTGCATACTTGAACTGTGTGCTCTAATAAGTTTTGATACATGTATGCACCTGTGAATCCAATACTACCATCAAGATAATGAACATACCGTCAAGATAATGAACAAAAAGCTCCTTTGTGCCCCTCTGTAATGCCCCCTTGTGCCTCCTTCTCCATGTCACCCTACCCCTTTCCCAGGCAACCAGTGATCTTCTGTCACTGTAGATTAGTTTTCCTTTCCTATAATTTTATGTGCATAGAATCATACTATATTCTCTTTTGTCTTGTTTTCTTCAACCTAATTATTTCTACATTTACCCATTTGTTGCATGTATGACTAGTTCCTTCTGTTTTATTGTTGACTACTATTTTATCAAATGGATATACCACACTTTGTTTTATCCATGCACCTGGTAAAGGATATTTGTTTCCAATTTGAGGCTCTTGTAAAAAAAAAGCCGCTATGAATATTTACGTGTTAAGCCTTTGCTTGGATATACGCTTTCTTTCTCTTGGGTGAATACTTAGGACTGCAATGGCTGGGTTGCATGGTAGTTGTAAGATTAACATATATGAAACTGCTAAACTGTTTTCCAAAGTGTTCTCACCATTTTTCACTGCCACCAGCAGTGTATGAGCGTTCCACCCTCCAAATCCTTGCCAAGGCTTGGAATGGTCAGCCCTTTTAATTTTGGCCCTTCTCAGAGGGGTGTAGTGGGATTACATTTACCTTATGATTAATGACGTTGAGCAACTTCTCATGTGCTTATTTGGCATTTGTATATCTTCTTTGGTGATCTGTTCCAATTGTTTGCCTACTTATTTATTGCCATGTCTGTTTTATCTTACTGACCCTTGTGAGTCTTTTAAATTCTGGATACAAATCCTTTATCAGATAGCTGATTTGCAAATATTTTCTCCCAGTCAATGGCTTGTCTTTTAATTCCCTCAACTGTGTTTTTGGGAGAATAGAAGTGTTTAATTTTGAGGAAGTCTGGTGTATCAATTTGTTCATTTATGTTTTTGATTTTGCTTTTGATGTTATAACTAAGAAATCTTCTCCTAACCTAGAGTCACAAGAATTTTATCCTGTGTTTTCTTCTGGAAGTTTCATAGTCTAGGTTTAATATTTAGGTCTGTGATTCATTTTGAGTGGACTTTTGTATCTGGTACATTATATGGATACAGTTTACTTTTGTGCATATGGATACCCACTTGTCCCAATACCACTTGTTGAAAAGATATCATTTCTCCACTGAACTGCCTTTGTAGATTTGTCAAAAATAAGTTGCCTATATATGTGTGGATCTATTTCTAGACTCTTTGATATACATTTGACATACATTTCTACCTTCATCCCAATACTACACTGAGCCTTGATTACTGTAGATTTAAAATGACTCTTTACTCACAGACTTCAAAAACAAACAGTTACCAAAGGGGAAAGGTGGGGGTGTTGGTAAATTAGGAATTAGGGATTAACATACACACTACTAAATAAAAAATAAAGTTATAATGAAGAAGAAAAAACATACACACTACTATATATAAAATAGGTAATCAACAAGGATCTACTGTATAGCACAGGGAACTCTACTCAATATTCTGTAATAACCTATATGGGAAAAGAATCTGAAAAAGAATGGATATATATATATATGTATAACTGAATCACTCTGCTATCCACCTGAAACTAACACAACATCGTAAATCAACTATACTCCAATATAAAATAAAAATTAAACAAAAAATACTTGCACAAAAAATAAATAATAAATAAAATGAGTCTTGAAATAAGATAGTGCTTATCCTCCAATGTTGTTCTTCTTTTCAGAGTTGTTTTCGTAGTCTAGGTCCTTTGCGTTTCCACATGACATTTAGAATAAACCTGTCAATTTCTTTTTTTAAAAAGCATACTAGGTTGTTTCCATGTCCTGGCTATTGTAAATAGAGCTGCAATGAACATTGTGGTACATGACTCTTTTTGAATTATGGTTTTCTCAGGGTATATGCCCAGTAGTGGGATTGCTGGGTTGTATGGTACTTCTATTTTTAGTTTTTTAAGGAACCTCCATACTGTTCTCCATAGTGGCTGTATCAATTTACATTCCCACCCACAGTGCAAGAGGGTTCCCTTTTCTCCACAGCCTCTCCAGCATTTATTGTTTGTAGATTTTTTGATGATGGCCATTCTGACCAGTGTGAGGTGATACCTCATTGTAGTTTTTTTTTTTTTTAAGACACTAATGAAAGAGGGGAGGACTTTTTTTTTAATTATTTATTTATTTATGGCTGTGTTGGGTCTTTGTTTCTGTGCGAGGGCTTTCTCTAGTTGTGGCAAGCAGGGGCCACTCTTCATCGCGGTGCACGGGCCTCTCACTATCGCGGCCTCTCTTGTTGCGGAGCACAGGCTCCAGACGCACAGGCTCAGTAATTGTGGCTCACGGGCCCAGCTGTTCGGCGACATGTGGGATCTTCCCAGACCAGGGCTTGAACCCGTGTCCCCTGCATTGGCAGGCAGATTCTCAACCACTGCGCCACCAGGGAAGCCCCCTCATTGTAGTTTTGATTTGCATTTCTCTAATGATTAGTGATGTTGAGCATCCTTTCATGTGTTTGTTGGCAATCTGTATATCTTCTTTGGAGAAATGTCTATTTAGATCTTCTGCCCATTTTTTGATTGGGTTGTTTGGTTTTTTGATATTGAGCTGCATGAACTGCTTGTATATTTTGGAAATTAATCCCTTGTTGGTCGCATCATTTGCAAATATTTTCTCCTAGTCCATAGGTTCTTTTCGTCTTGTTTGTGGTTTCCTTTGCTGTGCAAAAGCTTTTAAGTTTATTAGATTCCATTTGTTTATTTTTGCTTTTCTTTCCATTGCTTTAAAAGACAGATCCAAAAACCTATTGCTGCGATTTATGTCAAAGAGTGTTCTACCTATGTTTTCCTCTAGGAATTTTATAGTATCCAGTCTTACATTTAGGCCTTTAATCCATTTTGAGTTGATTTTTGTATATGGTGTTAGAGAATGTTCGAATATTCTTTTACATGTAGCTGTCCAGTTTTTCCAGCACCACTTATTGAACAGACTGTCTTTTCTCCATTGTATTTTTTATACAATTTCCAGGTGTTATATTTTCACTGAACTTTCAGTAGCCATATATTTTCACTGAACTTTCAGTAGCCAGATGTTGCTGGGGAATCTTTTTGGCTGAAAGCACAGGCTTACTGTAGGACAGAAAAGATACTTGATGCTTAACACCTGTATTAGTGAAGGTTCGCCAGAGAAACAGAACCAATAGGATGTTTATATATAGATATTTATTTTATAGAATTGACTCATGAGACTATGGAGGCTCGACACGTCAAAAATCTGATGAGGAAGGCCAACAGGCTGGAGACTCAGGAAAGACTTACATACAGTTGGAATCTGAAGGCAGTCTGCTGATCAGCCACAAAGAGTCGATCTTATAGATGAAGTCCAAAGGCAGTCTCCTGGCAGAATTCCCTCTTGCTTAGGGGAGATCAGCCCTTTGGTCTATTCAGGCCTTCAACTCATTAGATGAGGCCCACCCACATTATGGAGGTCTAACTGATTTACTCAAAGTCTACATATTTAAATGTAACATCTCGGAAATTCCCTGGCGGTCCAGTGGTTAGGACTCAGTGTTTTCACTGCTGGGGCCCGGGTTCAATCCCTGTTTGGGGAATTAAGATCCCATAAGCCATGCAGCCAGAAAAAAAAACCAAAAAACACCCCATACAATTAAAAAACAAGTAACATCTCATCCCAAAACACTCTCACAAAAACATCCAGAATAATGTGTGATCAAAATCCGGAGACTGTGACCCTGGTCAATTAGACACGTAAAATTTACAACCACAATATTAATGCCTATATTTCCATATCAGCTGTTGGATGTTACTGACAATGTATTTAAACTAGGGAGGAAAATGTCTGAGAGAAAATTCTACAGGTCATCTCCAGAAAATCAGTCACTAAAATGAAATAGTTTAGTAGCTTTCAACTTTACTGTGTGGTTAGAATTGAATTGTGGAGTTTTCTTCTTTATCCTCAAGCAAATCCATCTCGATGAATTCTTGGGTTGTTGGGTGGTAAGAAAAAGTGGGAGAGAGCATTATGAATGTGGGTACACATGTATGTGCGTGTGTTTGTTTGTGAGTATGTGTGTGTATATTGGTGAAGCTGTGAGGAATATTTACTGTGAGGAATATTTGAGGTTAATTACTGTGTGTTATGTCAGTCCTGCTCAGTTCTGGGCACATGTTAGGAAACAAATCAGGATGGTTGCTGTTTGTTTTATCCCAGCTTTCCTTGGTCAACATGGTTACCATGGTGACTCAGTGACTGCTATAGGATTTGGTACAGACTGAAAATACATTCCTGATTCTTACCTGAATCCATCATGACTATGTTAGTTGTTAAGTGTTGCTTTTATAATTCTGTCATCCCTTCTAGATTAATAGACATTCAAATGTACGGTGGAGTTTCTCTTCACCCCATCACTTATTTATTTACTCATGTATTTATTTTATGAGTATGGCTCACAGGTTCCTATTTTCCTCAAAGAGTTACCATCTATCATTATAATTACGTATTTCGATGCTAAATTGTCCCAGAACTGGCCAGTGTTAGACCCGTCAAGTTGGCTTCTGTGTCCATTTAATGCCTCTCTAGAATTCTTTAGCATGTACTGGGCTCTCTGAGCCTAGTGTATCCCAACCTGTAAAAAGGAGGTAATGATGTCCACTTCAGAGCGTTACCTTGAGGATTTAGAGAGAAAAAGGCGGAAAAGAACAACCTACACTGTGTGGCATTTAGTAGTCCCGCAAAAATTTAAGCTTCCCTTTCCAACTTTACCTCCTTCATCCTGTTTAGTGTGATGTCTCTGACATTACCATAATAGCATGACCTCCAGAGAGAATACTTAGACATGTAACACAGCAGGGATAAGCCCGCATGTCCATGATGTGAGAGCCTCAGTGTCACTGCTTTCTGTGGAGGGGGCTGTGTGATGGAGCTGGGGAAGAGGAAAAGCATCACTGCACAGCTTCCAGTGAATTGAGCGGGGACAGGCAAGTACATCCTCACTCCTGCCCCCTGTATTTCATGTGCTTTCCCTTCCTTTCACTTTCCTCTCTATTCCATGTGCTGTCTTTCCCCCTTACTCTTCCCTGCAGTGGAACAGCAGAGAAGGATGTGGACACTGAGCCCCAGAAACAAGAGCCGATAGAGAAGAACCAAGTGTGATGTTGAATCTGCTAGACGGGTTTCTGGAGCAAGAGTGAAGAGATCGGGCCCCATCATTGGGACGCTTCAGGTACCTCACTACCTTTTCCCATGCCTCATCTATACAACAGGCTAACAGTACCCAATGCTCCCAACCACCCAGGAATATTGTGGATTTAAGTGTGATCCCATGTGGGAAAGCAATCTGTGGTTGTAGGTGGGTTGAAGAACCAGTGCACTTTCCAGTAATTACATTAACAGACACACTGTGGATATCATAGAACTCTGCATGGTAGGCATTAAATTAATGTTAATCAAACATCACCATGTTTAAGTCGGGATTTTTCCAAGTGGTCCATGAACTACCTCATCAAAATCATCAGAGGGTACTTGTTAAAATAGCAGATTCCTGGGCTCACTCTAGGTCTGCTGAATCCAAAAGAGGGAGGTGCATTCGGAGGAGTCTACATGTTGGAACAATTTCTCCTGTTGGTTGTGGTATCATCCAAGTTTGAAAGGCACTGCTGTGAATTTGCAAGAAGGTGTTCTTTTTTTTTTTTTTCTTTTTCTTTTGGCCATGTCACGTGGCATGCGGGATCTTAGTTCCCTGACCAAGGATTGAACCCATGCCCCCTGCAGTGGAAGCATGGAGTCTTAACCACTGGACTGCCAGGGAAGTCCCTGCAAGAAGGTGTTCTTACAATTTTGAATCCTTTTGTAAAAAAATTTTTATTGGAGTATAGTTGATTTACAGTGTTGTGTTTGTTAGTTTCTGGTGTACGGCAAACTGAATCAATTATACATATACCCACTCTTTTTTAGATTCTTTTCCCATATAGGCCATTACAGAGTAATGAGTAGAATTCCCTGTGCTACACGGTAGGTCCTTATTAGTTATCTATTTGTATATATAGTAGTATGTATATAATTTTGAATCCTTTAATGTCTATCTTTGGTGTCAATTTTATCTGCAACTTGGCTTTAAATATCTGTGTCTCCTCTCAGTGGGTCACAAAGGGAACAATTCTTTCTTTTCAGTAATACTCAGTGTTTTATATGGGAGGGACTGCAATAGTTTCCTAAGGCTGCCATGACAAAGTACCACAAGCTGAGTGGCGTAAACAATAGAAATGTATTGTCTCACAGTTCTGGAGGCAAGAAGCCTGAAATCAAGGTATTACCAGGGCCGTGCTTCCTCTGAAACCAGTTGGGGAATCTATTTGCACTTCTTTGTAGCTTCTGGTGGATTGCTGGCAATTTTTGCATTTCTTAGCTTGGTTCTGTGTAACTCCAACCTCTGCCTACATCGTCACATGGTGTTATCCCTGTTCTTCTGTCTCATGTGGCTGTCTTTTCTC
Organism: Balaenoptera physalus; assembly: GCF_965194825.1. Taxonomy (NCBI): domain Eukaryota; kingdom Metazoa; phylum Chordata; class Mammalia; order Artiodactyla; family Balaenopteridae; genus Balaenoptera; species Balaenoptera physalus. The sequence continues at coordinate 92,111,419 of NC_138903.1, forward strand.
CATTGTATATTCTTGCCTCCTTTGTCATAGGTTATTGACCATAGGTGAGTGGATTTATATCTGGGCTCTCTATTCTATTTCGTTGATCTTTGTGTCTGTATTTGTGCCAGTACCATACTGTTTTCATTTACTGTAGCTTTGTGGTATAGTCTGAAGTCAGGAAGTGTGATTCCTCTAGCTCCATTCTTCTTTCTCAAGATTGTTTTGGCTATTCAGTGTCTTTTGTGTTTCCATACAAATTTTAAAATTATTTGTTTTAGGTCTGTGAAAAATGCCACAGTATTTTGATAGGGACTGCATTGAATCTGTAGATTGCCTTGGGTAGTATGGACATTTTAACAATTTTCTTTCAACCCATGAACATGGAATATCTTTCCATTTATTTGTATTATCTTCAATTTTCTTCATCAATATCTTATATAGTAGAATTTTTTAAATGATGTGATTCCTGACCATTCATCCTTGTAAAAACCAAAACACTAGGCAAGATTTTTCTTCTAACCTTTTTTCTTCTATGGTCAGTACTGTATTGTATAACTGCATTTTGCAGATGAGACAATTTAAGTGACTGTAAAGTGAAGTAAAAGTATTCAAACTCACACAGTTTGTAAGTGGCAGAAATAGGGTTTGGACCTATCTGTCTTCAGAGCCCTCACTTCTAAATGGTACACCTAGGAAGATGAAAGAGACATTTGCTGAGCTGTGTCAGCCCATGGACAGTGATGTTAAGTTAGGGCCCTATCTCTTTTAGTGGAAACTATGTATCAGTAGGCATTTTCCCACACACATGGGGGTATTTATTTAAGAAAAATGAAAAGATAAGAATTATAAAGCAAAAAGGTATTAACTGTTATAATTTCTATGCATTAGATAATTTTCTCATTAAAAAATTGTCTTGGACTCCCCTGGTGAATTCTTTTTGTCATGAACTCAGAGTGCTTTTCAGATGGGATCTCATTGCTCTGTGTCTGAGGCCTCCCTTCTTGGGCATCAGGGATGGTCTGACTTCCTTTGATAGGTGAGGGCAGAAGAGGTGTGGTGACTTACTCAAGGTCACCTAGAGTTAGTGGGTGTGGGAGGCATGCAGTCTTAGCCGGAGGTAGCTCCTGGTGGAGACAGTATGTCTCTCACAAAAAGCAAAGTCACTTAAGGGCTTTGCCCCCTTGACTTGGAATGCACTCTTTGTTCCAGGCCTGAGGGATGTAAAAGAGATTAGCGAAGCTATCTCAAGCCAGGAGACCTCAGGGAACTGAGAGTCCTGGTTGTTCCTTATGGCTGGGGGCTGTGCGTGCCTGGTTAAGGGAAATTATTGTTCAGGAATGATCGTTGTAAACTTGCTGACATCCGTGGTGGTGATTGAACTGAGACGATAAGCAATTTTATGGGTTCATTGTCGGATAATGGGTTCCTCTTCTGTCTATATAAGATTCAGTAGATTCTAAATAAAGTGCCTTGCAACCATCAGTTGTCTTGGTCCTTCTGATCCCATACTCGCGGTGCTATTCAGTCCCTTGTCCCTCTCCGTCGGGACCTGGAAGACCCTCTGCGGTGGCTGGACCATCGCAGTGGTTTAGGTCTGGCCCTTGGGCCAGGTGTGTCTCCTGTCTACTACCCAGTCTTCTGTCCATTATACATGGCACTAGCCTATGTTCCTATGTGTAGTGAATCACTTTTCAAGGGCTCAGAGGATACATGCTTCTCTGAGGTTAACCAGCAGGTAATATAAGAAGACACTAAGTACCCTCAAATAAAAGGAAGTGAGGTATTAATTTTCCTCTCTTTCCCTAAACTCTTCTGGTAGATTAGAAGAAAAATTCTTGGAACCATGCAGCATATACTCTTCAGTATGGCTCCTTTCCTGAACATAATGTGTGTTTTATATCACTGTTGTCCACAGCTGTAGATTGTTCATTCTCATTGGTATACAGTATTACATCATGTGGGTGTTTTGTAATATATCCATCCATTATGAGTATTTGGGTTTTTTACAGCTTTGACTAATTATGAATAATGTTCCTATGAATGATCTTGTGTATACCTTTTGAATGGACATTTAATTTCCTTTCTCTTGGGCCTGTACCTAAGAATGGCTTTTCTAAGTCATAGGGTTTTTGTATGTTGAGCTCAGTAGATCCTGCCAAATGGTTTCTCACAGTGATTGATTCCCATCAATATTCCAACCAGCAGTGTGTGAGAGTGCTTCTGCTCCATATCCTTGCCAACACTTGCTATTTTCCATCTTTCTCATTTTTTTTTGTTCTTGTAGGCACGTGGTGGAATATTTTGTGGTTTAAAGTTTAATTTCTCTAAAATCTTAAGTCTCTTTACATCCAAATACCCTCCTCTTCTTTTAATTTCCATTTATTTACTTCAACTGGATCTTTTTCATGTGAAAGTTTGCATTCTGGATTATGCTGATTGTATCTCTACTGTGCTGTTTGTTCTGTTCCTCTGGCCCATCCTACTTCCTTTAAATTGGTAATTACTGTACATATAGAGGCTTGCTCAGATTCAGATTTGTGGAAAGAGTACCTGAGAAGTGGTGTTGTACTTCCTATAGCCCTACGTCAGGAGCCTCATCATGTCAGGCTGTCTTTCCTCCTGTGCCCTTGAGACTGATCACTGGGTCCAGGTGTTATCATCCTGGTCCACCCATTATGAAATTTCCCATCTGCCTTTTGACTCATGGCTTTTGTAGCCCCTTAAAGATTATGGCCTAGATCTACATTTCATTAGTGGTTGTAAAGGATGATGTTTTAATTTAATAATTTATTAGCTAGAATTCTTCTGTAAAACAAACTTCCCCTCCTTAATTACAAGGTTACCTTGAGGTCTGGTCCACACAGAAGGGAAGGATGAATGTTTAATTCTTTTACACTATTTCCACTTTCAAAAATAGTGATTTGTTTCCCTGGGATCCTCCAAAGGTGAACAGCGAGTTGGTTTTATTTGTTCTTTCATAGATGTTCATATATTTCATGTTTTAATACATTGCAGTCATTAATGTTTTTGGTGTTCAAATTTTTCCTTCCTCAGTCTCTGTAACCCCCATCTTTTGTGTCTTTTGTGTCCTTGATATACTTTCTGGTAATGGAATCTTGTCTAGACTCATCTGGTACAATCCCTATCCAGACCTGGTGTCAGCCATTTCTCTAGGGAAGCCTGGTTCCTTTCAGTGGGAAATGTTTTTATAACATTCAGTCTGGGACAATAGTTGCTCATTGCTACTGGGTTGGTCTTGTTTCTTGTCCTTTAAGTGCATGGAGCTGGTAAATATGTATTATATTTGTTATGAGACTATATATCATGTCCTTCCATCCTGGGCTGCTCTTCTGTCACCTATAAGAAATCATTCATATCAGTTTTGTTTTAACCTTTCCAAAAATATAATCAATTATAACATGTATATTAGTTTTCTCCCCTTTTCACACATAAAAGGTGGCATATTCTACTCCAGTGCTATGCAATGGAAATTTCTGCAGAAATGAAAATGCTGTGTATCTGTGTGTCCCACACAGTAGCCACTGGCTACCTAAGAGGCTGAACACCTAAAATGTGTCTACTGTGACTGAGGAACTAATTTTTAAATTTTTTAATTTAATCTAATTAAATTTTAAATAGTTAAGTACGGCTAGTGGCTACTGTATTAGACAGCAGCAGCTCTACACAATTTTGTGCACCTTGGTTTTTCACTGAACAATATATCCTGGAGATGACTCCATACCCGTACAGAGAGGGAGTCCTCATTGCTTCTATAACTGCATAATCCACCAGATGTAGATGGACCATAGGTGATCATCCAGCCCTCTGTTGGTGGACATGTCAGGCATAAGAGCAACCCAGAGGGGAGGTCCATCTTGTGAGAAATCTGTGAAAACTATCCACTAAATCAGGAGACTTAGATGTGCAGATCAGGGTCCTGGTCTGGGCTTGTCTTTGAGAACTTGGTCTCTATGCTTTCTGTCTCCTGTGGATCTGGGTCCAGGCCCCCACCACTGGGAGACAAGGTCCTAAATGAAGAAGAAACTCCATGTCACCTCTGATGGACCCCTCAGATAACTAAATGGGAGGGACCACCCTCCTAGGGATAAGACAGACACAAAATCACTCTCGACATCTATCATGCAACCTGGCCAAGAGCTAAGAGAAAATAACCCTCTAGCTCGCACCCATGACAGAACCAAGACTGAAACCACACAGTGTTACTACCTTGACATTCACTGTCCTTCTGGGAGGGAAATCTTGTCAGGAGAAAGTAGTAACCTCTTAGGGCTCTTCAAGAGAACAAAGGTGTGGGTTACGAGTTGCCTCGGTCTCCCAAGTACAACCTCTCCCCTCTCAACTGCATTATTTCCTGTTTAGATGCCAGGTTTCCAGGACTCAGGGTGAAGCCTGAACTAAACTTGTTTGGAATGGAGTCCCTTTGAGGTCATACCTCACCACCCTATGGCGTGCGCACTAACATCCACCTTGCTGCCTGTGGATGTCTCTAGTTACCCAGGTCTACTGATCAGGAGGGGGAAGGTATGGGATGCAGATGTGGAATTGGACTGACCATGCCTGTACACAGTAGACACCTAATTCACATTTAATAAAGAAATGAGATGTAGATGCAGGAGTAAGCAGGAAATGAAAGCTACCTATATGTCCTTTCATTCTTTTTATACACATAAATTCTTCAAGGAGCAGTGGGATTACACAACAGCCTCTAAGTAGATTTGTGTGACACTATAGTGGGTTATCTATAAAATGGTACATTGATACCTACCTCACAGGTCTGTTGTGAGGAGAAATTAACAAACCAATAAGAAAAGGGAACCCTCATACACTGTTGGTGGGAATATAAATTGGTGTAGCCACTATGGTCGATAATATGGAAGTTCCTTAAAAAACTAAAAATAGAACTACTATATGATACAGCAATTCTACTCCTAGATATATAGCCAGAAAAAAGAAAACACTAATTCGAAAAGATACATGTACCCCAATGTTCATAGTACATTGTTCATTATTTACAATAGGCAAGACATAGAAACAACCCAGGGTCGAGGAGAACACCCAAGATGGTGGAGTAGAAAGACCCTGAGTTTACCTCCTCTCATGAGCACACCAAAATCACAACTATCTGCAGAAAAAACATCAATGAAAAAAAAAAAAAAGGAACCTAGCAGAAAAGATCTTCTACAACTAAAGACATAAGGAACCACAACAAGATGGGTAGGAGGGGCGTATTCACAATATAATCAAATCCCATACCCCATGGGTGGGCGACCCACAAACTGGAGAATAATTATATTGCAGAGGTTCTCCCACAGGAGTGAGAGTCCTGAGCCCCACATCTGGCTCCCCATCCCATGGGTCTGGCACCAGGAAGACGAGTCCCCAGAATTTGTCTTTGTAAGCCAATGGACTTAATTGCAGGAGCCCCACAGGGCTGGCAGAAATAGAGGTTTCACTCTTAAAGGGCACACACAATCTCACATGTGCCAGGACCAGGACAAAAGCATTGATTTGATAGGAGCCTAGGCTAGACCTACCTGCTGGGCTTGGAGAGTCTCCTGTAGAGGTGACGGGGGGTGGGGGGAGTGGCTGTGGCTCACCCTGGGGACATGGACATGGTGTCAGACATACTGGGGAATATTCAACCCTGTGAACACTCCTGGCAGCTGACATATTGGCTCATTAGTTCCAAGACCTGGTGCCAACCAACAGCCTATAGGCTCCAGTGCAGGGACACCTCAGGCCAAATATCCAACTGGGTGGGGACACAGCACCATCCATCAGCAGACAGGCTGCCTAAAGGATAAAGAGCCGATAGCCACCTCTGGGCACACCCCTAGACACAGCCTAGCCCACCAGAGTGCCAAGATCAAGCTCCACTGAGCAGTGGACAGGCATCAGACCCTCCCAGCAGGAAGCCTACACAAGCCTCTAGACCATCCTCAACCACCAGTGGGTAGACAGCAGAAGTAAGAAAACTACAATCCCACCATGCAGGCCAGACCCTACCCTAGTGCCAGCTGGGCCCTGATCCTGCATGCTAGCAGGCCTACGCAACTTTCAGGACACCCCGGGCCCCATACCCAACTGTGTCAGGAACCACCCTCCCCCATCAATGATCTGAAACAAGTTCTGGGATCCCTGGGCCCTGCAGACAGACTCCAGAAACCAGCTCTGCCTGCCACTAGTGTGGCACTAACCCCAGGATCTAGCTTTACCTGCCAATGGGTGAGCAATAGCCCCAGAGGCTTTGGGACACTGGCTCTACCCACCAGTGAGCCAGCACTAGCCCTGGGGCCCCTAGGATTCCTCGATGAGCCACCTCATGATTGGGCCCTGCTAAACAGCAGCCAGCAGCATCAGTACAAGGCAGGACCTGGCAACCAACCAGACTAGGGCCAACCAAGCCTACAAGTCCACCCACAAAGTCAGCCCACCACAACAAAAGGACCCATACAGCCCTCTTAGGGTGAACCCCTAGAGCATATACGTTGGGTGATTAGAGGGGAGTGCACTGCTGGGACACATAGGATGCCTCCTACAGAGGGTGACTTCTCCAAGGTTGAGAAACATAACTAACCTACCAGATACATAAAAATACAAATAACAACTTAGACAAAATGAGGCGGCAGAGGAATATGTTCCAGACGAAGGATAAAGTTAAAACCCTAGAAGAACTAAGTGAAGTGGAGATAGGCAATCTACCTGAGAAAGAGTTCAGAGTAATGATTGTAAAGATGATCAAAGAACTTGGGAGGAGAATGGATGCACAGAGTGAGAAGTTAGAAGGTTTTAACAAAGAGAAAATATAAAGAACAACCAAACAGAGATGAAGAATATAATAAATGAAATGAAAAATACACTAGAAGGACTCAAAAGTAGACTAAATGATTCAGAAAAGCGGATCAGTGAGCAGGAAGACCATCCATCAGGAAGCAGAGTTGTGGAACTCACTGCTGAAGAACATAAAAAAGAAAAAAGAATGAAAAGAAATGAGGACAGTTTAAGAGACCTCTGGGACAACATCAAGCACACGAATATTTACATTATAGGGGTTTCAGAAGGAGAAGAGAAAGAGAAAGGTCCCAAGAAACTATTTGAAGAGATAATAGCCAAAAACCTCCCTAATCTGGGAAAGGAAATAGTCACCGAAGTCCTAGAAGCCCAAAGAGGCCCATACAGGATTAACCCAAAGAGGAACACAACAAGACACATTGTAATCAAAATGATGAAAATTGAAGCTAAAGAGAGAAGACTAAAAGCAGCAAGGGAAAAGTCACAAGTAACATACAAGGGAACTCCCATAAGGCTATCAGCTGATTTTTCAGCAGAAACTCTGCAGGCCAGAAGGGAGTGGTCCAATATATTTAAAGTGATGAAAGGGAAAGCCTACAACCAAGAATACTCTACCCAGCAAGGCACTCATTCAGATTTAATGAAGAAATCAAAAGCTTTACAGATAAGCAAAAGCTAAAATAATTCAGTACCACCAAACCAGCTTTACAACAAATGTTAAAGGAACGACTCTAGGTGAAAAAAAAAAGGTCACGACTAGAAACAAGAAAATTATGGAATGAAAAAGCTCACTGGTAAAGGCAAACAGTAAAGGTAGGAAATCATCCACACACACAAAGTTAGTAGGGAGGTTAAAAGACAAAAGTATTAAAATCATCTGTATCCACAATAAGCAGTTAAGGGCTACACAAAACACTTAAGTGTAAAATATGATATCAAAAACAGTAATCGTGAAGGAAACCAAGATGGCAGAGGAGTAGGGGGATGTGGAGTTCATTGCTCCCCACAAATGCATCAAGAATACATCTACAGGGCTTCCCTGGTGGCGCAGTGGTTGAGAATCTGACTGCTAATGCAGGGGACACGGGTTCGAGCCCTGGTCTGGGAAGATCCCACATGCCTTGGGCAACTAGGCCCGTGAGCCCCAACTACGGAGCCTGCGTGTCTGGAGCCAGTGCTCTGCAACAAGAGAGGCCGCGACAGTGAGAGGCCCGCGCACCGCAACGAAGAGTAGCCCCCACTCACCGCAACTAGAGAAAGCCCGCATGCAGCAACGAAGACCCAACGCAGCCAAAAAAAAAAAAAAAAACCTAGTGTGCATATTCTTTTAAAAAATTGACAGAATTATTCAAAAACTCATGTGAAAATGTGAAGGGCCTAGTCTATGAAAAACAACTTTGAAAAGAAAAAAGTTGGAGGTTAAGCACTTTTTCAAAACTCATAAATCTACAGTAATCAAGGCAATGTGGTATTGGGATGAAGGTAGAAATGTATATCAAAATTTAAAAGTCCAGAAATAGACCCACACATATATGGACAACTGATTTTCAACAAAGCTACAAAGGCAATTCAGTGGAAAAAGGAGTCTTTTCAACAAATAGTACTGGAGCAAGTGGAGAGCCATATGCACAAACATAAGCTGTGATCCATATAATGCACCACATACAAAAGTTAACTCAAAAAGAATCACTGACGTAAACATAAAAGCTAAAACTATTTAAAAATTCTAGAAAAATTACAGTAGAAAATTCTTGTGACCTTAGGTTTGGTGAAGATTTCTTAGATGTGAAATCAAAAGCAAAATCTAAACCATAAATGAACAAATCGATGCACTAAATTTCCACAAAATTAAAACTGTTCTTCTAAAAACGCTGTTGAGAGAAAAGACAAGCCATTGAATGAATGAAAGAAAATGTTTGCAATTCATAGATCTGCTATCCAGAATTAAAAATCTCACAAAGGTCAATAAGAGGAAAACAGATACTCCAATAAATAAGTGGACAAAAGATTTGAACAGATACTTCACCTGAGATATACAAATGTCAAATAAACACATGAAAAGATGTTCATCATCATTAGTCACTACGAAAATGTAAATGAAAACGATGAGAAAACACTACACCCCTCTGAGAAAGTCCAAAATTAAAAAGACTGACCATACTAAGTATTGGCAAGGCTGTGGAGGATGAAACTCTCGTATCTCATACACTGCTAGTGGCAATGAGAAATGATTTGACTACTTAGGAAAAAAATTTAGCAGTTTCTAACAAAGTTAATTTTACAACTACCATATGACCCAGCCGTTGCTCTTCTAAGTATTTACTTAGAAAGAGAAAATGTATGTCCCAGCAAAGAATTATATACAAATGTTCATAGAAAGTTTATTTACAAGAGCTCCAAGTTGGAAACAACCCAAATATCCATTAACAGGTGAATGGATAGAAGAAATTGTGGTATATCCATATAATGGAATATTTCCACATTACAGGAAAGGAAAACTAATCTAAAGTGACAAAAGTCAGTAGTTGTATGAGAATGAGGTAGGTTGAAGTAGAGACAGAGGCAGGAGAGAGCTAGGTGGGCAGATTACCAAGGAGCACAAGGAAGCTTTTTGAGGTGATGGATATGTTCATTATCTCGAGTGTAGTATTAGATTCACAGGTGCATACATATATCAAAACTTAGAGCATATACTTTATTTTTTTTTAATTTTATTTTATTTATTTGGCTGTGCTGGGTCTTAGTTGCAGCACACAGGATTTTCGTTGCCGCGTGCGGAATCTTCGCTGCAGTGTGCGGAATCTTCGCTGTGGCGTGTGGGATCTTTAGTCGTGGCATGTGAACTCTTAGTTACGGCATGTGGGATCTAGTTCCCCAACCAGGGATCAAACCCAGGCCCCCTGCATTGGGAGTGTGGTGTCTTAGCCACTGGACCACCAGGGAAGTCCTTAGAGCATATACTTTAAATATGCTCAGTATCTTGTATGTTAACCATACCTCAACATAATATTTGAAATATATTTATATAGTCATAATACTCTGATGCAATTAAGTTAATCAGGTGAAAAATTCTTACAATTATGCTCTTGTACATTAACAGATCCACACTATGTCATCAAATAACCAAAATAATCATATGCAATAAAGTATGCCCAAATATTTAGGGAGAGTTGATGTTCATTTCCTTCTGAAGTACAGAAATAAAAACATTATATCTCAGGAAAATCATAATGATATTAAAGAGGAACTGGTTATTTCAGGGAATGTAGCTGAGTATCATTCTGTTAGGGCAAACTCTAAAGTAACAAATGCTTTTTTAAAAATAAATTCTATCACTGACATTTTAAACTAACACTTGGAAATTGTCTGGTTCTTTTAAAAATGTCATTATAAAAGGAAAAACAACCATAGTCACCAGGGAAGAATCTACATTACAATGTCAAATTGTTAGGAAGATCTAACTACTGCATATTTCCATACTCATCTGAGAGATACCAGGGAATCACTGATTATTATGTAAAAGGTGAGAACAATTTAGATATATTTATTACTAATGAATGTTAAAAGCCAACTTCCTTCCCAAATGGACAATCCATTGCTTTTCAGCACCAAAAAAGAAAGAAAGAAAGAAAGAGAGAGAGAGAGAGAGAGAGAAGGAGGGAGGGAGGGAGGGAGGAAGGAAGGAAGGAAGGAAGGAAGGAAGGAAGGAAGGAAGGAAGGAAGGAAGGAAGGAAGGAAGGAAGGAAGGAAGGGGAAAAAAAGACTTCTATCAGACGGGCCTCAAGGGTTACTACAAAGCATGTAGCTGCTGATGGAAATCCCAAGTGCTGAACCTCTTTCCCATGATTAAATCAAAGTAGCTTCTGTACATTTTGTGAACCTCACAGGAGCTATTCCACAGCATGCTTTTATCAGATCTATGAACTCACTTGAGCCAGGCGGCATATCCAAAGAAAGATGTGAAGTGTCGGGCTCTCCTGCCCTTGAACCTGGAGTAGAAGCTCCAGCAGCCATCAGGACACAGATGCTCAGAACCTGCCTCCTTCAGACACCTGATATGAGCAAGGCCACCAGCATGAGGAGCTGCACAGGGAGAGACAAATCCAGCAATCACCATGCTTTACTGGTGTAACTGTGTGCCCCGCACCGTGCTAGGCACTGCGTTAGAGACAAGGACACTGAAACAACTGGGTAGTGATCCTAACCACCAGAAGGTACAATGAGCTTCCCACCAGGGCCTTTTTCTTCTCCTTTCCTCATATATCCCCTGAGAACAAAGTGGAAATGGAATAAGAAGTGGCCTGAATTCATACAAACATTCATGATCCCGGAATAACCACAGGGCCATCGGCTTATTCACGTGTTATCGCTAAATGTTCACAGAGACCCTTTAGGGAAAGCATCCTTATTCCCATTTTACAGAGGGGAAAGCTGAGGCTCAGAGAGAGTCGTTACCTGTCTCACCTCCCACGCCCCTGCCTTTAGAAGGAAAGTGGCTCGAGGACACCCCTGGAGCAGGACACCGCACCCACTGGGGCCGGGCAGGACCCCAATGGCTTTGCCTACGAGACAGCCCGGGCACCGAGCCCCCAAAGCGGGAAAGAAGTGACCTGGATGTGGGTCCCTTTGGCTCCCCACACTGCAGGGTGGTCCAGCCCCCGTCGCGGGTACCCACTCTCCCAACTCGGTTCCAAACACCTAAAGGAGAAACCTGCTCTCCTTGCCAGGCCGCTTCTGTCTCCATTTAAACAGTCGTCAAGGTCGCCTTATTGACGTCACGTTTCTATAGTCTAGTAACCGCCTGGCTCAGGCAGGTCCTCCACCACCTTAAATACCTCCCCACCCTCCTCCACCCCCTTGTCTTTAGCTTAAAGCAAAACACCGTAGCTCTTCAGGCTGCCACTTGGAAAACATACTAATTTGAAGCACTAGACTGGGACCCCGGCAACTGGCAAAAAAATCTGTCCAGTTTCGTGGGACAAAACATGTGCTTGTCGTCAGGAATTGTGTTTGCTTTAAAGAGACAGTAGGGGTGTATTATCAGAACACAGAGACCCAGGGAAGCATGTAGGGTTCCTGCAGATGAGTTAGCCCTCCCTCTGAGGGTGAACGTGTACTCTCACAGCCCATGCTAAGCAGTTAGCCATCTGTGGCAGAGAACTAAGAACTCTCTATAATCATGTAACCCAATGATCTTGATACATGTACAAAAATGTCATTTACAAATCTCAGGGTTATTCCAGGGAGGCAGGCCTAAAGCATCATACTCATTTAATAGGCAGAAACCTGGGTCGATTGAACGATACATTGTTTTTTCCTGGGGAATTCCTAGCCTCCATTCGCAATATTTTCTTCCACGTGGAGGGACAGCCACGGCCAAACCCATGTAACCTCTCTATACACTCACTCCTCTATCTAGAGAATCACTTACCTGATTAGTGAGGCTGGATGAACAAACAGGTTGCACAGCCCAGGCCCTCTCCCTTCAAAGTTCTTGAACCAACCTGCCCTTATGGAGCACATGTTTACTCTGCCCTCAGGAGTGGGTCTACAAATAGATCCACAGCTCCTTTCCCTTTTCTGTGTCTCGCCGGGTCCCAAACTATTCCTATGGTCTTGCTCTAAAATGACTGAGTCTTTAAGGGGCCTTGAAAATACACCCCTTCTCCATATCTTGACTCTAAACCAACTGAGAAATATGAAAAATAAGGTGAAAATACATCAACTTTATTCCTTATAAAGGTGATATTGTAGAATGTGGCTCAGATTTCCACAAGGGTAGTGGTCTTCGTATTAATGAACCCCAGAACTGCACAGACGTATCCACCCAGCAGTGCTGCGCTGGGACAGTCAGAAAGGACCAGGACTGCAATGCATATGTCTCTGAGGTCTGGTGAAGGCATCCTATGTGTACTCAAGAAGAGTGGCTTCCTTGCAGGCTATCCCTGTAGCAGGAGAAAGTATTTCAGGACACCTTTGAGAAACCCTTCGCAAAATGAATAAAGAGCCCTGTTCTGACAACGTACTCACCAAGGCACCTTCTGAGGATACGGCTTTCCATGTGCCTCAGGGAGCAGTTTGTAGCAATACCTCTCCATCCCTTCACAAGCATGACTGCAGTGGAGCCTCGTCTTGTGGAAGGGATTGGAGTTAATTTCCAAATTGCAAGATTAGGATGAAATCATATGTCATGAAAATTTCTCTTGGAAGTCCCCTCAAGAAGGAATCGAGGAAATGTTCAAAAACTATATCCACACATAAACCAAAACACACATTATAGGCAGGCAACTACAGATAAAACATGCAACAAAATGAGTGTATTTCACATACGGATATATGCATATGTAATAAAACTATAAAGAAATATATAAAGAATGAAAAATCCAAATTCTTATTCGTGGTTACTCCTGGATAAGAAGGAGGCTAATGAGTCAGAAAAGTACTTCAAATGAGTTTCAATTGTATATGTAATGTTTTATTATTTAATATTGGGTATATAGAAGTATGTTATATTATCTTTATAATTTGTGCCTGAAATATTTCTTTTTTTTTTTACAGTATTTTTCTTAAATTTATTTATTTATTTATTTATGACTGTGTTGGGTCTTCGTTTCTGTGCGAGGGCTTTCTCTAGTTGTGGCAAGCGTCCCTCTTAGAACTGCTTTTGCTGTGTCCCATAGGTTTTGGAAAGATGTATTTTTATTTTCATTTGTCTCCAGGTATTTTCTAACTTCCTCTTTGATTTCCTCACTGACACATTGGTTTATTACTAGCATATTGTTTAGTCTCCATGTGTTTGTGGTTTTCCCATTTTTCTTTATGTAATCATTTTCTAGTTTCATACAGTGTGGTTAGAAAAAATGCTTGGTACAATTTCTGTCCTCTTAAATTTGTTGAGACTTGGGTTTTCTTGTGGCATAGCATGTGATCTATCCTGGAGAAAGTTTCATGTGCACTTGAGAAGAATGTGTATTCTGCTGTTTTTGAATGGAATGTCCTGTAGATGTCTATTGAGTGCAACTGGTCTAATGTGTCATTTAAGGCCACTGTTTCCTTATTGATTTTTTATCTGGATTATCTGTCTATTGCTGTAAGTGGGCTGTTAAAGTTCCCTAATATTATTGTATTCTTGTCAATTTCTTCCAAGAAATTTTAAACAGCAGATGAGACACAGCTGGATGGAGAATTGGTGAATTATAAAATAGATGAAAGAAATTACACAGAATAACTCATAGTAAGATAAGTGAAGTAAAAGATTAAAGAGAGGCCAAGAGACCTAAGAAATGGACTAAGAAGGTATTAAGTGCATTTTGTAGGCATGCCAGAAGTGGTAACCTGGTTAAATTTTAGAATAATAATATTCACAGGGACACGGTTAATAATTATCCAGAATTTAGGAAAGCCATGATAAAAACTCTCCAGAAAGTGAGCATAGAGTGAACCTACCTCAACATAATAAAGGCCCTATATGACAGACCCACAGCAAACATTATTCTCAATGGTGAAAAACTGAAAGCTTTTCCTCTAAAATCAGGAACAAGACAAGGGTGCCCACTCTCACCACTATTATTCAACATACTTTTCAAAGTCCTAGGCATGGCAATCAGAGAAGAAAAAGAAATAAAAGGAACCTAAATTGGAAAAGAAGAAGTAAAACTGTCACTGTTTGCAGATGACATGATACTATACATAGAAAATCCTAAAGATGCCACCAGAAAACTACTAGAGCTAATCAATGAATTTAGTAAAGTTGCAGGATACAAAATTAATACACAGAAATCTCTTGCATTCCTATACACTAACAATGAAAGATCAGAAAGAGAAATTAAGGAAACAATCCCATTTACCATTGCAATGATAAGAATAATATACCTAGGAATAAACCTACCTAAGGAGGCAAAATCCTGTACATAGAAAACTATAAGACACTGATGAAAGAAATTAAAGATGACACAAACAGATGGAGAGATATAACATGTTCCTGGATTGGAAAGATCAATATTGTGAAAATGACTGTACTACCCAAAGCAATCTACAGATTCAATGCAATCCCTATCAAATTACCAATGGCATTTTTCACAAAACTAGAACAAAACATTTTACAATTTGTATGGAAACACAAAAGACCTGGAATAGCAAAAGCACTCTTGAGAAACAAAAATGGAGCTGAATGAATCAGTCTCCCTGACTTCAGACTATACTACAAAGCTACAGTAATCAATACAGTATGGTACTGGCACAAAAACAGAAATGTAGATCAATGGAACAGGATAGAAAGCCCATAGATAAACCCACACACCTATGGTCACTTAATCTATAACAAAGGAGGCCAGAATATAAAATGGAGCAAAGATAGCCTCTTCAATAAGTGGTGCTGGGAAAACCAGAAAGCCACATGTAAAAGAATGAAATTAGAACAGTCCCTAACAACATACACAAAAATAAATTCAAATGGTTTAAAGACCTAAATGTAAGGCCAGACACTGTAAAACTCTTACAGGAAAACATAGGCAGAACACTCTTTGACATAAATTGCAGTAAGAACTTTTTTGACCCACCTCCTAGAGTAATGAGAATAAAAACAAAAATAAAAAAATGGGACCTAATGAAACTTAAAAGCTTTTGCACAGCAAAGGAAACCAAAAACAGATGAAAAGACAACCCTCAGAATGGGAGAAAATATTTGCAAACAAAGTGACTGACAAATGATTAATCTCTAAATTATAAAAAGAGCTCATGCAGCTCAATAAAAAAAAAAACCCACAACCCAATCAAAAAATGGGTGGAAGATCTAAATAGACATTTCTCCAAAGAAGGCATGCAGGTGGCCAACAAACACATGAAAAGATGCTCAATATCAGTAATTATTAGAGAAATGCAAATCAAAACTACAATGAGATATCATCTCACACCACTCAGAATGGCCATCAACAAAAAATCTACAAACAATAAATGCTGGAGAGGGTGTGGAGAAAAGGGAACCCTCTTGTGTTGTTGGTGGGAATGTAAATTGATACAGCCACTATGGAGAACAGTATGGAGGTTCCTTAAAAAACTAAAAATAGAACTACCATATGACCCAGCAATCCCACTACTGTGCATAAACCCAGAGAAAACCATAATTCAAAAACACACTTGCACCCCAGTATTCATTGCAGCACTATTTACAATAGCCAGGACATGGAAGCAACTTAAGTGTCCATCAACAGAGGAATGGATAAAGAAGATGTGGTACATATATACAATGGAATATTACTCAGCCATAAAAAGGAATGAAATTAGGTCATTTGTAGAGACATGGATGGACCTAGAGACTGTTATACAGAATGAAGTTAAGTCAAAGAGAAAAACAAATATCGTATATTAACACATATATGTTGAATCTGAACAACTGGTATAGATGATCTTATTTACAAAGCAGAAATAGAGACACAGAAGTAGAGAACAGACATATGGAAGGGGGAAAGGGGGGTTGGGATGAACTGGGAGATTGGGATTGACATATATACACTTTTTTTTTTTATGGCTGTGTTGGGTCTTCGTTTCTGTGCGAGGGCTTTCTCTAGTTGCGGCAAGTGGGGGCCACTCTTCATCGCGGTGCGTGGGCCTCTCACTATCGCGGCCTCTCTTGTTGCGGAGCACAGGATCCAAACGTGCAGGCTCAGTAAACTGTGGCTCATGGGCCTAGTTGCTCCATGGCATGTGGGATCTTCCCAGACCAGGGCTCGAACTCGTGTCCCCTGCATTGGCAGGCAGATTCTCAACCACTGTGCCACCAGGAAAGCCCTGACATATATACACTTTTGATACTATGTATAAAATAGATAACTAATGAAAACCTACTGTATAGCACAGCGAACTCTACTCAGTGCTCTGTGGTGACCTAAATGGGAAGGGAGTCCAAAAAAGAGGGGATATATGTGTATGTATAGCTGATTCACTTTGCTGTACAGTATAAACTAACACAGTATTGTAAAACAACTGTTGTCTAAAAAAAAAAAAGGGGGCACAGACAACATCTCACAAGATTCAGGACCCAGGACAGAAGAAGTAATTTGAAAGAATCCTAGTCAGACCCACCTACTGATCTTGGAGAGTCTGCTTGAGAGGTGGGAGGCAACTGGAGCTCACTCTGGGCGCATAGACACTGTTGGCAGCCATTTTGGGGAGCTCTTTCTACCACATGGACACTGGTGCTGGCAAGTGCCATTTTGGCCTCCTCCCACTAGCTTATAAGCCTCAGGACCCAGCCCTGCCTCTGACCACCAGCCTGTAGGCACCAGGATTGGATGTTTCAGGCCAAGCAACTAGACAGGCAGGGTCCACCCAACAGCAGGCAGGCTGCCTTAAGATGCCCTGAGCCCACAGGTGCCACTGTACACATCACTGTCCACTAGAGTGCCTAGGATCTGGCCCTGCACATGACAGTACAGGCACTAGACCTGGGACACCCAGGGTCCTGCAGCCAGAGCCCTAGGACATGGCTCTGGTCACCATTGAGCTGGCAGTAACCCTAGGACAGCCTGGGCCCCAGCCCCACCCACCAGCAGGCCAACACCAGCTCTGAGATACCTTGGACTCCTCAGCCAGCTGCCCCAGAATCCAGCCCCACTCACCAGCAGGCCAGTACCAGTTTTTTTGATACACTAGAACCTGCAGCCAGCTCTATCTGGAAAGGGCCCCACACACCAGCAGGCCAAAACTAGATCTGGGCTGCTCTTGGATCCTGTCCAGCATCTGCCTGAGCACCTTTGTCTCCAAGACAGCCCCAAGTGCTTGCCACTGAACAGGTGTTGATGTGCCATGGACGAGATGCACAATCAGGACTACTGTCCCATCTGGGTCGCCAAAATTTTTACAGAAGCAGACTTGGGTCCACTCGTCCGCACACAGTAAAGTCAATCTACTGACGCTGTGTTGTGGTGAACGAAAGTGCAGTGTTTATTGCAGGTACCAAACAAGGAGCACAGTTGGCTAATACTCAAAAGGCCTGAACTCCCCAATGGTTTTAAGAGAAAGGTTTTTAAAAACAGAGTGAGGGAGAGGGTTGTGGGGGTTTTGACCAGCTCATGGACATTCTTCTGATTGGTTGGTGGTGAAGTATAATGGGAATCAACATCATCAACCTTCTAGTTTGAACCGGTTTGGGGGTCTACATGCTTGTGGTCAGTATAGAGTTAACTTCTTTCACCTGGTGGGGATTTCAGTATCTGCAAAACAGCTCAAAGTATATGGCTTAGAATATTATCTATAGCCCTTGTGGAGGAAATAAAGTCCTTGACTTTGTGTAATGGCTAAACTATTATTATTTTGTCTTGCTTGATTGTTTTCCTTTGTTTCTGTATTTTCTCACTTCTCTGATTAAGTTTATTCTTTGGAACTCAGGGAAGGCCTAGCATGCTAAACTTTTTCTGCAAACAAGAGGCAGGTGGAAGACAAGGGGGAAGGGGGTCTGTCCTGGGAAGGCCCATGATCCTAATAATGGGCTCATTGGTCCTGAATCCTGGCTCTCCTTGTCCCAAGGAGAGCTCTTGATGTATGATGAGCCACCAGACTGATTCCAAATTGGGCTGGAAATACCAGAACTTAATGCCCCCTCCTGGCTCAGGCATTGCCCCCTTTATGCCTGCACTATTCAGAAAAGCTCCCTCTAGTATACTGCCCCGGCCCATTCTCTCTCTTAAGCTAATAGGGCTCTGCCATAGGTGAAATCCTCTATGTGTTTGGTCTCTACAAAAGGGTTTTGTACTTTTTTGGATGGGCTCAAGAAAAGTTTTATTTTTTGTATATTATCCAGTGTTTGTCTCATTGTTTGGCTGAGAGTGACATTCTTTACCGGTTTCTACATCTTAATCCAAAGGAGAATTTTCAACCAATTTAACAATACAAATAGAAAACTTATCACAGTTAACCAAAAATTGAGTTTTAAAGCAAATCATAATAAATTTCCAAGGTTGAAATGACAGAGCATGTTCTTTCTCCACAGAAATGGGAGACTACAAATCAATTAAAAATAAAAGTAACAGGAAAACCACCAACTGCTTCTGAATTAAATAATAACTCACAGAAACACAAACAAAAAGCCATTGGGCTAAGAGGAAAACACAATGGAAATTAGATTATATTAACAATATAATTAATATTAATATTGGAACACTGCAAGGACAAGGAGAAAGTTATCTTAGTTCTTTTACTGCTCACCATCTTTCTCTTAACTTAATGCAAAGGTCAAGAGAGATGTTCCTCTTCCAGCTCTGGATTCATATTACTAAATAACCATGTTTGAAAAGAAGCTTCAAGGAAGCACACCCAGGTTCATCCCAGGTCACCTCCCCACACACTTTGGGACAATGCTTGTGGCTCATGGTCTGTAGGACCTTATTGGCTGCTGCAGTGGACACTGGTGCTTGAGCTACTCTCATTGAACACTCCTGTCATCCTATGATACATAATTGTGGGTCATAAAGTTTTGTCTTTTAAATGTCATAAGAAATAGAATGTAAAAATTTAGAATTGGATAAGTCTGAACATATAGGAATAGTAACTTCAGAATTCAGGGATGTGGAGAAGTAAATTGGGCCAAGAAAATTTTAATTTAGATATTTGTGTACTATTTTTGGTTCCTCATTTATGTATATTAAATAATTCTGAATATGGGGTATGTTGAAAGAAGTTTGATTGTAGTACCTTTGATTTTTCTTATCAGTTTCTTCACTTTACCTTTAAAAACTTCTGGATTATTGTACCCTATCTCTTAGGGAGTTAGGGAATGAAAGAGGTAAATAAAATGTTTACAAAAATAATAATGACCTTAGAGATTACCAGAAAGGCTGGAACAGGAATTGTTTTTTGAACTTTCAAATTCAGTTATTTCCACAATGTGTTTCCGTTTTTGCTTAAGTTTTACAGTGAATTCTGTGATACAGATAATGTTGAAAAAAGTTTGAATGAGGTATGCTTGTCCTATTAATACTATTTTCTTAGGGTTGGAACTTATAGTTTGTTATTTAAGCAGTAAAGTCCTTGCTCTAATTTGTATTTTCAGTAGCCAGCACCATTAGATCATGATTGCCTTTTAGGCATCCATTTTCCTCAATCACCCTCTGAAGTGAATAATTGCATATGCTCATTTCTCCTCCAGGTCTTCAACATCAAACCCCATTTTCCCTCTCTCCTTCCTAGATGTCATGTGTGTCACTCACCCTTACACTTCTGCCTTCACAGCCTATATGGTGCAGTTGTAACACTGGTTTACTAATGCCTGTATTTGATTATTGGATTTACTAAATGTAACACACACCTAGCACAATAAAAACATCCTAGTTTCTTCACAGGAATTCACACATAATATATGTATATGATCAGTGTGCAAGAAAAGTTCTGAAAAACATTTTTATGTCATATGGGCAGACACTGGGATATTGAAGCAGCAACAATGAACACAATAGAAATTATGTAATTTTATAAAATATTGTTTTTATTATGGGTCCACAGTTCTGTTTTGAAACTGTGATGGTTCTGCAGTGAGTTTTTCGCTTCCAAAACTATGTTCCGGTTGTATAAGACCATCTCGAGGTCCCATCCAGAGAAATTTAACTGCGGTTGATTTGGTGGAAGTTTTTCCTGGTATCCTCGGGAACCATATCCTTTTTTCACATTCTTTCTTAAGATTTTTCTAATATTCCACAAAAATAATAAATAATAATACTGATAAGGGGATTCATTTATCCTAAATCTGTACTCCAATGATCCTGAGGAGATCTGGAATGGGTGGTTGCAGGCCTGGGAGTCCCAGATCTAATGTCCACTTGCTGGTGGGAGGGGCCATGTCCCAGAGGTGTCCTGAAGCTTGTGTCAGCCCATTGGTGGGTGGGACCAAATTCCAGGGCTGCTAGCTGAGCAGCCCAAGATGTCCTGAGCTGGTGTCTAGGGCCAGGACCCTTGGGGTCCTGGGGCGGGTGCCAGCCTGCTTTGGTGTGGGATGGGTCCTGATATGGCAGGATGAAGGGCTGTGATGGTCCTGGGGCTGGTGTCTCCTCACTGGTGGGTGGTGGCTAGTGCCAGCCTGGTAGGCAGAGCTGGGTCCTGGGGTCTCTGGCTGCAGGGCCCAGGGGTCCCAGAGCTTGTGTTTTGGCCTACTTGTGGGCAGGGGTGAGGCCCAGGGATTCCCGGGACTAGTGCAGGCTCACTGGTGTGTGGAGCCGGGTCCTGGGAATGTGGGCTGTATGGCCCTGAGGGTCTTGGAGTTGGTGTTTCAGCTTACTGGTAGGCTGGACTGGGGTCCAGAGTATCATGGGATGGTGCCTACCCATTGATGGATGAGGTTGGTGCTGGGGCTAGTTCCAGCCCAGTGGAGCGGGGCCAGGTCCTGGGGTGGACTGGACTGGGTTCCAGGGTAGGTGTGGGCTTCAGGGGTCTCAAGGCAGCAGGCCTGCTGGTGGATGGGGCTGTGTCTCTGTCTGGGCTTTTGCTTGGCCTGAGATGTCACAGTACTGGTGCTGATAGGCTGCTGGTCAGAGCTGGGTTCCAGCACTAACAAGCTAGAAGGAGGATTCCAAAATAGCACTTGCCAGTACCAGTGTCACGTGGTAGAACCAGCTCCCCAAAATGGCTGCCACCTCTGTCTATATCCCCATGGTGAGCTCCAGTTGCCTTCTGCCTCTCCAGGAGGCTCTCCAGGATCAGCAGATGGGTCTAACCCAGGCTCCTTTCAAATTACTGCTTATGCCCTAGATCCCCAAGCTTGTTAGATTTTGTGTGTGCCTTTTAAGAGTGGAGTCTCTATTTCCCACAGCCCTCTGGCTCTCCTAACAGTAAGCTTCACTGGCCTTCAAAGCCAAGTATTCTGGGGGCTCATCTTCCTGGTGCAGGACCCCCAGTCTGGGGAGCCTTATGTGGGGCTTGGATCACTTATTCCTTGGGGAGAACCTCTGCAATTGTAATTATCCTCCCATTAGTAGGTTGCCCACCTGAAGGTATGGGTCTTGACCATGTCTCCACCTCCTTAACCGTGTACCAAGTTTAAAATTGTTTTCTTCACAATACTTAGATTCTAAAAGTATTCCAAAGGCTAGAATTGGTGAAGATCTATTGGGTGAAAAATATATACTCACCTAATTCTCTAAGAAACCTCCTTAGGGAGAGAAAATATATCAATAAAGTGGGGAATATTTTAAAATTAAAAGCACAATGCTTTCAAGAATCTTTGATAATACATGCAAAGATATTTATGCATGTATGAATGTAAAATAGTATAGAAATGGAACCAAATTATAGAAATTGATCCAAACAAGGATTTAAGGATAAACAAGAACTGAAGAGATGGAGATCATCAATGAGCCAAATGGCCAAGCTTCCAGGGGTGTTTCTGGTCAGACTTTCAAGGAAGAGTTAATTCTGATGCTAATAAAATAGTTCAAGATTATGAATGAAAAGACCATTTTATTTCAAGAAATACAATATGATGATAAAACTTATTGAAGAAAGCATGCTAAACAACTTTCTGAGCAGTCTCATTTATATATGAGGATACAAAAGTCCTTCTTGAAATATTATCAAATAAATCTGGTTTCACATTACAGAAAAGACTAAATAAGGGAAATAGCATTACTGCTGTAAATAAGAAATTACAAACAAACAAACAAAAAAAATGGTTATGAAGAACCTAGGGGCAGGACAGGAATAAAGACACAGATGCAGAGAATGGATTTGAGGACACGGGGAGGGGGAAGGGTAAACTGGGATGAAGTGAGAGTGGCATGGACATATATATACTACCAAATGTAAAATAGATAGCTAGTGGGAAGCAGCCGCATAGCACAGGGAGATCAGCTCGGTGCTTTGTGACCACCTAGAGGTGTTGGATAGGGAGGGTGGGAGGGAGACGCAAGAGGGAGGAGATATGGGGATATATGTACACATACAGCTGATTCACTTTGTTATAAAGCAGAAACTAACACACCATTGTAAAGCAATTATACTCCAATAAAGATGTTAAGAAAAAAATAAAAAGAAATTACAAGCATCAAATCAGGGGATCATCATTCATAAAACAGAATATGTCATATAGACTTTTTTCAGCATGACCCCTATTGTGGAATTTATTTAACTAAATAATAAATAATATTAGAGTCCAGAATTTTAAAAGTTCATGAAAAGGTACCTTTTTCAAGCTTCCTAGAAACTGAAAGTAACTAGGATAACTCATTCAGATTTATCTGATTCTATTATTTTCTGGTCTATACCTTTGTTTTTTAAAATGCAAAGCTTCATGACCTGCAAATATGCTTCACTAGATGATGAGAGCATCCAGTCAGAGCAACCCAAGCTCCACCCTTCACTGGCTCAGCCAATGAAGGACCTGCAGACCCTCAGCCACAGCCGTTGGCTCAAAGTAGGAGCAGGTGACCTGAGTTGAGCAAATAAGTGCCTTCCTGGGTGTTTTCTTGGAGACTGAGGAGAATATTGGTGTGGTATTTTTTTTGACTGTGGTTTGCTCAGGGCCCTAAATCTCAATCCCTGCTAATAGTGGGCTATTGGAGAAAAAGTATTTCTCTGGTTAGACAGGCTAGAAAAGTAACCCCACATATATTTAAGAAATGCTGAGTAAAAGTACTCTAGGTGAGCAATTGTTTTTCCTATCTCATATATGTATGAGTACTCACTTACCAGCTACTGGTCTTTCACCTGCCGCCATGTACGTCTCATATGTTCCCACTAAGTTTAATACTTAACACCGCTCAGGATGGAATCAATATGTCAATGAATAGGATGATTACCAGATGCAACTGAACAATGGGAGTTATTATCCAACCCCAGCTCACCTGACAACATTTCATTCTTTCCTTTAGGCCCTCTAAAATCCAATCTTGTGGTGGATTACTGTGCAAATACAGAGGTTGCTGAATCTATCATGGATGTATAGTATCTTTCTCAAGTTTGCAAATGGCAATGTTGAAAGGAGAGCAAATGTGTGGGATGACAGAATCAGGATGCAAAGATATCTGATCATAAGCAAATTTGAGCGTGTCAGCAACCAGGATGGTTCCTCATCATGTAACTTGGATCCAAAGGACCCGGGAGGTATCATCAGGAGAAGACAGAGGTATAGAGGCAGGCACACAACAGCTGATTTCAACTATTGGAGCAGGTATTAACTACGTGGTGTGGGACTCTAGTACAGTCCTAGGACTATTGGATAGAAATTACATGGAGGCAGGTTTGGGCACAGTGTAAGCAGCCTGTTGCAGCAAGGGGCTGAGTAACTCTATCGGATAATTGTCTCAGGCAAGAGGTAAGGTATTGGTGACCAACATGGTTACTTCCAACTCTCAAATCCTCTGGCTACTCTAAGCCCTGTGATGGTGTCACCTCACTGACATTTGAGCAAAGGTGACCCCCCGCTCCCGGTTTTGCTTAGGGAAGTTTATGCTATTGCAGAGACCATAGCTTTCACCTCCTATAAACCCAGTGATTATTCAAGAATGTCAGCTCTTAGAAGGGAGTGGTAAGATAATACTTGAGATTGCAAATAGGTATGGACAGCATAATCCCTTTTAGTCAGAAAATATATGAATATTAATAGACCACAGTCAGGATGGTTATACACTCAAAGGTTAACATGCGTAATTGGTGGGATTACAGGTGATTGGTTCTTGTAAATTTCAAGTGAAGAAAGTATTGTTTTAAGGCAGTGATCTGGACTCATCTATTTATATGTATTCCTTATTATATTAGCCAGCTAGGCTTGCCATAACAAAATACTGTAGACCAGGTTGATTAAACAACAGAAATTAATTTTCTCACAGTTCTGGAGGATAGAAGTCCCAAAATCAAGATCCAGCAGGGTCATTTTCTGGTGAAAACTCTCTTCCTGGCTTGCAAGTAGACACCTTCTTGTTGGGTCCTCACATGTTGGGGAGAGAGTGATCTGGTGTCTCTTCCTCTTCTTTTATGGCCACAGTACTATCAGATTATGGCCCCGTCCTTATTATCTCAATTAACCTTAATTACCTAAATACACTATCTCCAGATCCAGTCACATTTGGGGTTAGGGCTTCAGCATATGAAATTTTTTGAAGGGGAGACAATTCAGTCCATAGCACTTATGCTCACCACAAACACCAAAAATACTTGGTTCATAAGACAGTGAATTCTGTTCAGGACAAGAATGAAACCAGAGGTTCAGTACTGTAGGTCATTAGAGGTTATTAGACATCTGAGTTTATGCTCGATAGAAGATGTGATGTGCTTAGCACAGTATGGGTTAGCAAGTGTCTCTTGCCCCCTTCCCCATCCAACCCCAACCTTGGGTGTCCCCTAACTTTAGTTGAAAAGCACTTTCCAAAAAGCAAGAAGAGTCTGGCTAAAATTCCAGCCCTTATACACCTTAGAAGATTAAATCAGACCCTGTGTTTTAATTTCCTCATTTCTGAGATAAGGGAGCTAGTCCACGTGACTTCTTCGCCCAAGGTTCTCTATCTCTATGATTCTAACTCTAAGGAAAAAGCACTTAGCATCCCTGTTGGGAGGCAGACATACTGAATAATATCCTACAAACTGAGAAGGAACTTTGAGACTGAAAAATGAAGCGAGCAGCTCCATAAAGTGCAATTATGAAGTTTTCTGTGGGTAACTTACATACAGGCACAATAGATAGGGCAGACAGATAATCCAGAGGCATTCACAGCTGCACTGCACACTGCACTGCCAACAAGGGTACAGAGGAATTTAAAGGGGCCAAAGCTAAAAGTAGAATCTGACTACCAAGAAAGAAGCACGTCTGCACCAACTGGAATAGGAGTTTTTTCCTCTCCCCAGGGGTCTCATGACCATTAACCATCTATGTCAGCAAAAGGCACTCTTCCAGGTTTCATATCAGATGAAGGCAAGGGTAAAAGTTGATAGGAAACTCATCTGGCTTGGACTCACTCCTTGTAAATTAGGCTAAAGCTCAGTCACGTGGAAAGGGGAGGAGTTAGGACTGTGTGGACTAAGATGGAGCTGACAAAAGGGAGTCAGTATGGTTCAGCCACACAATCCCCAAAGGCCCTCTTCTGTCCAGATCAGAGGAAGGCCTTTCCCATGTGCCAAATCTGCTGAAGCAGCTTTCCTGCACCCATTTTTTTTGGCTGAAAAGTACCCTTGTGTACTTTCATTCCTTAGAAGACCACCAGGAATGAACCACGGGAGCCTATTATAAACATACTGATTATATTTATTATTTTATTGCTCCATTACAAATGAAAATAAACTGTGAGAAGATGCAAAAGCATGCAACTTCATGAAGATTATAAAGCAATAGAGGAACCATTGTAGAAAGTTAAAAGTGGCTTATCCGGTAGGGGGTGCAAAGACTACAAGCACAAAGGTCATCAACGGTTAGATTATTGACAGCATCTGCCAGCTGGAATTTACGCACCAATGGAAGTTTTAAAATGAATGTCAGGGAACGTAGGCTACCCCTGACCTCTTAGCCAGGGATTGTGGGTGAGAAGACATCAGAAGATGCCTAAAATCTCTACAAAGTTTTACCAAAATCAAGACACTCAAGCAATGTTGAAATTTGCTCTTGCAAGGAGATCCCCATCTTACGATGTTTGACCACACTCTTTCTCCTGCTGGATAGCTGGGGAACAAATAAACACAAAAAAATCATTAAGAGGGTATTTACCTAAGATTAAGTTCAGTTTCTTCCAAAAGAGCTCTTTGCCAAGTCATTGGAGGCTGCCATACCTTCTTTAAATTTAGAATGCCAAGGCACTACACACAAATCCTCAGTCAGGTATGTGTGTGTGCAAATTAATGAGCTGAACATTTGTTAGACTCAACTTTGTGTTTCTTTTTCCCCATTTGAGAGGTAGATTTATGCTGTTGCCATTTTTACCATAGATCACTCTGAGACTGGGGGGCAAGTGAAGCACTTTCTTCAGATTTATCTATCACTATACAATTAGGAAGTTATGTCATTTCAGACAATTTTGACTAACTTTGGAACTTTCAGATAATGCTACATGACAGAACGTTTCCCTTGGCTTGGGGTTTCTCCTTCAGGCTGTAAGTGGGGAGGGCAAAATTGATCCCTTGATCCCTGGGAGACTTGGGTATACCCTATATCTAAACTGATTAGCTTACCTCATCTTGTCATCAGGTAGAGAAGGCCAAAACCACAGTTTGCATGGCTCATTAGGGATGAGATCAAAGACCCAAATAGCTAGATGCAAAAAAATGCCAAATAACAAAAATCGGACAAAACTAAGATGTTTCTAATGCTATGTCCAATATTCCAAGATTGGTTTCAATGTGGGTTTTAGTAGTTTTCCACCAAAAACCAGCTTTTTAAAATTCCCCCATTACTACTGGGGCCTATTTTGTGAGAACTACTTATATAAGCAAAGTAAAAATGGCAACTATTTGATATTTTTTAATGTTATACATTAAATAATTCGTACTCTATAGTTATTGCTTCCTTTGTGGTAAAATTTACTAGAAGAGTTTATTTACTGAATCTATTAATTTCACCATTGTTTGTCTCAGAAAGTCCCCATGACTTACTTTCCTTTGAGGGAAGAGTGTTTTTTTCTTTAGTGTTAGTTTTCTTCAGTTTTGACTTGTCAAACTTCTCCACTTCAGACAAGTCTGGCTTATCACTCATCTTGACTAAAAGACCGGAAAAAAAAACATAAAAAAACTTATCTGGTAGAACTATTATCACATTAAGGAGTAACAGCCAAAATTCTCACATTTAATATCAATGTGTATTTTACCTGCTGATTTTCAACAGGAAAACAGCAACAGATCTTAGAAAAGTCATATTTTTATTAAAATACTTTTTATTAACCCACATCATTACCCCATTTCTGATAGACAGTAAATGCCATTGGATCAGGATGCACTAGAAACCAAGATGTTCTAGAAACCAGGAGCCAATATGTCTGACTTTTAAAATCACAGCAAAAGTAAAATGGAGGTGATAGAAACACATGAGCAGATAGGAATAGAAGAAAAAATAAGGACTGGGTTTAACCAGCTAATGAATTTGTAAGGAGATGATAGCACTATTTGAGCACGTTCACTTTGTATTCAATTACTATGAGAGGGGGGTACTTTTCTTGGGGGTTAGGGAGCAGCACACAAAAAGGGGTAGCACAAATTGGACTAGTTTCTTTCCATTTCATCTGCCCAAAGACAGTAGATTAAGGGGCTACAATAAGAGGAGGGATTAAATCCAGTCATAACTAATTACATGTCTCACAATAACTCCTTATGGCACTGGTTTGTAAACGCTATAAGATGGCACAGCTAATTATGATCAAACCAAGAACTTCAGCAGAATGGGATAAACTAGAGCTCATTTTTATTTCACCATATTTTCCCCTCAAGAGGAGAGGGTAGTAGATGAGGCTAGGAGATGAGGTGCCATGTGATCATTCCGGGTTTGTCCAGAAGAGACAATAGGAGACCCCTGAGCCCGGAAAGCAGAGCTCTCCTGCGCGTTCCTGGCCCCACCCTGATGGGGTAAGACACGTCTAGTGCCCAGACTAGCATCGAGAGGCCCCCAAGCAGCCAGACGTCCCCAAAATGCCTCCCTTCCGTCGAGGTCACCCTAAGACCATCCTTTGACAAGCAATCAGCCACCAATCTCCAGAGGGGGGAAACAGGGACTTCAAATAATAATAACAGGGCTGGGTGCATAGACCAGTTTGTTAGCAGCAATCTGCTTACATTTCAAAATAAATATCATCATTATCGGGAGCCCAGTCCAACCTAACAGCCACGGGAAGGGAGAGAGCGAAGGGCCAGCCCCAGAGGGCCCACTCCGAGCCCCACACTCCTCATTCCCTCAGCCTCGGACTTGCAGCCACAGCGGACTGGCCGCTCTGGGGGCTCCCCCCTCGGACCTTCCAGGGACAGACCCAGGGAGGATTCCGCAACGCGCGCAGAAGGCGGCGCTGCGAAAACAAAGGCGCGGACTCGCCAGGAGGCGCAGATACGAATCGCCCGTCCCACCCCCCGCCCCTCCAATTCCAGCAGGCCCGATACGCCAGCCCCGCGGCCGCCACGCCCCCCTGTCCCCACAGTCCTCTGGCTCTGGCGGGGCCGCACGTCCTCACCCGAAGGCTTGAAGACCAGTGAAAGGTAGACCGCTGAACTGAGACCGCTTGGTACACAGGACGAGGTTAGCCTTCCTATGCGGAACCCCGCAGTTATAAGCTGCGTGACAGGCTCCGCCCCCAGACCCCGCCCCAGTCCTCGCCAATTGGCCAAGGGATCCTAGACCCGCCTCCTCGCCCCTCCCATTTATTTAGACTTGCTGACCTCAGTCTACCGCCTCCTCTCTACTCAGGACCTCACCCTTGCAACTGGGTGTTGATAACGTCATACCAGATCCGCCTATCCAGACCCCATCCAAGCCCACTGATTCCCCAAGGGATCAGTGGCTGGCCTACCTGCCCTGCTTCTCCCACTACTTTCGTCCTGAGGGTCCACTTCCCTTCCTCCCAAGTATACTCACTCCTCCACGATAATAGGGGCCTCTACAATAAGCAGACACATTTTACTCAGTTAGCTTTGAACGTCCAAAACTCCGAGATCCAAGCTGAAGGAGCCGTAATCAGGTACTCTTGGCTTTTTATATCCAAAGGACCCTAAGTATGCAGTGACAACGAGTGATGCTCAATGTCTGTTCTGATCCTTGGCCAGGTGTTGGAGGAGGGGTGCTCATGGAAAGGGTGGGTAGTTCAGGATCATTCACTCCCACAACTGGGCATTTCTGTGACAGTGGTACGCTCCTATGTAAAAGTCACATTTTCTAATTTTTCAGCCACTGAATATGGTAGCAGTGTAATCAGAGGAGAATCTGCTGAGGCTATTCATCTTTATATCTCTAATCCCGAGCACCTTGCTTGGTCTACAGTAGACACTTAGATAAATACCCGTCTTTAGATTGAAGTAATAAATCCAGGATAGAGCAGAATTTTTGGACAGCAGCACCACCCAGTGTCTATGTTGGGAGACAAAAAGGAGAATCCAGTAGTTACTTGAAAGAACTAAATATTCAAGGTCATTTTCTGGATACTCACCCAGAACCTCAGAGCATTAAGGTAAAATGGAGATAGTACTATGTCTTTAGCTTGCACGCCATATTTTCCATAAGGCTCATGTATGGTGGTAGAGATCTACATAGCAGCAATTACTCTCTCCTCAAGCATTTCTCAGGCCTTCCCCACTTCTCTCCATTTTCTTTTCTATGCTCTTGTAGCACGATGTGCTAACTTGAGAGTTTTGTATGTTCATTGGAGGAACTGTTAATACAGAAAGGCACGCTCATTCAACAAATAACATTCATTGAGTAGCTACAACGTCCCAGGCATTAAATATAACAAACACCAGTGTTTCCACCACTCAGATTTGGATGCTCTTATATTTAGGTATACTTACTTTGTCTTTTTTTTAAGGAATAAAAACATTACAGAAAAATTGAGGTTTCCTTGACCTTCACCCCATTTCCATTCCCCTCCCACTTCCCCAGGGTTACTCCTATCCTGAATATGATATGTAGTTTCTAGCCCATTTTTCTTTCACTACAGATTTATGTGATCTGTTTCCAGGAGCAACATGGAGCGTTCTGTGGACCAGTGCTCCAGGTGTAAGACTGAATTTCTATATCTCTTGGGGTTGACAGCAAGCCTCAGACACTCACCTCCCCACCCCTAGCCGAAACTTCAAAGTCTGTCTTGAATCTATCTGCCTCATATCCATCAGAACTCATCAATGTCCAACCCCACTTGTGTCAGTCACCACAAGAACCCCCATATCCCCACGATACCCCTCAACTCCCACATTCTAACTTCCATAAGGCTGTGACCACATTCTCTCTTCAGTTCACTTCTCACACCCCTTCCTTACTCCTAAAACGCAATGCAACCTCAATAATTCCTCCATATCGCCACCCTCTTCTCTGAATGTGCCTTTCATTGTCTCGCCTTAACAGAAACCAGGCTCTTCCCTGAGGACTCTGTGTTCCCTGAAGCCCACTCAAGAGAAGTAGATGATTTTTCTCTCCCATCACCATTGTACCATAGAGCCTGAAGCTCTGGTAAATGTCTTCCTTGCTTCTCACTGCTGCCTTTAGAGCATTCCTCTCCCACATCCCTGAAAACCTCCAGCTTTTGACAGCTTGTGTCACCAACTAGACTTCATTGTCATCATCTACCAAACTTCAGTGCTCCTCTCCCTTCTTTCTCAAAGATTTTAGCTCCTGGAACTATATCATTCCCAATGGTAGTAGTCCTGTCTTAATTCCTGGTGAGCTCAAGAATGATCATTCTGTTACACTGGCTCCTTCATGTCTCCTTCATGACATCGACCTTGACCCCAACTCAGCTATTCATTTGCATGGCCATACCCTAGGCCTTGTCACAGCAATTACAGCAATCCCTTCATAATCTCAACTTCAAACATCCCTCTTTATGACCATCACCTCCTCTTTTTCCAGCTCATTCCCTTTGGTACCCAGACCCCACTATCCTTTAACCTCACAAAAATTTCCAGTCCATTGGTTTTGCCAGATTTCACCATCTCTCGGTCCCTTATTGTTTTCTCTCCCCTCCTTCCCTAGTTCAAATGTCATGCTCAGTCTTTATAATCACTCATTGACATATACCCTCCAGTCTCCTGCCCCTCTTTCACTTTGTTTGCTTCCCTAGCAAAATCATAACTCTAGCTAAGTCCAAATACACCTCAAGGAGCCTGAACTCACACAGCTAAACCTGGCTAGAGGAAAATACACAACCACAAACTTTTGAATTTTGACCTCTCCTCAGGCTATCAATATGTGGTACGATACTCTCTCGTGATGCTGGGCAGCAGCAGAGAGCTGCAGCTCCCAGTCAGCCACACGATTACAGTGTAAACAACTGATACTGATACACTTCCAATCATTCTGTACCCATTCAACCATTCTGTTTTTCACTTTCAGTACAATATTCAGTAAATTACATGAGATATTCAACATTTTATTATAAAAGAGGTTTTGTGTTAGATGATTTTGCCCAAATGTAGGCTAATCAATGTAAGTGTTCTGAGCACGTTTCAGGCAGGTTAGGCTAAGCTATGATGTTGGGTAGGTTAGTTGTATTTAATGCATTTTTGACTTATGATATTTTCAAGTTACAATGGGTTTATCCAGATGTAGCCCCATCATAAGTTGAGGGAAGTCTTTAGATCTCTTTCTCTCACACCAGTTCAACAATATCACTACCATCTCTCGCCCCTTTATCACCACCATCAATGTTGTGCTCTCTACTAGGTGGTTTCTATCAGGATACCATCATGCTGTTATTTCTTATCTTCACGTAAATACATTCTCATCATTATATATGGAATATATATATATATATTCTCTTACTCCACTTCTGCAACTGCTAGCATCTTATTTCTTTGCTGCCATTTTTCTTTACAGATGTATGTAGTATACACCTCCACGTGCAATATTTGAACATGAATATTTGAAGGCATCGTTTGAACCAGTTCCTGGTCTAAGACCACATTCCCCTAGGCTTTCTACCTACATCAACCTGGTGTCAAGAGGGAGCCCCAGACAACTTTCCTTCCATAGCCCCCTACCCTCTCTGCCTGCTCTCCACCTCACTCACTCTGCCCCAACCATGGTCTCTCTGCTGTTCCTCAAACAAGTCACAGTCACTCTTGCCTAGGGCTTTTTCAATGTCCATTCCATCTGTCAGGAACTTTCTTCCCTCAGATATCCACTTGGACTACTCCTTCACCCCTTTGTAATAGTTGTCTCTATTCACTGTTTCCAATGTTTCTCCTCCTTCCTATTCTCATTTGAACACATTCCAATCAGGGGTCCACCTCCACCACTCCACTGAAATTGCCATTCTCAAGGTCATGACTAATTTCTACATTGAGCAATCCAATGGTCAATTCTTAATCCTTACTGGACCTATCAGCAGCATTTGGCACAGCTGATGAGCCCCTCCTCCTCAGTTCACTGTCTTCAGTTGGCTTCCAGGACCCCACGTTCTCCTGGCTTCCTCTGACCTCACTGGCTGCCTCTTCTCAGTGACCTTTACTGGTTCCCCTTCTCCTCCCCAACCTCTTAAAATGGGAGTGCCCCCGGGCTTGGTCCCTGTTCTTCTCATTTCTATCTACACTCCCTTGGTGATCTCTTCCAGTCCTATGCTGTAAAACACTTTCTATACTGATAACTCTTAAATTCAAGTCTGAAGACCAGATCTGTATTGCTGCCTACTCAGCACCTCCACTCAGATGTCTAATAGACATCTCAAACTCAAAATGTCCCAGATTGAATTCCTAATCTTTTCCCCCCAAACCTGCTCCTCCTACAGCCTGCCCCATCTCAATTGATGGCAATTATATCAGTCCATATGCTCAGGCCAAAAATCTTGACATTATCTTCAATTCCTCCCTTTCTCTCCCACTGTACATCCAACCCATCAGGAAATCATTTTGGTTCTAACTCAGAGTGTACCCGAAATCCAATCATTTCTCAGCATCACCATTGCTACATATAAGGTCTAATCCACCATCATCTCTCATCTGAATAACTAAAATAGCCTTCTAAGAGATCTCTCTGTTTTCATTCTTGATCCTCCATGGTTTATTCCCTACACAAAAAATTTAAGTGATCATTTTTAAATATAAATGAAATCCTTGTACTTCTCTGCTCAAAATCCTGAAAAGATAGCCAGTTCCATTCAGAGTGAGAACCAAAGTCCCTACAAAAGCCCTACATTTTCTGGCTCTCCATTATATCTCTAACCTCCCCATCTGCTCTCTTCCTCACTCGCTCTGTCCCATCTGTGGCCTCCTTACAGTTCCTCAGAAAAGCCAAGCTCACTGTTGCCATAGGGCCTTTGGAGTGCTCTTTTCCAAGTTATCCATTTATTTAAATTCTCTCACCTCCTTCAAGGCTCAAATCTCACTATTTCAATGAAGCCTATCTGAACTATCCTATTTAATACTGCAACCTGCCCATCCCTATTCTATCTGTCTTACCCTGCTCTGCTTTCATCATTCTCTAACACACTATACAACTTATTTACTTGCTATGCTTATTGCTTTATTTCAGTCTTCCCCCATTGAAATGTAAAGTCCACGAGGGAAAGATCTCTGTTTTGTTCACTGATTCTAAGTACCTAGAATTGTGCACAAAATGAAGATTTGTTAAGTGAATTGTTTTCTCATGATTTTTGCTTCATGGTAAATTATATCACACTGTGTGTAATCATCTACAACTTGATTTTTTCACCCATTATGCTTTTTTAGATTTATCCATGTTCATGCTATAACATATGTATATCCATTTTAACTGGTATATAATATTCCCTTATATGAATAGTTTCCTTATGCATTTCCATTTTTGTGGACATTTGAGTTGCTTCCTTTTTTTCTATTACAAACAGTGCTTCAATTAGTATTCTTGTTATAGCCTCCTATTACTCTATAAATGTGTTTCCTAGAAGTGGAATTGCTAAATGACAGAGTATGTTCATCTTCAACCTCACTGGACATTGCCAAATAGCTTGTCATAGTAATTGCACCAATTTACACACATATCAGCTATAGAAGAGTCCCCATTTCCCCCACATTCTTGCAGATAAGTATTTTTAAATTTCTTTTTATCAATCTAACAGGTGAAAATGAGCATCTCCCTAGTGTTTGAATCTGCCTTTCCCAGATTATTTCATGACATGAGCACTTTTTATAGGTTTTCTGGCCAAACTCATTTCTTCTTCTGTGAATTACCTTTTGATATCTTTTACCCATTTTTCTTTTGTTTGTCCTCTTAATATTGCTTCTTATGGGCGCTTTACATATTCTATATTCTAATTATTTGTCTGTAACATATTTTGCAAAATTTTTTCTGCAATCCTATTTTGTTGGTTTGGTTTACAAACCATTCCTATTTGGTTTGCAACAAGTGTAACTGGAATAAACCTGTTTAAGGAAAGAACAACTTTTGGTGAACATGCAACTCTACTGGTGGGAAAGTATCCTATTAGGCAGGTATTGAAAAGGTTTTACTTAAGTATAAAATACATACAGAAAAATGGACATATCTTAAGTGTGCATCTTGATGAATGTTCACAAAATGAAGACACCCATATAACCAGCCCGCAGATCAAGACCATCCTTTATCCATCAATTATCCATCCTTTCTCCACTCTTTTGCAGTGCCACATCCTTCATAAATCAATTTCCTGTATATGCCATTTCCAATTTTGTAATCAATTGTCAAGTTCCACAAAAATGGGCCTGTTAATATTTTGATTGGAACGTTATTGGACTTATGGATTAATTTGAGATGAATTGCTAACTTATTGACATGAAGTCTTCCCATGCATAAATGCAGTATTGTTGGGAGACCCAATCCACCATGGGCCCTGAGCATCCCTGCATTTTCTTGCTGAGTATGCCAAAAATGCAAGTCCCTGAAGACTGTTTATCTGAGCCATTTCTCAGGGTCATGTTTGCAGTAAAGGATGAAGAAGTATCATCTCCCCACAGACAAAGAGCAGGCTTGCTTCTACTCTCCATAAAATCAGTGGAGCTTCCAAACTCATTGTTCCTCTCCTGTAATGCAATCCACTATGTGTGCAGCCATCTATCATGAGTCCTTTACATCATCCTTGTGGGACTTGGGGGAGCATTAGGAATAGATGCAAACCAACATGAAGCTCTGGTTACTGCTTTTGTTGTCAATAATAAAGTCCTTAGTCTCTCACCCAAGAGTCTCATGTCTTATGCCAGAATCCACGAAACTAGGGCAGGCTAATGTCTTAGCTTGTATATAGGCAAAATCCCAGACCCTGTGCAGGTCTTGACAAGTATATTTCTTCACTTTCAGATATTTTTAAAATGTCCTTTAGTACAATTTTATACTTTTATGCGTAATGGCTTGTTCATATTTGTTAGCTATCTTTTTAGCTGCCTTATAGATTTGGGGGCTACTGTGAATGGGTTATTTTTTCTACTGAATTTTATAATTGGTTGTTGAATTCTACATCCTTTTAAAACATCACTAGTGTAGCTATTCATATGGAATAATGTATTCTTCCCTCAACAGACTGTTGGCTTCTCTTGAGAGCAGAAACCATGCCTTATTCATGTCTGTATTCTTCCAATGAAATATTTAGTTCAATTAACATTTATTGAACATCTACTATGTATCAGTTGCTAAATAAGGAGTGAGAGGCCTTTAACCATCAATAAAACAGGGTACCTGCTCTCAAGGAGTTTATAAAATGTGAAGAAGACCAAAACATCCACAGACTATTACCATTAAGAAAGTTATATTATGCATGATAGCAGAGATATAAACAAAGTACTATGGAAGTAGGGGCAATTCAATGTGATTTGGAGGATTATAGAAGTTCTCGTACCATATGGTGTATTTGAGTTGGGCCTCACAAGGTAATCAGCATCCAGACTAGTACAGACGGAAAGCAAGGGAAGGGAGATGACTTCTCATACCATGCCTGGCATTCAAAGTCATCCACAATTTAGCCCCAAGCTATTTTTCTGAACCCAGATGTTTAGTCCTCGAGGAGATAGGAACTAGCCTCTTATCCGTTAACCCTTTCCCAAACTCATAATATTTGAGTTCCCACCTGTTGCTTTACATTGTAACACACTGATTAAAAGCAGAAGATTTAGGATCAGATAAATTTGGATTCTGGCCCAGGCTCTATAATTTACTGACTATGAGATCTTGGGCAAATGAAAACTAGTAATGGTGCTTATCTCACAGGATTGTGTGATAGATTAGATAATTCTTGTAAAGCTTTGGTATAGTACCTGGTACAGAGTATGCACTCAGTATACATTAACTGTTATGAATGGTAACTCTATTTTATCCATCCCTCTGGTATTAATTCTCAAGTCAATCAAAACACACTTAGTGTATATCCACAATGTGTAATAGATTGTATTAGATATCATGGAGAACACAAAGATGAATAAGACCCTTCCTCTGCCCTCAGTGACCTGTCAAGTAAAGGATATAAAATATGTACACAAATAATCATGAGGCAAGGCAAATTAAAATACCTGGATTTTCTCTCTGGCCCTCCATAGCATGAGGAAGTTGGAACATGATCACCAAGATTACTTCCAAGTCTAACATGATTGTATGACTTCTATGATTGTAAGTGCTACATCAAGGTTACTAAGTACCAGGGGAAAGTGGAAAAGAGGTTAAACCTGATTCTACCTGGAAGAGTCGGGGATGCCTGCAGAGAGGAAATGACATTTGAATTGTGTTGTAATAGACGGGTATCATTTGGTGAAGGAAGAAATGGGAGGAATAGAATTCCGTGAAGAGAGAAAAATAAGAACAAAGGGAAGTGTAGGGCACACTCAGGGAATACCCAGTAGTCTTGTATGGTTGGAACATTGGGATTCATAATGTTTAAGTAGGGAAAAATATGGTGGAAGCAGTAAACTGGTGTTAGATCATGGAGAACCTTGAATGTCATGTTAAACCATTTGGATTTTATCTATAAGCTGTTCACATTGGAAGGTGGTAAAGAGATCTGTTAAAAAGAGTTGTGGCAGTTGTTCAGGTGTAAAATAAAAAGGGGCTGAACAAGGGCTGCGGGTCTAATAACAGAAAAGAAAGGACAGAAATCTTTCAGCATTTTCTTTTTTTTTTTTTTGGTCGCACTCCACGGCTTGTGGGATTTTAGTTCCCATACCAGGGATCAAACCAGGGCCCTCAGCAGTGAGAGAACAGAGTCCTAACTACTGGACTGCCAGGGAATTCTCTCAGCTTTTTTGATATACTACTTTGTGTGTATTATTGAATAATTTTTAATCAAACATTTCTTCACTGCAGGAACCATTCATTCATTCTATAAATATTTATTGAGTACCTACTATATGCAAGACACTCTTCTGGGCACTGGAAATACAGTGGTGAATGAAAGAGTCAAGGTCCCTATATGTTAAGACTCTATCTGTTGAAAGTATCAAAAAGTGATGATACCACTGGAAGTGGGAAGACTAGGTTCAGGTGGGTAGGGGAAAATAGAAAGTTCAATCTTTGACATATTAACTTTGGGATGCCTACAAAATATCTCAGTGGAAATGTCAAGTAAGCAGTTGGATATAGACATCTTGAGCTTTTTTTGTGCTCCATCCCACAGTTCTTCTCCATTAACATAGTAATTTGTTTAAGGTGAAATGTTTACTTTTTGAAAACTTGATGAATGATTGGCATCTTTAT
Organism: Balaenoptera physalus; assembly: GCF_965194825.1. NCBI lineage: Eukaryota > Metazoa > Chordata > Mammalia > Artiodactyla > Balaenopteridae > Balaenoptera > Balaenoptera physalus. The sequence goes on from NC_138903.1 coordinate 92,149,487, forward strand.
AGATAATAGTATATTATATTAATCAATATATATTTTGTTACAATGACTATGTCAATATGAGGGAGCAACACATATAAACTGATTTATTAACACAAGGTGTATATTCTTGCTTAAAACAAAACAGAAGAGCATTACCTATAAGAAACATATTAAAATCCCATTCCTGAGAATCCTCTTTATTGTTAGCAATTTTTTAAAATTCAGCAATTAGTAAAAATCCAACAGAAGATATGTTAGACACTATGAAAAATATTATGAAACTTTGAGAAACATTAAAATTAGAGTCTCAACCATTGTTTTTGCTTACATTAAAACTCAACAGTTACTTTTGCTCAAATTAAAATCTCAACAATAATTTGTGTAGAAAATAAAATCTCAGCAACTATTTTGGTAGATATTGATAAGAACAGTTAAGAAACTCTTGAAGAACAAAAATGAGGTGGGAAGACTTTCCCTATCAGATAGCAAGACTCATTACAACGTTACAGTAATTAAGGCAATGCCATATTGGCACAAGATTAGACAAATAGATAAATGGAACAGAACAGAGAGGCCACAAATATTCCAAAGAATATATGAACACTTGACATTTGACAGAGTTGGCATTATGAATGAGTGGGGAAAGGAGAGATTTTTCAACAAATGATATGGGGCAATTGGGTACTTGTAAGGAAAAATAATGAAATTGGACGTCAATTCTCACACTCCATACAAAAATTAATTTCAAGTATATTAAAGACCTAAATGTAAAAGGCAAAATTATAGAAATTTCAAATGTTAATAAAGGAGAATATCCTCATAGTGTTGGGATAGGGAAGGATTACTTTGAAAAGACACAAAAAGCACTATGGATAAAGAAAAAAAGATTGATAACTTTGACTATACTATAATTAAGGACTTCTGTTTGTTGAAAGAAACCATCAGGAAAATGACCAAAAAATAAGAGACAAAGTGGGAAAAGATATATGCAACACATATAAAGGACAAAGAAATAAAGTTAGAATATATAAATAACACCTACAAATTAATTTTTAAAAGGCACACTACCCAATAGAAAAAAATTGGCAGATGTATTGAAAAACTGCTTCACAAAATAATAACTCCTAACGTCTGATAGACTTATGAAAAGATGCTCAAGAGAAGAAAAAGAAATAAAAGGAATCCAAATCGGAAAAGAAGAAGTAAAACTGTCACTGTTTGCAGATGACATGACACTATATAGAGAGAATCCTAAAGATGCCACCAGAAAACTACTAGAGCTATTCAATGAATTTTGTAAAGTACCAGGACACAAAATTAATGCACAGACATCTCTTGCATTCCTATTTCTAACAACAAAAAATCTGAAAGAGAAATTAAGGATACAATCCCATTTACCATTGCAACAAAAAGAATAAAATACCTAGGATTAAACCTACCTAAGGAGACAAAAGACCTGTATACAGAAAACTATAAGACACTGATGAAAGGAATTAAAGATGATACAAACAGATGGAGAGACGTACCATCTTCTTGGATTGGAAGTATCAACAACGTGAAAATGACTCTACTACCTAAAGCAATCTACAGATTCAATGCAATACCTATCAAACTACCAATGGCATTTTTCACAGAACTAGAATAAAAAAATTCACAATTTGTATGGAAACACAAAAGACCCCGAATAGCCAAAGCAATCTTGAGAAAGAAAAACGGAGCTGGAGGAATCAGGCTCCCTGACTTCAGACTATACTACAAAGCTACAGTAATTAAGACAGTATGGTACTGGCACAAAAACAGAAATATAGATCAATGAAACAGGATAGAAAGCCCAGAGGTAAACCCACACACATATGGTCACCTTATCTTTGATAAAGGAGGCAAGAATATACAATGGAGAATAGACAGCCTGTTCAACAAGTGGTGCTGGGAAAACTGGACAGCTACATGTAAAAGAATGAAATTAGGACACTTCCTAACACCATACACACAAATAAACTTAAAATGGATTAAAGACCTGAATGTAAGGCCAGACACTATCAAACTCTTAGAGGAAAACATAGGCAGAACACTCTATGATATACATCACAGCAAGATCCTTTTTGACCCACCTCCTAGAGAAATGGGAGTAAAAACAAAAATAAACAAATGGGACCTAATGAAACTTAAAAGCTTTTGCACAGCAAAATAAACCATAAACAAGATGAAAAGACAACTGTCAGAATGGGAGAAAATATTTGCAAATGAAGCAACTGACAAAGGATTGATCTCCAAAATATACAAGCAGCTCATGCAGCTCAATATCAATAAAACAAACAACCCAATCCAAAAATGGGCAGAAGACCTAAATAGACATTTCTCCAAAGAAGATATACAGATTGCCAACAAACACATGAAAGAATGCTCAACATCACTAATCATTAGAGAAATGCAAATCAAAACTACAATGAGGTATCTCCTCACACCAGTCAGAATGGCCATCAACAAAAAATCTACAAACAATAAATGCTGGAGAGGGTGTGGAGAAAAGGGAACCCTCTTGCACTGTTGGTGGGAATGTAAATTGATACAGCCACTATGGAGAACAGTATGCAGGTTCCTTAAAAAACTAAAAATAGAACTACCATACAACCCAGCAATCCCACTACTGGGCATATACCCTGAGAAAACCATAATTCGAAAAGAGTCATGTACCACAATGTTCAGTGCAGCTCTATTTACAATAGCCAGGACATGGAAGCAACTTAAGTGCCCATCGACAGATGCATGGATGAAGAAGATGTGGCACATATATACAATGGAATATTACTCAGCCATAAAAAGAAACAAAATTGAGTTATTTGTAGTGAGGTGGATGGACCTAGAGACTGTCATACAGAGTGAAGTAAGTCAGAAAGAGAAAAACAAATACCGTGTGCTAACACATATATATGGAATCTAAGAAAAAAAATGGTCATGGAGAACCTAGGGGCAGGACAGGAATAAAGACGCAGACATAGAGAATGGACTTGAGGACACGGGGAGGGGGAAGGGTAAGCTGGGACGAAGTGAGAGAGTGGCATGGACTTATATAATTACTACCAAATGTAAAATAGATAGCTAGTGGGAAGCAGCCGCATAGCACAGGGAGATCAGCTTGGTGCTTTGTGACCACCAAGAGGGGTGGGATAGGGAGGGTGGGAGGGAGGGAGATGCAAGAGGGAAGAGATATGGGGATATATGTATATGTATAACTGATTCACTTTGTTATAAAGCAGAAACTAACACACAATTGTAAAGCAATTATACTCCAATAAAAATCTTTAGAAAAAAAAAAAAAGAATCATGTACCACAATGTTCATTGCAGCATTATTTACAATAGCCAGGACATGGAAGCAACCTGAGTGTCCATCAACAGATGAATGGATATAGAAGATGTGGCACATCTATACAACGGAATATTATTCAGCCATAAAAAGAAACAAAATTGAGTTATTTGTAGTGAGGTGGATGGACCTAGTGTCTGTCATACAGAGTGAAGTAAGTCAGAAAGAGAAAAACAAATACCATATGCTAACACATATATATGGAATCTAAAAAAAAATGGTTTTGAAGAACATACAGGCAGGACAGGAATAAAGACGCAGGCATGGAGAACAAACTTGAGGACACGGGGAGGGGGAAGGGTAGGCTGGGACGAAGTGAGAGAGTGGCATTGACATATATACACTACCAAATGTAAAATAGATAGCTAGTGGGAAGCAGCCACATAGCACAGGGAGATCAGCTCAGTGCTTTGTGACCACCTAGAGGGGTGGGATAGGGAGGGTGGGTGGGAGACGCAAGAGGGAGGGGATAATGGGGATATATGTATATATATAGCTGATTCACTTTGTTATACAGCAGAAACTAACACAGCATTGTAAAGCAGTTATACGCCAATAAAAATGTTTAAGAAAAAGAACAAAAAAAAATCATTAAAATCAAATGAGAGGCCATTTTACACCCACCAGGTTGGCAAAAATTTTAAAGTCTGATAATAACAAATGTTGCCAGCAGGTGGAGCAATGGGAACTGCTAGTAAGTGTAAATAGGTGCACAGCATTAGGAAAAGTTAGTCATTAGGAAAAGTTAGGCATCATCTAGTAACATTGAAAGTGCCCATACCCTATAAACCAACAATTCCACTCTTAGGTAAATATCCTAGAGACGTCTGTAGTTATATACACTACTAAGAATATTCATGGTAGCATTGTTTTGTAACAGTCAAAAACTGGAAACAAGCAGAATGTCCCTAAAAGTTTTCATGGATAAATTGTGGTATATTCACACAATAGTACCTACAAAAATAAAAGTGAAATAACCAAACAACAGTGAGATACCACTATACACATACTTGAATGGCCAAAATTCATAACACTGACAACATCAAATGCTGGCAAGGATGTGGAGCAGCAGGAATGCTCATTCATTGCTGATGGGAATGCAAAATGGTATAGCCACTTTGGAAGGCAGTTTGGCAGTTTCTTACCAAACTAAACCATATGCTTACTATACAATCCAGCAACTGTGCTCCTTAACATTTATCCAGAGGAGTTTAAAACTTACAGCCACATAAAAACCTGCACACAGATGTTTATAACAGCTTTATTCATAACTGCCGAAGCTTGGAAGCAATCCAGATGTCTTTCGGTAGATGAATGGATAAATAAACTGTGATAAATCCTGACGATGGAATTATTATTCAGTGCTAAAATGAAATGAGCCACAAAAAGCCATGGAGCAACCTTAAATGCACATTACTAAGTGAAGGAAGCCAATCTGAAAAGGCTACATACTGTATGATTCCAACTATATGACATTCTGGAAAAGGCAAAACTATGGAGATAGTAAAAGATCAGTGGTTGCCAGAGGTTGGGCGGGGGGGCAGAATAGGCAGAGCACAGAGGATTGGGGGGGCAATGAAACTACTTTGTATGATACTATAATGGTGGCTACCTGTCATTATACATTTGTCCAAACCCATACAATATACAGCCCTAAGAGTGAACCCTAAGGTAAACTGGACTTTGGGTGATAATGATGTATCAATATAGATTCGTCACTTGTAACAAATGTACCACTCTGGTGTGGGATGTTGATAATTGGTGAGGCTATGTACCTGTGGCAGCAGGGCGTATATGGGAACTCTCCCATACCTTCCTCTCAAATTTGCTGTGAACCTAAAACTTCTCTAAAAAACATCTTTTTAAAGTAAATTTATCACAGTTTAGAAAAATGAAATAACTACAACTACCTGCAACAATATGGATGAATCTCACAAATAATATGAAAGAAGTAGTCACAATTCCAAGTACATAAAGTATATACAGTTCAAATATCTGTAAAATAAAACTGTGCTGTTTAGGGATGCTTATACGGAATGTTAGGGAACTGTTGACTGAAACTGCCCTCCCTGGCCAGGCAGGATAATAACTGCTTGCATGAGTTATCTCACAACAGGAGGTCCTGATAAGGAACATAGAACTGACAAGCTACAGCCAGCCAGAAGAATTCAGGAGGGGCCAAAAGGAGGGAGGACATGCCAGCCCATAATATGTTCTGCCAACCTCCCAGAAACCTTCACGCTGGAATCCATCTTGGCTGAGAGATGCACACGCCACCAGGAAGGACCCTGAGTCAGACCAAATATGGGCACAGGCAAGATGACTGGCCAGAGACAACCCAGAAACTAACCCCACCACCATAAACCCTGAGACTGCAAGCCATGTGGCAGAGCAGTTCTCCTGTGTTCCCTTACCCTGCTGCCCAGGTGCTCCTCCCCAGTAAAGTCTTTTGCTTTGTCAGTATGTGTGTCTCCTCGGACAATTCATTTCTGAGTGTTAGACAAGAGCCTACTCTCAGGCCCTTGAAGGTGTCCCCCTTCAGGGAACAAGAAGATAAATCTATAAAGAAAAGTAAAGAAATGATATCATAATAGTCAGGATAGGAGTTATCTCTAGGATGGGTGGAGGAATGTTATCAGTGAGGGGCCTGGAGTGCAGGAGGACTAGGGGTGGCGGTTATCAAGATGTTGCATCTCTTGTTTTGGGTGGTCATTACATGGGCAAGAGCTTTATAAATGTTCTTTTAACTGGCAGTTCTCTTCTGAATGTTTCTCTTTTCCTAATGAAATAGAAAGTAAGGTCATGAACTGGGACTGAGGATGGGGGAGGAGGTGTTGAAGATTTGAGGAAAAGGAAGATGGTATGAAAGGAACAGAGAAGTTGGAGAGTAAACAGAATAGGGAAATACAGTATTTTTTACCTTATTCTTTTAGGAAAACTTTTCACTTTTTTCCTGAGTTATCATGCTTTTTATCTCCTATATAACATTATTTTATTAACTTTAATATACTACACTATATGCAGTTATCCCAAACACATTGTTAAATTATAATGCTGTTTAATGTTTAAAACTAAATGTTAAAAGCAAAATTAAGTCTTCATAAACCATATACTTATGATAATAGCTGTAATACATTAGTTACTTACTATTTCACCTTGAGCGTTAGGAAGCTGATGTAGTTTATATTTAGACAAAAATACACAGAGCTCAGACAGGGATTTTTATTCTTTTTCTTTCAACTTTTTGTACCAAGTAGCTTTAGTGTTAACTTCTATATTTTATAAGTTTTAAACAGACGTAGGTTTTTATTACCTCTTCATTTTATTGATCTCAAGTCCAAAGGCCATTTTTTAAATGTCAGAAAATATAATATTAACACCACAAAACTAAATATTGATATTTAAAATTACTAGAAAACCATTACACTCTTAAATTTTACTTAGAAGATTTAAATGGGGAAAGTTGATTGGTCTATATAATTTTGGAATTTTACCTAGGTTTTTATATGAATCAATTTGTAAAAATAAACTATTTCAATTATAACATGCTTTAGTTGTAAATTCATGTTTATAATTGCATAGCTTCAAGTATTAACACACATAATGTAAAGTATTTAAAAAGGCAAATATAGTAAATTTAAACAATTATCACTAATGTAGCTTTAAAATATGCCATGAGTTTTCATTTTCTAATATTCTGTAATAACAGTGCCAGTGTCATAGAGATAAAGCTCTTAGTCTTTTAAAAAGAATTTGAATCTACAAATATTGAATCTAGAAATATTAAAAATTGCAACTCAGATAGTTCAGGAAAAAATACCATGTGTGTGTAGACAGAGAATGAGTGCTCAAATAATAAAGCAAATGGTGTAAAATGTTAATAGTAGGTGACTTTGGGTAAAGGGTTTATGGGTATTCTTTAAACTCTACTTATGCTGGCAACTTTTCTAGAAGTTCAAAATTATTTCTAAATAAGAAGTTAAAATGAAGAACTGACACATGGACTGACACAGTGACATAAGTGGAAATGGACAGTGTACTTGGAAATAAATGCATCTCTTGAATAAAAAAATTGGGGGAGTACGATAGTTTATCCCCTTCTTTTCAGCTTGAAAACCAAAGCCATTAGCTAAGTAATGATTTTTGTAAATACTTTTTTTCATTCTGAAAGCTAGCCTTTAAATAGAAATAGCTGCTCTTCTACTTTTCCTTCCCTTGTACAAACTCTGTGTTCCCCATACTTGAATCTGCAAGCAGAGTACTGTCCCACCCCATCTAAGTCTGCACAGGGATCAGACATGGGAACTCATCTACAACGATTCTGGACCAGCCATTTTCTGTTGACCTTGCTGGCAAATGCTTTCTGATCTCATATTGCTTATAGCTGTGTCTTTTATTTCTTTGATATTCAGTGAGGAATCCCCACAGCTAGGATCTACAGTCAGATCATTATAAATGACAATTTTGGTTTGGTAAGGAGGTGCAAGTGGAGATCATTACAGGATATCATCTATAAGGGAAAAACTGCAAAATATGTCATCTTGGAAATCCTCAAAATTCCAGAGTTAAGATGAATCGGACCATTAGGCAATGTCTCTGTGAAATTTCAGATCCTACAGTGTTGTCAACAACAAACATGTCACCAATAACACAAACTCATCAAATGTCCCAGTTGCAAGTCATCTTTAATTATTGTTATTATTATCATCAGCAGCAGCATCATTATCATTAGCACAAAACTAAATCCACTAATAAAGCAAAAACCACACCCCAAAGGCAGGTCTTAATGACAGCGAATCAATAACATTATCTTCATGTACAAGGGACAGCACCCTGAGGATAAAGACCATATCACAGCTTGATAATCAATTCAATAATTCAGCCAACATTATTGAGCACCTAAGCACAATGGGAGATTTAAAAATGTGTACAAGAATCCCTGCTTTCAAGGAGTTTTACAGTCTAGTAGGAGGTATTGAAGAACATCAAGAACACAGGACCACATGAAATCAGTGACATAATGGAATCAGTGCCACATATGAATATTGGAGAGGGGCATCACACGAGACTAATGTCACATTCAGTTAGGGGCAATCAGAAAAGGCTCCTTAGAGAAGGGGGCATCTGAGCTGGGCTTTGAGAAACTGGAAGGATTTTGGCAGACCGGCATGTGGAGAATGGGTATTGCAGGTGGAAAAAATAGTGTGGGCCAAAGCATGGCCATGGGAAAGCTAGTGGCATGTTTGGGGAGGGAACAATAGTCCAGTTTGGCTAGGATATAGGATCTATGTAAGTGGGAACGGTGTGATAAAATGCTACAAGTTTTATGGGGACCATATTTTGAATGGCTCTGAATGACAGGCTATAATTTCAGATCTTTAACTTATGTCACAGCAACTATATTTATCCACAGCAATAAAATATGCAATTATTTATGAAGAGATATAGTCATTTCAGTTCCAGATTTCTTAGGGAAACTCAAGTGGTTTCTAGGCAATGTTATTGCCTTGCTATCAAAAATGTCCCAGCATTTAACACCAATCAACCTATAGTAGAATTTTCTATTCTGCATGCAACTAAACCTCTTCCCTCAAAGTCTATTCTTCCCATCCATCCAGGACCACACTTCTTCCCACTCCCACCAGTTCTTGTGGCACATGATCAGTTGAGGCAAGTCTAACTCAGGATTTCCAGCCATAACTGCTACCCTGAAACTAGTACCCACAGCCTTGAGAAGTGAGAGTGGTGGTGGCAGGAGTAGTGAACAATGTCATGAAAATGTACCCATCTGAGAAAGTCTACGGAATCCCCATCCTAAGAGTCAAGCTTAGTTCTCTGAAATTGGAATTCCTGGTCCTACACTCAGTTTGGTCCAGAGGACAACTGGAGGGGTCCCAGAACTCACAGTGCCTAATTAAGGTCATCTTTTAGAGTTTCCTCTTATTCACATCTTTTAGAGTCAGTGAATTCCTTAAAGGAATGACATTTCATGTGGGTTACAAATTACTTAAAGGCTTCCTGGGTCTCAGCCTGTTGAAGCTGTGGATAGACCAGGGTGAATTTCTTTTGCTAACCAAGGAACACTGTTGGCTTTGTCTTTGCCCAACAGGCTGGTAGTTGGGAACTTCTCGAGTGCACTGACAGTTGAAAGATGCTAAAGAATAGTTGTATTAGGTGACCAAGCTAAAGAAGTAAGCTATTTAAACCAACCCAGGAAGGCTTAGAATAACAAGCTGCCATGGCCACACTGCCTGCAGCTAGTCAGTCTTTCAGCTCTTTCCTGGAACGATACCTCCTCTGGAGGAAGTCATGGATAGCAGTAGTGATCCCCCATGTCACGCTGGACCTTAGGATGACCAGGGAACCTCCACGGTAGATCAGGAACACCTTTCGGCCCCGAGTGTCCCACACATCCTGGGCAGAGGCCCACAGGCTTGGCATGCTCTGCCAGCCAATATGGGACTGCATATTGGCAACTAGCACAATCAGAGGATACAGAACTAGGCAGGTGATTGTTCCATTGACACTCCCAGACACCAAGGCAGGAACCCAATGGGGCAGGCCTTGCTCTGCCAAGCTATCCTGAATGGGATCCTTGAAGGAGAAATACAGAGCACTCCCCAGGCTGTTCCTGAGAAGGACAGGCCAGAAACCGCGATAGTAACCCAGCGACAGCCGCCCCCAAAGCCCATAAGAGTGGAATTCCTTGAGAATGCTGAAGGTGCTGGGAAAGCGAGCTTGCTTGCGACCATCCTGGAGCACATTTTGCACCCTTTCAAAGGGGCTGAGTGCCACAGCCTCCACTACACCAGACATGAGCCCTGCAGCCCAGCGGTGTCCCAGGGAGTGTGGCCCAACAGGGGAGAGACAATACAGCAGGCTATCATAAGTCCCAAACAGCAGAGTCCCTTGCAACGTCTTGGAGAGAAGAGGCGGGTAGATTCCCCGGTAGAAGTATTGAGGGCCTTCATGCCAAAGCTGCCGCACAGCCTCTGACACCGCCACAGCATGGATCTGTTGCCGGAACACAACCTTATAGATAGGAAAGGTCAGAAAAGTAGACATAAAGTTGGAAACGGCCCCGAGGGCGTAGGCCTGGGAGTGCCAGCTTCTCTTTCCTGGAGACTCTGTTCGTGTCCAGTGCTGAAGCTCCTTCCCAGGAGAGTGGTTCTGTTCCCCCATGCTGAAGATAACTGGGTGCAGAAGGAAGAGATTGGCAAGAGTGGAAAAAAAAAGAGGTTAGACTGACCAATGAAATCTGTTGGTGAGCATTTTCATTGCTTAGTTAGAAACAGAGTTCCAAGAAACTCAGCTCTAAGGATACAAGCAACTTGGGGGGCCAGTTTCTGAGAAACAAGCGCGCTCTTAAGAAAGAATTCATCCACTTTAAATTAAAACAAAGGCAGTGAGTTTTGCTGAACAGAGACACCTCTACAGTGTTTTTCTGATCCAGCAAATAGTCTCATATTCAAAGAAGGTTGAAGGTTGAAGAAAATAAAATTGGGAAAGGAGGGCTCCAAAACCTTACTGCATTCACCACATGAAATCTTGCATTTGATAAACTGTTAAAATAATAGGTTGCTATTCTCTTTCCAAAAAGTGGCACTATCTTGTAGAGACAGAAAGGCATTCAAAAGTTGTAGTCCAGTACTTTCTCTAAAAGTTGGTAGTAAATTTAGGGAGCGGGGAATCTCCTTGCCTCTCTTTCTGCAGATTCCTGACGATGTGGTAGCTGTTTCATGGCAACACCCCGCCCCCCTCTCCCAATTGAGGAACAGAAAGATTAGCTGTTCCTGGAAGTTTAGCATGAAAAGGCTCCGTACCTGACAGTTTCCAAGCTTAACCTTGTAGACCTGTAGCTATATAACAGTGCAGGGGTTCTCAGCATACTTGCTACTGACATTTGGGGCCAGATAACTCTTTGTCATAGGTGCCTGCCCTGTGCATCGTGCAATGTTTAGCAGCATCCTGGCCTCTACTCACTGGATGCCAGTAGCACAAGTTGTGACCTACCCAGCTCTGACAGACAAAAATATCTAAAAACATTGCCATATGTCCCCGGGGGGTAGGGAGGAGGTAAAATTGCCCCTGGTTCAGAACCACTATACTAGAGGGAAGAGGCCGTTCAAGGATTCCAAAATATTGCTCCCACCCCAGAATGGTCTGGGAGCAGATGGAGTTGCATGAAAGGTAACTGGGGAGCTAGGGTCCATGAAGGAAATTTGGGATCAAGAAGAAATGAATGCTCAGTGCAGATCTGAGAACCTGAGGGAGTTTGTCAGGAAGGAACTAGGGGTGAGAGGACAGGGTGTGCTGTGCCGGGGATGGTGTGTGGAGGAGAGGAACAGGAAGCTGTGTGGGTAGGAGAGGCGGGAGAGGGGGACAGGGCACGATGGTCGGGCAGGGGACTCACATCCAGATCGACAGGAAGCCTGGTAGGAACCGCAGACCCAGAGGTTTCACACAGAACCCTGGGCTGTGTGGTCCCAAGAGGAGAGGGGTGTTGAGGCTCTAATTACGCTAGCCTGTTCAATAGAAACAAAGGGGTCCCACAGGCTGAGGCACTGAGGGAAGGCTAGAAGCCAGGCACTGCAAGAAGCCCCCTGCAGCCTTCCCTGCGCTGCCGCACTCAGAACCTTCCTTGAAGTGCTTCTCCTTCCAGAATCACCCCCCTTAAGCTCCTCCCTGGTTCTTGCTCCTGTTGCATCCATGACTCCACAACTGACCTTACAATCCACCTCAGCCACAGTCTCTCTAGGTGGAGGGGGGTGGGGCACAGTCTCCTGTGCTCTGCCACCACCCCTCCCCCACCCCCAGCAGTCCAGGTGTGCCTTAAGCCTCAGTTCCTTAACCCTCATGGCCAGAAGGAGGCTGGGAGAGCTCCTCTGCCTTGGACCCTTTAGCTGAGAAGTGGCCAGGAGCAAATGCTCAAGAGGCCCACTCCTTGCATCCCTCTGGGGCACTTCTGGGCCCCTGGCAGCCACCTCCATCTCTCTGGAGCCAAAGGGGACCCCTCCTGCACCCCTGGGCAGGAGGTAGCTCCAGTCAGGCCCCCAAAGCCACAGGGGCACCTGATATTACCCAGCATTCCTACCAAGGATTTCTTCCCCAAGTTTTACCTGCACCTACGTAAGGTCAGGTGGCGAGGGAAACGTTTGTCCCCTCTTCTATCTCAGAGTGCAGTAATGTTCCACTTCCTCCCGACATTTTCCTGAGTAACCTGTAAACATGTGTCCACTGACTGCATAGGGAGGGCTGATTTAGCAGAAAGAAAACTGGGCTAGAATTTGGCAGACCAGAATTCTCAGTGCCAGTTCTCTTATCAACTTCTCGTGTGACATTTAGAAATATATTGACATCTTGGAGTGTAATGCATCTCAGTTATAAAGTTAGCAGACAGGGAGGAATGCTCTCTAGGCATCCTCATACTGTGCATGTGGCAGGCAGCTGACGTGGGGGAATTCAGGCCAGTATTTGATAGAGGAATTGTGCTTTTTCCATCCCGGGTTCCTTCTGCCATTTTTGCCAGTCATTTTCAGGGATTAAAGCTGAACAATAATTTAGAAACAATTTACCTTAAATATCTGTCATCATTTTATAAATCTAATTCTTCCTGTTTTATGGGGGAGGAGAGTCTACTTTACTCCCATGTGTTTTTCCGTTAAAATGCCAGCCTTTGGGGGCAGACAGACCTGAGCCTGAATTCTCCCTCCACCACTTGCTTAGTTGTGTGACCTTAGGCAAGACACTTCCTCAGTCTCAGTTTCTTCAGCTACAAACTAAGGACAATAGACCTCCCTCAAAAGGTTGTTGCAAATATTAACAAAATAAAATGAGATAAAGTGGTTGACCATCCATGGCATGGTGGCCTCAGTAAACAGTATTTTTTTAAAAAAGATGCTTCCCGACCTCATCATCTGTGAGGATGCTGCAGACACTCCTGCAGAATATTCAGAACCAGATGAAGTGGTATCTTGTGTTCACATGAGAGGCAAGGAAGACCTTTCTTCTGTGAATGCAAAGGTGTTATATAAACAATCCAGGACAGCCTGGCCCCTTAAACAAGAATTTCTAAATAGAGGCCACAGAATGAGTCTGGAGTCAGCCTACAGCAGTTACCCCCTGGACCCCATGATGTGCCTCCTATGTGTACAGCCTAGTAAAGTGAGCCAAGGGGATTCCAGACTCCCCTGGCCAGTCTAGCCCAGATGCACAGCTTGCATGACTGCGCCAAGATCCAGCCCTACATTTCTCTGTTCATTCCGGCATCCTTCAGCCAGTCCTTTGGCCAGCTCACAAACACATATTGATCATCTACGAAATCACTGTAGGTAAGTCACTGTGGAGCCAGAGGTGAACAGGAATTGGTACCTGCCCTCGAGGGCTTGGGAATCTACTGGAGGAGACAGGTCAACCATGAGCTAAACTATACTGGGAGGTAAAATAAAGCATACACTAATCAAGGTCAGAGCAAAACGTAAGAGCAATTTATTTCACCTAGGATAGGGAACAGCCAACAATTTCTCTGAGGAGGGGCATCTGACTTGATCCTTAACCAATGAGCAGGCTCTCGTTAGGTGGAGGAGTGACGGCAGGAGTTCTAGGCTGAGGAAGAGGCCTAAGGCACAGATGCCTAAAACATGAGTGGTACCTGGCTCTGGATACAGGCTGTGGGAAGAAGAGAGATCTGTGGGTGACAGAGACGAGTGGATGTAAAATGAGGGCCTTGTTTGTTTTCCCCACTGCAGTGCATTATAGCATAAAGATACAGTCTCTGGAGTCAGACAGCCCTGGGTTTGAATTTCGCTGTGCCACTTCCTAGCTTTATGACCTTGGCCAAATCTCTTCCTCTCTCTGAGCCTCAGTATCCTTATCTGTAAAATGATTGTCATGAAGGTTTCATGTTATGAAGTATGTAAAATGCTTAGTGCATTACCCGGTATACAAGTTGGTCCATAAATTATATTAGTAGCTTGATTTTAAAAAATGAGATCCCAGTAATATAGGTAAGATTACAACAACATTGTTTTAAAGGCTGAAATCAGTCTAATGCACTGGGTCATCTGCAGAGTACATTTTAAATTATTTGTTTGAAATGAACTTATCTACGAAACAGAAACAGAATCACGGACATAGAGAACAGACTGGTGATTGCCAAGGGGGAGGGGGTTGGGGGAGGGATGCAGTGGGAGGTTGGGGCTAGCACATGTAAGCTTTTACATATAGAATGGATACACAACAAGGTCCTACTGTATAGCACAGAGAACCATATTCAATATCTTATGATAAACCATAATGGAAAAGAATATATTAAAAAACAATGTATATATATGTATAACTGAATCACTCTGCTGTACAGCAGAAATTAACACAACATGGTAAATCAACTATACTTCAATTAAAAAATACTGATAAACAATAAAATGAAGGAAGATTTTTTTTTAAATTTCTTGTTTGGAAGACAACAGAGAAGAGTCCTTCATGGGCTTTGGAGTCTGACAGCCCTGGACTAGAGTCCCAGTGCCTGCACTTACAAAGTGTGTTAACCTCCCTGAAACTCAGTTTTCCTATCTGCAAAATGGGATAACAATGCCTGTCTCAACAGCGTTGCTGAGAAACTTAAATAAGATAACAGATGGAAAGTTCCTGGCACAGAGGAGGCAGGCAGCCAAGGGCAGTTATTGTTGCTTCAACTAATAGCTTTACCTCTCTAACCTTCAGGCTTTTTAGGTTTCTTTGTTGAAATTGGAAAATGTGGTCTCATTAGAGCCATGAATTGGAACACACTCCCACACACGAGGCCAGAGATCAGGGATGCCCTATATCTAATTGGAGCTAGCTTAGCAAATCCGCTTCCCAGTCTTGTAGGAAGAGACCCTCACTTTGTTCTAATGGCCCAATCCAGGCACCTGTACACAATCTGTTTCCTTCCACTATTTTTTGTCAGAGCTATAAGATCTATTCTTTGTCCTATTTGATCCCACACCCACCAGGTCCAACTGCAGATCACCTACTTTGGCGATGAAGCCAATTTAAACACAGAACAAGAATCTGCAAGAGACCCAGGGTCAGATGTCATGATATTGGGGAGCAGAAGCAAGAGTCTGAAGGAAACCCTAGAGCTGCTGCTAGCATCACCCCTGATTGTGTGAAGTGAGCCTTCTCTTTACTTCCTACACCCTCCACCCTCCAACCCCCCACACTCTTCCATCCACGAACAAGCCCACAGTCCTCAGATGGAAGATGCTTCATCTCCAAATGTGCATTGTTTACTCCAAGGGACTCTAGGTATTGAGGTAGTCAATAAGAAAGCAGAAAGGAGAAGGTGAAGTACGCAGGTCGAAGACAACCCAACAGCAGTCGAAGGGCATCAGATTGTTCACTTGCTTCGACGCATCAGGAGTCAAGAACAAGCCCTGAAAGGGGCCTCCTAACCACAATCTACCTAAGGGAAGTAAGACCTGCTCTTCAAGAACCAGAAATCATGGAAAATGGTACAGATTTCTCTGCCACTGGCTTCACAGCCCATTCACTCTGGACAGCCCTGCGTGCCGTTTCCATGGAGTTGCTCCTTCTCTGGAGCCAGTGATGCCAAATCCAGCAAAGGAGAGGTCCCCTCAAGAGCTCACAGAAGGGCAACCTAGCAACGTGTCCTCTAGCTAAGAAATGAAAGAGCTATATCAGCGGCAGAGAGCTGTAGTTCCGGGGTTAGGTCAAATTGTGCTTCATTTCTCACACTTCTTCCTCAAGTACAAGTTGAGAGAGAAAATATTAGGAAGAAAGATTGTAGGGGAGTGGTCCTTAACCATTTCTGGGCCACAGACTCATTTGAAAATCTACAAAGCTAAGACTCAGAAGAATATACAGAGTCCAACTTCTACTCTTTGCAAACAATTTCAGGAAGGACCCTAGATAGGAAACTCTGCTCCGGAGTTACATTTCACGACAGATATGGTATGGACAGATACATTGGCCACAGCCCCATTTACTTATTACCACCAGCATAACGTGGTGTCTCCAGCAGTTGTTCACAAACCTCTCTACACCTCAGAATTAACTACAGCACTGGTTAAAAATATAAATCATCCTCCCCAGCCCTAGTCCTAGTAAATCCGAATTCCCCAGAGGTAGAGCTTAGGAATCTACATTTCTAACAGGCTTTTAAAAATGATTCTGAGGCAGCCAGCCTTGTACCCGTACTTTGGTTAACAGCATGGATTCTGGTGTCAGGGAAATGGGATACAAGTTTTGGTTTCACCTTGTAATTTCAGGCAAGTCATTTCACCTCTCTGAGTCTTATCTCCTTTGGGGGTCATAAGATGTAAAAATAACTTTTTACTTAAAGAAAAAGCAGGCAACTTGTTGTAGTGTAAAAATGAGAAAGAAAAGTGTCTCAGTTTCCTCTTCTGTACAATAGGTACCATAAAAGTTCCCTACCTTTTCCCCACTGCCCTCTTCCCACTGCCTCCCCAAGCCCTCTCTCAGCACTACCAGCACACCAAGACTGCTGTTGAGCTGATTTAAGACCACCTGCTTAAAAAATGCCCCCAAGGCAGCTCAGCGGGGCAAATCGTTGGCATCTGGAGAACAGACTTGGGTGTAAAACCGGATGTTGATACTTATTTGCTGTATGATGTCGGGCAAGACGCCTAACCTTTCTATGACTGTTTCCTCATCTGCAAAATGGAGATGATGGTCCTTGCTCACCAGTTCTATATAGTAGTTCCAAGTGGGCCTTCCCATCTCCACTTTGGCTTTGGCTTTTCTCAACTAACCCTCAATCTGAGGGTAGAGAGGAGTGTTTACAAGGGGCAGCCTTTGAAATCAGTCAAGTCGACTTGGGTGTGAGCTCGTAGCTCTGCACTTCCTAACCATAGTGACTGGATGCTTAAGTCCCCTCTCTGTTAAATGGGCATATGCTACTCCTTCACAAGGCTGCTGAGACGAATAAATGAGATGTCCTATGCTACTCCTTCACAAGGCTGCTGAGACGAATAAATGAGATGTCCGTGCAAGCGCGTTTGCACGCAGAAAGCGCTCAGTAAATGATTTTCCTCCCTTCCCCCTATACAAAGATGAGGAACTCTTATTGTTCACTTGATTTCTGTCCCACCTCGTGTTGAAGGCATCCGGTCTCAAAGCGCGGAGGACCACAGAGGTGTAAGGGGAGAAGGAGAAAGGAAGCGAGGGGGAAGCAGCAAACTCACGGGTAAAATGCAAATCGGCCCAGTCCGAGAGTCCGAGCTGGACTTGACACCGCACCGGCTCCCGCGCCTGTGTGCCGCAGCCCCAGCCGGCCGTCTCCCCCCTTTTGCTAGCAATGGCCTCGGGCAGGAGGCTGCGCGGGGAGGCCGCCCCCTCGCCCCGTTGATTGGCCGCGCCGCCCGACTCATCTTGCTCTTTTGTCTCAATGGGCAGAGGCTAAAAGAAGCGGCGGCTGCCGGGAGGGCCCAGCGGGTGGGCGGAGGCAGCCGCTGCTGCCTTGGGAACCGCGCTGCCTCGACTCGGCTACCCTTAGCTGGGCGAAGCGGCTCCGTCTGGCGGCTCTGGGTCGCTTAGCGGCTGAGGAGGCGTCATCTTTTTCCCCTGCAGGGCCACGGTGACCGGAAGGCGGCATCCACAGCTGTCCACGCCAGAGCATGGGCTGTTCACCTGCCCAACACAGGTAAAGAAAGGGGGCGCGATTGCCAGGCCCGGAGAGAGGAGGGAAAAGCCCCATCAGGACTGGGCGGCTCCCCGTTTGGGGAATCGGGGACTGCGAGGCAGGGGAAGGAGCACTCCCGCGGCCCCGCTGCGCTGAGGAAGGAGGTGGGTTCCACTGGATGCTGCCGAATGGGTAGGATTTGCCAGGATTGGCGGGAGGGCGTTTTCAGGGGGTGGTAATGGGGCGGGAAGGGTGGGGGAATCGCAAGCTGTCTGCCTTGAACCCCCTTTGCATCTCCTGATCCCTTCCTGGTGAGGGATATATGGGTGTCCGTGTCCAATTCCCATTCCCTTTCTCCGTGGCAGGCCATCAAAGCCGAATCCGAACTTGAATTCTGTGCGGCTGATTGCGGAGCTGGTAGGCCAACGATTTCCCGGGGTGAGGTGTGGGGAAATCGCTTTGGCTTGTATTCACAAGGTGGGAGAGGGAATTTTCCGTCTGGCTACAGCGGAGGAGGGGTCGAGGGAGCAGGATGAGGGATGAGACTGCTTCTGACCCTTCCCTTCCCTGCCCTGCCCTCCGCGATGGTCCTGAGGACTGGGATCTGCAACCTCATATGGACAGAGGTAGACCTACCTCGGAATCGAGCTTTCTCACGGAGGCACCTGTTGCAGAGACTGAACGTGAAATAAAGGCGCGCACTTGTTTCTGAGCTCATATAAGAATCTTGAGAAATAACAGGGCAAACTTTGAGAAGGGGGTGTGGTTGAGACGTGAGACCATGAGTTTAATGGAGATCTTACTTGCTACCACAAATCTGTGAGACTTAGACCATTGCACTCTATTTTGAGAGCCCAATATCGGCTCCACACACTGACTATTTCACTTAGAATTCTAAGCAACAGTTGCTCTCCCACCTGGAGAACTGGCAGGAGGGGATGGTTGTAGCTCTGAAAAGCACCCTGCTAGCACGGGGACACCCATTAGCTCCTGAAGGTTGTAATTGCCAGTTTCCTGCAGGATATTTTCAAGCCAGTGGACAAATGGAAAATGTACCTCAGGGTGTTCAGGAAGGTAAAGAAAGCGACTGCAGACTGCTTTCCTGCAGTCTACTACATTACTGACCTTTCCCCCCCCCCTTTTCTTTACAGTCCCTACTGAGATACAAGGAAGGCAGAGCCCAGAAACTTTGTTTTGGGGATTTCTCCTGCGGATTAGGCTTTTCTAAAAAGCCTGAGCAATTTGTTATATTCAGCTAGACGATCATCGTCCGTCATGGCTAGCATCATTGCACGTGTGGGTAATAGCCGGCGGCAGAACACACCCTTGCCACCTTGGGCCCATTCCATGTTGAGGTCCCTAGGGAGGAGTCTTGTTCCTTTAAGGGTCAATATGGCAGAAAGAAACATGAAGTTGTTCTCGGGGAGGGTGGTGCCAGCCCAAGGGGAAGAAACCTTTGAAAACTGGCTGATCCAAGTCAGTGGGGCCCTGCCAGATTGGAATATGTCTGAGGAGGAAACGCTCAAGCGCTTGATGAAAACCCTTAGGGGCCCCGCGCGGGAGGTCATGCATTTGCTGCAGGCGGCCAACCCCAACCTAAGTGTGGCAGATTTCTTGCGTGCCATGAAATTGGTGTTTGGGGATTCTGAAAGCAGTGTCACTGCCCATGGTAAATTTTTTAACACTTTGCAGGCACAAGGGGAGAAAACCTCCCTTTATGTGATCCGTTTAGAGATGCAGCTCCAGAATGCTATTCAGGCGGGGATCATAGCTGAGAAAGATACAAACCAGACTCGCCTGCACCAGCTCCTTTTAGGGGCTGAGCTGAATGGGGACCTGCGCTTCAGGCTGAAGCATCTTCTCAGGATGTATGCAAATGATCTGGAGCGGCTTCCCAATCTCCTGGAGTTAATCAAGATGATAAGGGAGGAAGAGGATTGGGATGACACTTTTATGAAACGGAAGCGGCCCAAAAGATCTGAGCTAATCATGGAGAGGGCAGCAAGCCCTGTGGCATTTCAGGGCCCCCAGCCAATAGCCATCAGCACTGCTGATTGCGATGTGATAGAGGTAGATGATACCCTCAGTGACTCAGATGAGGATGTGATCCTGGTAGAGTCTCAGAACCCTCCACTTACATCCATAGGTGCCCCTCCCCTCAGAGTCAGGGCCAGACTTCAGGCTCAAATACTGGTCATCAATTCCCTAAAGAGTTCCCAGGCTCAATCTCCTTCTACCAGTGGTGGTTCTGCATATAAGAATGATGGTCCTGGGGATATACGTAGAGGCAGGAAGAGAAAATATACAGCCCGCTGTTCATACTGTGGTGAGGAGGGCCACTCAAAGGAAACCTGTGACAATGAGAGCAACAAGGCCCAGGTGTTTGAGAATGTGATCATCACCCTGAAGGAGCTGACACATACAGAGGAGGAGAAGTCGAAAGAGGTCCCTGGTGAACACAGTGACCTCTCTGAGCCACAGTAAGGAGCTAGACCCAGCCCTAAGTGAACCCTTAACTGTATTCAGAGACTGGTGATGGGGAAAACAGGGGAGGGGGTGGGGGAGGCTTCTATGTGCATGAATTAATCCACAAAGTGACTTTCATTGGGAAAGAAGAGGTTGTGAATACCAGCAAAATGGAGAGGACAGCCTGACCTCTGTCCCTGCTCCCCCCTCTATCTGCCGAAGGATCTATTCTGTGTGTGTGTCTATTTCCTTGATGACTTTATTCTTTTTGTGAAAGGAGTATAAGTCATTGTTAAACCTTCAAAAAATGAAGGAAAATACAAAAACTAAAGTAAAAATTACCTGAAACTCTCCATCCTTGTATAACCATTGTCAGTCTTTGGATAAATGTCCTTCTAGATATTTCCCTATTCCTGCGTACCGAGATAGATAATAGATAAAAGTGATCAAATATAAGTGCTCTTCTATACTGTGTATTTTTTACCAAACAATGTATGTTGTGGATTTTTATGTCAATTAATGTATATAATCATCAAGTTTACTGTCTCTGTGTGTGATATTACTTTTAGGAATATAGAAGGAAAATAATAAGAAAACTAGATATAGAAACTATAAATGGGGGGAGCTCATACTGTGAAGTGGTGGTTTATCAACCTCATTTAAGATGAGGAAAAGAGAAGCTGAAAGGAGCTATCTCCCAAAGAGTCTCTTATCACAACTGACCTTTCTCCTATATCACAGAGTCAAATTTGCACCCACTAGTTAATAATGCCCCAATGCTTTCTTAGCTAATGCATCTTGAGAAATCTGATGACAGGACAGGGGTGGGAGCAAAAATGAGAAATGGGTATTTCAGGCGCTCCATTCCTGTTCACTTTGGAAAGGGGTGGCTCTCCCTTCCCTGTGCAGATTCCCTAGATTGCTGCTACTACTGCTTCTGGACACCACCTGGTGGCAACAACAAGACTGTCCTTTGGGTTGACACTACCCTCTGGCTCCTCCTCAATTACAGAGAAAGCAGCTACTTATGAGAGTTCAGTACCAGGAGGCTTGGCACGGCCCAAGCCTTACCCTAGCTACATGCTAGGGGACACCAGAAGCCCAAGGACTCCCAGCTAACCTCCCCCTGACCCAAGAAATGGGAATCACCAGGGAAAGATGAAAAGCAATATGGATGCCAGGGCATGTGAAAACACAGGAATTAGAAAGCCAGAAAGCCCACATAGCCTTTCAGAACTGAGGGCATTAATAGGGGAGAGACCTTCCTGGACACCTGATCTTGCCCCATCTCATGGCTTCAGATTGGAGATGATTTTTAAAAATGACTGACATGACCTCAGTCCTTGAGGGTCCCATGTTCTCTGTAGATATATCATTAGTTCCTATCCTTGTGAACAGGACAAGGTTGGTAGGGGGATGATTTCATTTAAGTCAGGGTGTGGAGTGAAATGAATGCAGACCTGAGGGAGTTTGTCAGGAAGGAACTAGGGGTGAGAGGACAGGGTGTGCTGTGCCGGGGATGGTGTGTGGAGGAGAGGAACAGGAAGCTGTGTGGGTAGGAGAGGCGGGAGAGGGGGACAGGGCATGATGGTCGGGCAGGGGACTCACATCCAGATCGACAGGAAGCCTGGTAGGAACCGCAGACCCAGAGGTTTCACACAGAACCCTGGGCTGTGTGGTCCCAAGAGGAGAGGGGTGTTGAGGCTCTAATTACGCTAGCCTGTTCAATAGAAACAAAGGGGTCCCACAGGCTGAGGCACTGAGGGAGGGCTAGAAGCCAGGCACTGCAAGAAGCCCCCTGCAGCCTTCCCTGCGCTGCCGCACTCAGAACCTTCCTTGAAGTGCTTCTCCTTCCAGAATCACCCCCCTTAAGCTCCTCCCTGGTTCTTGCTCCTGTTGCATCCATGACTCCACAACTGACCTTACAATCCACCTCAGCCACAGTCTCTCTAGGTGGAAGGGGGTGGGGCACAGTCTCCTGTGCTCTGCCACCACCCCTCCCCCACCCCCAGCAGTCCAGGTGTGCCTTAAGCCTCAGTTCCTTAACCCTCATGGCCAGAAGGAGGCTGGGAGAGCTCCTCTGCCTTGGACCCTTTAGCTGAGAAGTGGCCAGGAGCAAATGCTCAAGAGGCCCACTCCTTGCATCCCTCTGGGGCACTTCTGGGCCCCTGGCAGCCACCTCCATCTCTCTGGAGCCAAAGGGGACCCCTCCTGCACCCCTGGGCAGGAGGTAGCTCCAGTCAGGCCCCCAAAGCCACAGGGGCACCCAACATTCTCTGACTCTTGTAGGTCTGTAGCTTCCTTTGTATCCTTCTCTAAATCTACCCTTGGAGGGAATCTGCCCACTCATTTATCCTAGATTAAAATATTACTCTTTCTGCTCACCTTTTCTCAATTTTACCCTATAAACACTTGTTGAATGATTTACCCAAATAAAGTTTATGCTGTCATAATTTCTTTCTGGGACCAGGTAGAGTAAAAAGAAAAATAAATAAATGCTACACCTACCAGGGCCTTCCTTTTCACTGGAGTTAGCTCGGGGGTTCAGTATAGACCACTGCTTTGAAATCCTCTAATCCATTCCTTTTTCTTCCCGCCCCCAGTCCTTCTCTATGTCATATAAACTTGAAGTTGTCTAAATTTTTATTTCACCAAAATGATGCATACCCGATATTTTATTTCACTTTGTGTGACATTGGCTTTTCCTTATTTGGGAAGTATGTAATTTCCCTATTTGGAAGAGATGGGAGACCTGGGCATTCAGATCAGTCTGAGGGTTATAGCCAAAAGAAAGCTTTTAAATAATTTTGTGTCTGATAGCCTTCATTTAAGATTATGGGTTTTCTCCCTTCCTTTTTCCCTTCAGTCTCATTAGACGCTAAGAGATGAAATGAGTCTTTCGTCAGGAGAAACTAGCCTTTGAATGACCTTCTTTTGCATTATCTCCCTCCTTCTAGATACTATCTTCCCTTGGTTTCCATGACACCTGTCTCACAGTTCCCCCCCTAAGATCTTTTCGGTGCCTCTTTCTCAGTCTCCTTTGTTGAATCTTCTTTCTCTTCCTGATCGTTCCATAATAATAGTGATAAAAATTAAAATCACCACAACTGTGATTTATTGAAAGCTTATTACATGTCAGGAACCCTTGTTCTAAGCCCTTTAAAGGCAGTATAGCTCTTTAATCCTCATAGCAACCTCAGAGGATAGCTATTACTATTACTTTCTACTATTACTATTAATATTAATTTAATTACTATTAATGGCCACATATTTAGATTACCACAGTGCACTAGATGCATTCCCTGTGCTATACAGCAGGTACCCATCAGTTGTCCATTTTATACATAGTATCAATAATGTATATGTGTCAATCCCAGTCTCCTAATTCCTCCCACCCCATCCCTTTTCCCCTTGGTATCCACTCATTTGTTCTCTATGTCTGTCTCTATTTCTGCTTTGCAACTAAGATCATCTATACCATTTTTCTAGATTCCACATATATGCGTTATTATATGATATTTGCTTTTCTCTTTCTGACTTACTTCACTCTGTACGACACTCTCTATGTCCGTCCACGTCTCCACAAATGACCCGATTTCATTCCTTTTTATGGCTGCGTAATATTCCATTGTATATATGTACCACATTTTCTTTATCCATTCCTCTATCGACGGACATTTAGGTTGCTTCCATGTCCTGACTGTTGTAAATAGTGCTGCTATGAATATTGGGGTGCATGTGTTTTATTGAATTATGGTTTTCTCTGGGTATATGCCCAGTAGTGGGATTGCTGGGTCATATGGTAGTTCTATTTTTAGTTTTTTAAGGAACCCCGTACTGTTTTCCATAGTGGCTGTATCAATTTACATTCCCACCAACAGTGTATGTGAGCGTTCCCTTTTCTCCACACCCTCTCCAGTATTTATTGTTTGTAGATTTTTTGATGATGGCCATTCTGACCGGTGTGAGGTGATACCTCATTGTAGTTTTGATTTGCATTTCTCTAATGATAAGTGATGTTGAGCATCTTTTCATGTGTTTGTTGGCCATCTGTACGTCTTCTTTGGAGAAATGTCTATTTAGGTCTTCCGCCTATTTTTTTTTTTTTTACATTTTATTTAAAAAAATTTTTTTGTTGTTTTTTTTGTTTTTTTATTTTTTAAATTTTTAAAATCTTTATTGGAGTACAATTGCTTTACAACGTTGTGTTAGTTTCTGTTGTACAACAAAGTGAATCAACTATAAGTATATAAATATGCCCATATCCCCTCCCTCTTGAGCCTCCCTCCTATCCTCCTTATCCCACCCTTCTAGATCGTCACAAAGCATCAAACTGATCTCCCTGTGCTGTGCAGCAGCTTCCCACTAGTTATCTATTTTACATTTGGTAGTGTATATATGTCAATGTCACTCTCTCACTCAGTCCCAGCTTCCCCTCCCCCACTGTGTCCTCAAGTCTGTTCTCTAGGTCTGCGTCTTCATTCCTGCCCTGCCACTAGGTTCATCAGTACCTTTTTCTTAGATTCCATATATATGCGTTAGCATATGGTGTTTGTTTTTCTCTTTCTGACTTACTTCACTCTGTATGACAGACTCTAGGTCCATCCACCTCACTAAAAATAACTCAGCTTCATTCCTTTTTATGGCTGAGTAATATTCCATTGTATATATGTGCCACATCTTCTTCATCCATTCATCTGTCAATGGACATTTAGGTTGCTTCCATGTCCTGGCTATTGTAAACAGTGCTGCACTGAACATTGTGGTACATGTCTCATTTTGAATTATGGTTTTCTCAGGGTACATGCCCAGTAGTGGGATTGCTGGGTCATATGGTTGTTCTAGTTTTAGTTTTCTAAGGAACCTGCATACTGTTCTCCATAGTGGCTGTATCAATTTACATTCCCACCAACAGTGCAAGAGGGTTCCCTTTCCTCCACACCCTCTCCAGCATTTATTGTTTGTAGATTTTTTGACGATGGCCATTCTGACTGGTGTGAGGTGATACCTCATTGTGGTTTTGATTTGCATTTCTCTAATGATTAGTGATGCTGAGCATTTTTTCACGTGTTTGTTGGCAATCTGTATATCTTCTTTGGAGAAATGTCTATTTAGGTCTTCTGCCCATTTTTGGATAGGGTTGTTTGTTTTTTTGAAATTGAGCTGTAATAGCTGCTTGTATATTTTGGAGATTAATCCTTTGTCAGTTGCTTCATTTGCAAATATTTTCTCCCATTCTGAGGGTTGTCTTTTCATCTTGTTTATGGTCTCCTTTGTTGTGCAAAAGCTTTTAAGTTTTATTAGGTCCCATTTGTTTATTTTCATTTTAATTTTCATTACTCTAGGAAGTGGGTCAAAAAAGACTTTGCTGTGGTTTATGTCAAAGAGTGTCCTGCCTCTGTTTTCCTCTAAGAGTTTTACAGTGTCTGGTCTTACACTTAGGTCTTTAATCCATTTTGAGTTTATTTTTGTGTATAGTGTTAGGGAGTGTTCTAATTTCATTCTTTTATATGTAGCTGTCCAGTTTTCCCAGCACCACTTACTGAAGAGGCTGTCTTTTCTCCATTGTATATTTTTGCCTCCTTGTCATAGATTAGGTGACCATAGGTGCACGGGTTTATCTCTGGGCTTTCTATCCTGTTCCATTGATCTACATTTCTGTTTTTGTGCCAGTACCATACTGGCTTGATTACCGTAGCTTTGTAGTATAGTCTGAAGTCAGGGAGCCTGAATCCTCCAGCTCCATTTTTCTTTCTCAAGATTCTAAGTGCTTGTTGATGGTATATAGAAATATAATTGATATTTTGATATTGAGTTTGTATGCTGATTTTGCTAATCTCTCTTAATAATTGTAAATTTTTATCTGTAGCTTCTTTAGGATTTTCTGCATACAAAAGCATATCATCTTCAAATAATAACTGCTTTATTTCTTCTTTTCCAATCCATATTCATTTTATTTCTTTTTCTTGCCTTCCTGCACTGGCTAGGACCTAGAATGCAAGACGTGGTGATGGAGGACATCCTTGTCTTATTCCTGAGCTCAACACACTTTCAACAATTCAACATTAAGTATGACATTGGCTACAGGGTTTTGATATACCACTTATCAGATTAAAGATGTTTCCTTCCATCCCTAATTTACTAAAAGTTTTTAAAATCTTCAATGGGTGTTGAATTTTATTGAATGTTTTTCTGTATCTATTAAGATGATCACATTTTTCCCTTTTACCTATTAATATGTTAAGTTACATTGCTTGGTTTTCTAGTAAGAAAATAACCAGGAATTCCTGGTAAATCCAATTTGGTCCTGATTTATTATAATTGTTAAATATTGCTGGATTCAATTTGCTAATATTTTTTAGGATTTTTATATCTATGTCCATAAGAGATATTAACCTGTAATTTTCCTTTCTTGTAATATCCTTATCAGACTGTGGTATCAAGGATTTGCTGGCCTAATAAAATTAGTGGAGGAGTACAACCTCTTTTTTCCTATCCTCCTTTGGTTTTCTCCATTTACAAACAAGGAAAATGAGGTCCAAGGTGTTTTAAGTAGATTATTTCTTGTATCTGTATTATATTCAATTACTTGCTAATAACCATGATTTATTGAACCAGACTCCTTATATATCGTTATTTCCAATGTTACCCTATTATAAACCTGCTGAGAAGAGCATCCTCATTCACATGCAGATTTTCACATGTAACCACTACTTCCTGAGGATACATTCCTAGAGGTAGAGTTGTTGAATGAAGGACTATGTTCTACAGGAACCGGAGGGAAAGGTGGCCCATGGCATGACCTACTTTGGTAGCACTGGTTCATATTCAGGGCCCTTCCTCATTTCTTTTTTTTTTTTTTTTTTTAACATCTTTATTGAAGTATAATTGCCTTACAATGGTGTGTTAGCCTCTGCTTTATAACAAAGTGAATCAGTTATACATATACAATATGTTCCCATTTCTCTTCCCTCTTGCATCTCCCTCCCTCCCACCCTCCCCATCCCATCCCTCTAGGTGGTCACAAAGCACCGAGCTGATCTCCCTGTGCTATGCGGCTGCTTCCCACTAGTTATCTATTTTACATTTGGTAGTGTATATATGTCCATGACACTCTCTTACCCTGTCACATCTCACCCCACCCCCTCCCCATATCCTCAAGTCCATTCTCTAGGAGGTCTGTGTCTTTATTCCCGTCTTGCCACTAGGTTCTTCATGGCCTTTTTTTTTTTTTCCCCTTAGATTCCGTATATATGTGTTAGCATACTGTATTTGTTTTTCTCTTTCTGACTTACTTCACTCTGTATGACAGACTCTAACTCCATCCACCTCATTACAAATACCTCCATTTCATTTCTTTTTATGGCTGAGTAATATTCCATTGTATATATGTGCCACATCTTCTTTATCCATTCATCTGTCGATGGACATTTAGATTGCTTCCATGTCCTGGCTATTGTAAATAGAGCTGCAATGAACATTTTGGTACATGACTCTTTTTGACCTATGGTTTTCTCAGGGTATATGCCCAGTAGTGGGATTGCTGGGTCGTATGGTAGTTCTATTTGTAGTTTTTTAAGGAACCTCCATACTGTTCTCCATAGTGGCTGTATCAATTTACATTCCCACCAACAGTGCAAGAGTGTTCCCTTTCCTCCACACCCTCTCCAGCATTTATTGTTTCTAGATTTTTTGATGATGGCCATTCTGACTGGTGTGAGATGATATCTCATTGTAGTTTTGATTTGCATTTCTCTAATGATTAATGATGTTGAGCATTCTTTCATGTGTCTGTAGGCCATCTGTATATCTTCTTTGGAGAAATGTCTATTTAGGTCTTCGGCCCATTTTTGGATTGGGTTGTTCGTTTTTTTGTTATTGAGCTGCATGAGCTGCTTGTAAATCTTGGAGATTAATCCTTTGTCAGTTGCTTCATTTGCAAATATTTTCTCCCATTCTGATGGTTGTCTTTTGGTCTTGTTTATGGTTTCCTTTGCTGTGCAAAAGCTTTTAAGTTTCATTAGGTCCCATTTGTTTATTTGTGTTCTTATTTCCATTTCTCTGGGAGCTGGGTCAAAAAGAATCTTGCTGTGATGTATGTCATAGAGTGTTCTGCCTATGTTTTCCTCTAAGAGTTTGATAGTGTCTGCCCTTACACTTAGGTCTTTAATCCATTTTGAGTTTATTTTTGTGCATGGTGTCAGGGAGTGTTCTATTTTCATACTTTTACATGTACCTGTCCAATTTTCCCAGCACCACTTATTGAAGAGGCTGTCTTTTCTCCACTGTATATGCTTGCCTCCTTTATCAAAAATAAGGTGCCCATATGTGTGTGGGTTTATCTCTGGGCTTTCTATCCTGTTCCATTGATCTATATTTCTGTTTTTGTGCCAGTACCAAACTGTCTTGATTACTGAAGCTTTGTAATATAGTCTGAAGTCAGGGAGCCTGATTCCCCCAGCTCCATTTTTCGTTCTCAAGATTGCTTTGGCTATTCGGGGTCTTTTGTGTTTCCATACAAATTGTGAAATTTTTTGTTCTAGTTCTGTGAAAAATGCCAGTGGTAGTTTGATAGGGATTGCATTGAATCTGTAGATTGCTTTGGGTAGTAGAGTCATTTTCACAATGTTGATTCTTCCAATCCAGGAACATGGTATATCTCTCCATCTATTTGTATCATCTTTAATTTCTTTCATCAGTGTCTTATAATTTTCTGCATACAGGTCTTTTGTCTCCTTAGGTAGGTTTATTCCTAGATATTTTATTCTTTTTGTTGCAATGGTAAATGGGAGTGTTTTCTTAATTTCACTTTCAGATTTTTCGTCATTAGTGTATAGAAATGCAAGAGATTTCTGTGCATTAATTTTGTATCCTGCTACTTTACCAAATTCATTGATTAGCTCTAGGAGTTTTCTGGTAGCATCTTTAGGATTCTCTATGTATAGTATCATGTCATCTGCAAATAGTGACAGCTTTACTTCTTCTTTTCCGATTTGGATTCCTTTTATTTCTTTGTCTTCTCTGATTGCTGTGGCTAACACTTCCAAAACTATGTTGAATAATAGTGGTGAGAGTGGGCAACCTTGTCTTGTTCCTGATCTTAGTGGAAATGGTTTCAGTTTTTCACCATTGAGGACAATGTTGGCTGTGGGTTTGTCATATATGGCCTTTATTATGTTGAGGAAAGTTCCCTCTATGCCTACTTTCTGCAGGGCTTTTATCATAAATGGGTGTTGAATTTTGTCGAAAGCTTTCTCTGCATCTATTGAGATGATCATATGGTTTTTCTCCTTCAGTTTGTTAATATGATGTATCACATTGATTGATTTGCGTATATTGAAGAATCCTTGCATTCCTGGGATAAACCCCACTTGATCATGGTGTATGATCCTTTTAATGTGCTGTTGGATTCTGTTTGCTAGCATTTTGTTGAGGATTTTTGCATCTATGTTCATCAGTGATATTGGCCTGTAGTTTTCTTTCTTTGTGACATCTTTGTCTGGTTTTGGTATCAGGGTGATGGTGGCCTCGTAGAATGAGTTTGGGAGTGTTCCTCCCTCTGCAATATTTTGGAAGAGTTTGAGAAGGATAGGTGTTAGCTCTTCTCTAAATGTTTGATAGAATTCACCTGTGAAGCCATCTGGTCCTGGGCTTTTGTTTGTTGGAAGGTTTTTAATCACAGTTTCAATTTCAGTGCTTGTGATTGGTCTGTTCATATTTTCTATTTCTTCCTGGTTCAGTCTCGGCAGTTTGTGCATTTCTAAGAATCTGTCCATTTCTTCCAGGTTGTCCATTTTATTGGCATAGAGTTGCTTGTAGTAATCTCTCATGATCTTTTGTATTTCTGCAGTGTCAGTGGTTACTTCTCCTTTTTCATTTCTAATTCTATTGATCTGAGTCTTCTCCCTTTTTCTCTTGATGAGTCTGGCTAATGGTTTATCAATTTTGTTTATCTTCTCAAAGAACCAGCTTTTAGTTTCATTGATTTTTGCTATTGTTTCCTTCATTTCTTTTTCATTTATTTCTGACCTGATCTTTATAATTTCTTTCCTTCTGCTGGCTTTGGGGTTTTTTTGTTCTTCTTTCTCTAATTGCTTTAGGTGCAAGGTTAGGTTGTTTATTCGAGATGTTTCCTGTTTCTTGAGGTAGGCTTGTATTGCTATAAACTTCCCTCTTAGCACTGCTTTTGCTGCGTCCCATAGGTTTTGGGTCGTCGTATCTCCATTGTCATTTGTTTCTAGGTATTTTTTGATTTCCCCTTTGATTTCTTCAGTGATCACTTCGTTATTAAGTAATGTATTGTGTAGCCTCCATGTGTTTGTATTTTTTACAGGTCTTTTCCTGTAATTGATATCTAGTCTCATAGCGTTGTGGTCGGAAAAGATACTTGATACGATTTCAATTTTCTTAAATTTACCAAGGCTTGATTTGTGACCCAAGATATGATCTATCCTGGAGAATGTTCCATGAGCACTTGAGAAAAATGTGTATTCTGTTGTTTTTGGATGGAATGTCCTATAAATATCAATTAAGTCCATCTTGTTTAATGTATCATTTAAAGCTTGTGTTTCCTTATTTATTTTCATTTTGGATGATCTGTCCATTGGTGAGAGTGGGGTGTTAAAGTCCCCTACTATGATTGTGTTGCTGTCGATTTCCCCTTTTATGGCTGTTAGTATTTGCCTTATGTATTGAGGTGCTCCTATGTTGGGTGCATAAATATTTACAATTGTTATACCTTCCTCTTGTATCGATCCCTTGATCATTATATAGTGTCCTTCTTTGTCTCTTGTAATAGTCTTTATTTTAAAGTCTATTTTGTCTGATATGAGAATTGCTACTCCAGCTTTCTTTTGATTTCCATTTGCATGGAATATCTTTTTCCATCCCCTCACTTTCAGTCTATATGTGTCTCTAGGTCTGAAGTGGGTCTCTTGTAGACAGCATATATATGGGTCTTGTTTTTGTATCCATTCAGCCAGCCTGTGTCTTTTGGTGGGAGCATTTAATCCATTTACATTCAAGGTAATTATCGATATGTATGTTCCTATTCCCATTTTCTTAAATGTTTTGGGTTTGTTATTGTAGGTGTTTTCCTTCTCTTGTGTTTCTTGCCTAGAGAAGTTCCTTTAGCATTTGTTGTAAAGCTGGTTTGGTGGTGCTGAACTCCTCATTTCTTAATGTGCCTGTAATACTCTTTAACCCTGAGCTACTATAGACTTTTTAAAAAAATATTTATATTCTGGCCGCACCGGGTCTTAGTTGAGGCACATGGGATCTTTTAGTTGTGGCATGCGGGATCTTTAGCTGTGGCATGGGAACTCTTAGCTGCGGCATGTGGGATCTAGTTCCCTGACCAGGGATTGAACCCAGGCCCCTGCATTGGGAGCATAGAGTCTTAGCCACTGGACCACCAGGGAAGTCCCTATAGACTTTAATATGTAATATTTAAAGGTCAATTAGCTCTAAGAAATCACCAAATTACTTAAATTTTCAAACGGTTTGGGGAGTTGTATTTTAACTTTTTAATGGAACTTTTGAAACATGCACAAAGTGTAGAGAATGGTATAATGAACGCCCATGTTCCCATCACCGAGCTTGAAGAATTATCAACATTTTGCATCTTGTTTCATCTATAATCCTGTATATTTTTAATGGGGTATTTTAAAGCAATTACTAAACAGCATATCAAATGGTATGATTCTTCTGTACTCTATCCATAGTTATATCTCCCCTTTTCCATTCCAAATATTTTTTTATTGGGGTAAAATTCGTGTAACATAAAATTTACCATTTTAAGTGTACAATCTGGTGGCATTTGGAATACATCCATTTTTAAAATTTCTCTTTATTCTCAGTACATTTTCCCAGAGGTTTGTTTACTAGTCTTTTGGACAAATTCACTTTTGGTTTAGCTGACTTTTCTACTGTTTGTTTTCTACTTCATTGATTTCTACTCTTATCTTTATCGAATGTTCCCTTCTACCTTAACTAAATTATTATACTGGACATTTGCTGCACATATTTTCAGTCTTTTTTGCAGTCTTCATTTTAAATATACACACTTTGGCTTTAAATTTGCTTTTGAGTACTGTTTGAGGTGCATTCTACAAGCTTGGCTGAAAATCAGATCTTTCATTATCATTCAGTTCTACATGTTTTATTATCCATTTCCAGCAGATGGAGGCACTTCTCTGGCTGAAGACCAATGGCAGAATTTCGCCTCAAGATGGTTACAGGCTTCTGTAAACTTCTAGATCCACAGTCCCAACCACTCTACCGTCACCCTTGCTGAATACCACATCTTGAGGTACTCAACCAAAATAAAAGGATGATCTCACTTGCATTTTCTGGAATGAGACTACATCACCCCCTTCTTTGTTTGGCTACCCTAAATCCTCCTTTTGTGATAACACAACTACCCTCAATGACATATGGATGAAAAAGAAGATAATTAGAAATTTCGTTTCAAGCAGGAATATGTTGCTACACTGTACCGACTAAACCATGTTCCTCAATCCAGCTTCTGGGAGTTGGGCACTGGATGAGCTGTTTGGGCACTGGCTAAGCTCTTTGAGAAGTGATATAGTGATTCCAATCTGAATACTGTACTTTGTGTAAAAGTGGCCAGTCAGGTTGCCTATGGAGGGGTTGGGCAGTTGGATCAAGAGAGGAGGGACTTGATTTGGGCATTCTTGAAACCCTGGCTCCTTCCCTTACAAGCTGTGTGAACTTGTGTATGGTAGTTAACTTCTCTGTGCTTCAGCTTCCTCCTTGGTAAACTGGAGTAATAACAGGAAGTCCCTCAAAGGGTTGTGGTGAGAATTAAATGCGTGAGCATTTGCAAAGTTTTAGAGTGCCTGGTACATTTCAAGCACTGTGCCACAGACTACCATCATAACTGCACCAAACGCTTCTCTCCAAACTTTCTGAATAGGCTTGTAGATGGATTACCTAAGCCCTCCCTCTCAGCCTCTTCACAGGGAATTTTATTAAACTCAGTAGCCTTAGGCTACTTTACTCATGTGAAGGGGGGAGAGAATAAAAATCCTGTAAGAACCAAATAATTCCTCTCAGAACAGGAACTGTCTTTGCTTAGGAATACACCTGCAGGGATGCTTGTTTAGCTGGCGAGGTGAGTGAGGCTCTCTGGACCCAGCTGAAATGGCCTGGGTCTAGAGGAAGACAGCAGCTATACTTCTCTGCAGAAGGAACTCTGGAGAATGGGAGCTGCTAAGCCAGGGAGGTGAGGGAGACCAAGGGCCAGGAAGGAGGCTGAATGGAAGAGAAGTTTGAGTGAAACTGCCTTAAGATTCTTTTGTGTAATTTGTTGATTGGTTAATTTGTTTATTGGTTGGCCTTTAAAAAAAATAATTTGTTTTAACATTGTTTAGTGTAGCATATGCTCAATTAAAATGAAACAGCTTTCAAACACAGAAAGAAACAAAGTAAAAGTGAAAGCTACCCCAACTCCCTGCTGTCTAGTCTGGTGTATGTTCTTCCAGATCTGCTTTTACACAAACACAAACATATATGTTCTTGTTCTTTTATATAAAATTCAGGTCATAGCAGGCACTTGGCTCTGAGATTCTCTTTCGTGTTGTCTGCTGTGTTGGGATGAACTTCCTCCACTCTCCCAAACCTTCAGTGAGATCCTGCTACCTGCCTTGTGCTGGCAGGTATTTGGACTAGGTCCTTGATTTCTATCAACAGTTTCTCTCAGTGAAAGGGAAAAATTATAGTTTTACCTCCCTACATTCATATAATGATATTAATACAGCCACTGCTCATGGTGCCCCTACTCTGTGTCCGGCAGTCTCTTCGGTGCTTTACTTCAATTCTCACATCACTTTCTCACAACGAGCCCTTGGAAGTCAGTCCCACTATTATTGCATGTGGGTTCACAGACAGAGGACTTGAGAGGCCCAAAAGCTAAAGAGAGGAACAATAAGTAGGAAAATAAACATATCAGAATCAGGACTCAGACCTGTAGTGTCTCTTTAAATCTTCACAATGACCTTATGAGGGAGCTGTCACCACAAAGGAGGCAACTAAGGCTACAGAGTTTACAGAGCAAGATAAAGCCACTGAGAAACTACCAATCCTCTCGTTTCATAGGTATATCTCTTCCTGCCAAACTGATGAAAGCAAGCAAGCAAGCAAAGATCCAAATGAATGGAGAGACATGCAGTGCTCATTGACTAGAAGACTCAATATAGTAAAGATGTCAATTCTCCCCAAAGTGATCTCTAGGTTTAAAATAATTAGTATCACAATCCCAGAAAGATTTTTCATAGATATAGACAAGCTTATTCTAAAATTTGTGAGGAAAAGCAAAGTAACTATGATGGCTAAAACAATTTTGAAAAAGAAGAATAAACTGGGGAGAATCACTCTATCCAATGATAAGATTTATTATATAGCTACAGTAAATTGAGGCAGTGTGATATTAGAGGAATGAGAGATACAGATCAGAGGAAACAAATAGAGAACCCAGAAAGAGACCAACACAAATACACCCAACTGATTTTTGACAAAGGTGTAAAACAAATCAATAGAAGAATAGCTTTTTCAAAAAATGGTGCTTGAACAATTGAACATCCACAGGCAAAAAAAAAAAAAAAAAAAAAGAACTTCAACCCGAACATCACACCAGATACAAAATTTAACTGAAAATGAATCATGAACTTAAGTATAAAATGTAAAACTATGAAACTTTTAGCAGAAAAACATAAGAGAAAATCTTTGGGACCTCGATCTTGCTGAAAAGATCTTAGACTAGACACCAAAAAACATGACATACATAATGGAAAAAAGCATTATTAACTGGACTTCACCCAAACTAAAAATTATTGTGCTGAAATAGAGCCTGTTACGAGGATGAAAAGACAAGCAATAGACTTGGAGAAAATACTTGCAAACCACATATCCAACAAATAATTGGTATCTAGAATATGTAAGGAATTCTGAGAACTCTATAGTAAAAAACAAACGATCCAATTAGAAAATGAGCAAAAGACATGAATAGAATCTCACCAAAGAAGACATACAGATGGCAAAGTAGCACATGAAAAGATGTTCAACATCATTAACCATTAGGGGAATGCAAATTAAAACCACAATAAGCTACCATTATATACTCATTAGAATGGATAAAATATAAAATAGTAATACCAAATGTTGGCAAACATGTGGAAAATAGGATCTGTCATACAATGTTGCTGGGAGTATAAAATAGTAAGGCTCTGGATATCATTCTGACGGTTTCTTATAAAACTAAACATGCATTTACCATATGACCCCACAAGCACACTCTTGGGCATTTATCCCAGAGAAATGAAAACATGTTCACACAAAAACCTGTACATGAATATTCGTAGCAGCTTAATCATAATAGCAAAAGCAGGAAACAACCCAAATGTCCTTCAATTAGTGATTGGATAAACAAACCTGGTACATCCATTCAGTGGAATACTACTCAACAATAAAAAGGAACCAACTATTAATATACACAGCAACTAGGACGGACCTCAAGGGCATTTCACTTGGTGAAAAAAGTCAATCCCCAAAGGTTACGTATTATAGGGTTCCATTTATATAACATTCTCAAAATGCCAAAACTATAGAGATTGAGATTAATTGTTGCCAGGGTATAAGGACGGAGCAGGGGGCTGAGAATATAAAGGGGTAGCACAAGGGAACACTTTTGAGATAACTGAACAGTTTTATATCTTGACTGTGGTGGTTGTTACACAAATCTATACATGGGGTAAAACTGTAGAGAGCTACATGCACTCATGAAAATGAATGCATGTAAAAAGTGATGACAGGGGCTTCCCTGGTGGTGCAGTGGTTGAGACTCTGCCTGCCAATGCAGGGGACACGGGTTCGAGCCCTGGTCTGGGAAGATCCCTCATGCCGCGGAGCAACTAGGCCCGTGAGCCACAACTACTGAGCCTGCGCGTCTGGAGCCTGTGTTCCGCAACAAGAGAGGCCGCGATAGTGAGAGGCCCGCGCACCGCGATGAAGAGTGGCCCCCGCTTGCCACAACTAGAGAAAGCCCTCGTACAGAAACGAAGACCCAACACAGCCAAAAATAAATTAATTAATTAATTTTTTAAAAAAGTGATGACAACTGAATATGGTCTGTAGTCCAGTTAACAATACTGTACCAATATCAATTTCCTGGACTTGATATTTTATGGTAATTACATAAGATACTGTCATTGAGGGAAGCTTGGTGACAGGCACTTGAGCCTCTCAGCACTGCTTCTGCAACTTCCTGTGAGGCCATAATTATTTGAAAGCAAAAGGGGGGACTTCGCTGGTGGTCCAGTGGTTAAGACTCCAGGCTTCCAATGCAGGGGGCGTGGGTTCAATCCCTGATCAGGGAACTAAGATCCCACATGCCTCACGGCCAAGAAATAATAATAATGAACAAAAGTATATAAAATGTAGCATTAAAATGTTTTTGAAAAATAAATAAAAACAAAAAGTTTTTTTAAAAAGCTACTGTGGGATTTCCAGAGTTTCAAAAAGTAGCCTTGGTGACTTTAATTACTAGAATCATTCTGTGCTACTTCCTTTTCATGCATAGCTGGGGTAGTTTAAAAATTCCTTTTCCTTTTGGCAAGTTTTGCAAACATGTGCTCAAAGGAAGTACACTAGTGCTTCTTTTTAAAATTCTGACAGCTTTTTTATAATACAGTTTAAAATAAAATTACATGCACATGGTAAAAAAAGATCCTACTTAAAAAAAAAAAAAAGATCACTACTATGTTTTTAGACCCTAAAGACTTTTGCTTATATAGGTTATAGATCTACCAATATTTACTATATTCAAAATCAAAACTGAAAATATCTAAAAACATTTATTAATTCATTAAATAACAATAAACCCACATGTTAACATAAACAACATATTTTATTAAAATAACTATTTTCCAAAACAAAAACTAATTTAGAAATATTTTATATTTTTGAAAATCCCTGTAATGTCTGCCTTAATACAAGACAGCTAGACTCTCGTATTTGCTTCATCATTGTGATATGATTGTGGTTATTTTGGTTGATGTGTATGAAGAAAATCCAACCTTATGGAGATATGTAGTGGTAAAAAGGAGGATTTCCCAGAACTTTGAATGCGTCTCAGGTGTCAGGTGTCTCCAGGGTCCCTAGACCACACTTGGAGAACCACTGTGCTGGAGATACATACTGAAATATTTACAAAGGAAATGTTAGGATGTCTGAAATTTGCATTAAAATACTCCAACACACACACATACACATATACACGTCAATTCTCATTATACATGGTAGTTATGTTCAATAAAATTACCCTGAGCAGTGAACTAGCAAATGCTGAGTCACTGAGGTTCCTGCAAGCCCCTGGTCACATTCTCATCAACCAATCAACATATAACCTTGTTTCACCTGTGTTTCTGTTTAAAGACACCTTATTTTATATTTCTTAAAATAATGAATTATATGCAGTTTTTTAAAAAATAAATTTATTTATTTATTTATTTATTTTTGGCTGCGTTGGGTCTTCGTTGCTGCACATGGGCTTTCTCTAGTTGCGGCGAGCGGGGGCTACTCTTCATTGCAGTGCCCGGGCTTCTCATTGCAGTGGCTTCTCTTGTGGTGGAGCACAGGCTCTAGGCATGCGGGCTTCGGTAGTTGTGGCACACGGGCTCAGTATTTGTGGCTCACAGGCTCTAGAGCACAGGCTCAGTAGTTGGGGCACAGGGGCTTAGCAGCTCCGCAGCATGTGGGATCTTCCCAGACCAGGTCTCGAGGCCCTGTCCCCTGCATTGGCAGGTGGGTTCCTAACCACTGTGTCACCAGGGAAGTCCCTGCACTCTTTCTTTATAATACCAAGAAGGGTCTAACGTTTTCCTGACCCGGGAAAATGACTTTAAATTTAAAGTAACGTGACTTTAAATTTCTTTGGCTCTCAGACTCACAAAAATGTTGTTTACTATGCTTTGGAAAGTTTGGCTGTCATCTTATGAACCCACAATTTAGCTGCTTTTCCATCTTTGCCATAGCTTCATCGCACACAAATGGTATTTTAGTGATTTCTGGAGTGGTGTCACATATAGGTCAGCAAATTTCCTCTTCCCTTTTCTGGATGTACCGTATTGTTAAATCAATAAATTGAACTCACAGTCAACATCACTAACTCATGCCTGAGTGAAGCTTATCCAATGCATGCACTTTCTCTGTAAGGTACATCACAGCCTTCTTGCTGTGTCAGCTTATGAACTCTGTTCACTCCCTTATATTCATTGAGGGTTATGGCATCTCAATTAATTTCTTCTTTTCCACCCCTAAGTTTTTCCATTACCTAAAGTAATTTCAAGTTCCACATTTTTACTCGTCCAACACCCTGGCCTCTCACTCCCTTGATCATCTTGTCTCCAATGACCTTCTTTCATGGCCATACCCTGAACTTTGTGATCACCTAGAATTTTTTATTCTTGAAACAGTGAACTTTAGTCTACTTCTGTCTCTCCAGCTCATTCTCTCTCTTATCCCCACTGCACTAACTCTTCAATCTTATCAAGACCTCCTTGATCCATCCATTTTCCTCCCAGCATGGCTTCCCATTTCCTTGTTTTTTACTCTATATCTTATAATCAATCGCTTCAACCTCTCTGACCAATATTCTCATCAAACCTTGCCCCCAAGATATCAGCTCTGAATCCACACAAGAATTGTCTTTTCTATCTTATGCTATGGGTTCTAAGAACTGATAATGAAAATATCATGGGTATAATGATCAGTACTCTCTCATTTTTGTGGTTTTTCAATCTAATACCACCTGGAAATCCTCCCACAAAACTTCAGTCAGTTCCTGATCTCACTTCTCACAATAGCTCTTCCAAATCTTCATCACTATCCTCAAGCCCAATACCTATTCCTGCTCCCAACATTCTCAGTACACAGAATAAACTCTTTGTTAACAGGAAAAACAGAACTAAGGATGTGAATTCTAGTCACTTCCTGGTCTAGGTTAAGTGAGTAAGCGAAAGAAAGTACCACAGTCAACCAATTCTTGGGAGATCCATTACTGTCCAACCAACCTTCATATACTCTCTTATGTCCAGTACCTGGGAAAGCCTGAGATTTTTAAAGATTCAGAGGAGGGAAGACATCTCCTATTTTAGAGATTAAAGTGCCCCACTACCCTTATGTCTAACATCAGCTCCTCTACTGGAGTTTTGGATCTCATCCCTTGCCTTCTCAGAAATTTCATGCATCAGTCATCACCTCTCTCTTCTGTATCTTCAACCTTCTCTGTCTCCTAGCTCCTTCCCCATTAGCTGCAAACATTCTCAAGTCCCTACTATCTTTAAAAAAATCCTACCACAATCTTATGAGACCTTCCAGCTGCCATCTGATCTTTCCCTTTCCAAGCTTATTGGAAGTATAACATGCATTTACAATCTCTATTACTTCAATGCCCAATGTTCCAGTTATACACTGCTGTGTAATAAACCACCCGCAAACTTGGGACTGAAAACAATAATCATTTTATTATTGTCATGAATGCGTGGGTGAGAAATTTGGGCAAGGCTTACTGGACAGTTTTTCTGCCCCATGTGGCATCTACTGGAGTCACTCAGTGGCATCCAGCTGGCGGCTAGGCTGATCTGGTGGAGCCAAGATGGTTCTGGTTTCCTTTATGCTTGGTGTCTTGGTGGGGATTTCTGGAACCCTGGGTGCAGCCGGGCTTCTCTCTCTCTCTCCATGTCGTCTCACAATTTCTCCATGTGGTCTCTCTAGTAGGGTGATCAGACTTCTTAAATGATGGCTCGGAGCTCCAAAAGATCAAGGCAAAAGTTACAAGGCTTCTTATGACCTACTCTCATAAGTCAAGCACCATCACTTCCCTGCATTCTATCAGTTAAACTTATTTAGAGACTTCACCAGATTCAAGACTAGGGGACTATACAGGAGTATGATTACTGGAAGGAATGGTTAACAGAAAACACATGTTAAAGTCTACCACACCCATGCACTCCTCAAACTGCAATCTGGCAACACTCCTTGCCACTCCACCGAAATTGCAATTTCTGAGGTAAAGACCTCTTAGTTGTTAAATCCAATGCCGGCTTTTCAGTACTTGCTTTGCTTGCTTTTTCTGCTGAACTGGACCCTACTGACCACTAACTCCTTCATGAAATTCTCCTCCCCTGACTTTTGTATACCACCTTTCCTTGTTTGTCTTTAATTTTTCTGACTGTTTCTCAGTTTCCTAGAGTGACTCATTTCTTATGCTCTCCCCTTAACTACTGGGCTTTGTTATCAGTTCTCTTCTCACCCTGTACATGCTATTTGGTTACATCATCTAGACCTATGGCCTCATCTATCACTTATCCACTGGAGATTCTCCATTATACATCTCCATCCCAGATCTCTCTCCAGTCCTCAGACTCAGATGTACTCTGACTGGATGTCCCACAGGTACCTCAAACATGGCCAAAGCTGAATTCATCTTCCCCCTTAAACTTGCTCTCTTTCTTACATCCTCTATTTTGTATTGACCATCCTTCCAGATGCCCAAGGCAGAAATCTGGAAGTCATCCTTAACTCTACCCTCTAATTCCACCTCAAATACTTTGTCACCAATCCCCAACCATTCAACCTGCTAAAATGTTTTGCAATTTATCCACTCTTCTCCATCCCAGATACTAGATCTGGCAGAGGACTGGGTAGGGGCCTTGGCCTCTCATTCTGATCTATGAATTATACAGAAGTTACATTTACTACAATAAACTCAGATAACTTTTTTTAAAGAGGAGGTGACTAAGAGATATCAGGACAGGGGATATTTAAAAAGTGAATCTCCTTATGGAAAAAGGCACTCAGGTTTGTGGCAGCAGGGCCCTGCCTGTCCAGAGTGAACTCATTTTAGCTCATGGGAAAGCCCAGGTGGGGGCTTATCAAGCTTCTCATACCTCCAAATCTGTCATCCTGAAACTTCATCACATTTAGCTTATCCGGTTATAAAACTGCCTTTTTCAAGTCACATCATTGAGAGCTAACATCTGGATATAATCTGGGTATAATTTCTTATTACCTGACTAGAAGAGTCTTGCTACATTGGTCACAGGTTATACAATAGTGACCAGGCAGGTTCTGGCTTCCAGTGAATGACCGAGTAGCTTCTATCAAGCCACCTTTCCTTCAGATATAACAACAATATACTCTGGACAAAATATTAAAAAACAACTACCTGAAAGTACTGACAAACAACCTGAAGCATGCAGAAACTGGAAAAGAAACTACACTTAAAGGATAGGATTAGAACCAGGTGAGATTCCCAATTTTTAAGGCTTTTAGCCACAGAGCAGGCCCCAATCAGTGACCAGATAGGTTGTAAAACTGAGTCTTTACCGGAAGACAGAATTCAGGATTTCAG
This sequence comes from Balaenoptera physalus, assembly GCF_965194825.1. Lineage (NCBI taxonomy): Eukaryota > Metazoa > Chordata > Mammalia > Artiodactyla > Balaenopteridae > Balaenoptera > Balaenoptera physalus. The sequence goes on from NC_138903.1 coordinate 92,191,372, forward strand.
CAGCTGGAGCCTATGGAGGTAAAATACTGGAATGGAGAGATCTTGACAGGTGGAGCCCTAAATTCTGTGTATAAACTCTGTCCAACTCTCTGGCCAACTTCTGAACCATGCACGCACAGGGCAGTCTCCAAATAGCTCAGATAAAACTAAAAGAACTAAATAGAAATTTCAGCTGGTACTTACTGCAGGGGAAATTGAGTATGGAGTTTGAGTTCAGTCAAGTTGACTACCTGCTAAAACAAAAAAATCAATACTCTTCAGAGGGACACAATGGAATCCAGATTCTCTACAACATGTCCTCTGACAAATCCAAATGACTGGGCATATCGGAAACAGAAAAATGTGACCCATACTGAAGAAAAAAGGTAATGAAGACTAGCCCCCAAGATGACATAGATGTTGGAATTAACAGAGAGGAGTTTTTAAGCAGCTATTATACCTATGTCCAAGGATACAGAGGAAAACATGCTCAAAATGAACAGCAACCTGTTGCATTCCATCCAGGTAGAGATGATCAATATGTAGATATGGGCAACTGATTCAAGGTGTAGAAGAGACATGGCAAGACTGGCCAGGAGCGACAGTACCCACTGACATCCCCTTAGTTCAGATTCTCATTGTTTCTCATGTAGACTATTAAAACAGTCTCATAAATTATCTTTCTGCTTCTGGTTACTATTTACTATGACCCCCCCCACACACACACACAGACCCTAAGCACATCTACATTGATTCCAGAATTAACTTTTAGAATACAGCTTTAATCAGGACTTTATTGGTTGCAAGTGACAGAAACACAACTTTGACTTGAACACAAGAGGGAATTTATTGGAAGTCTCACATAATCATACAAAGGGCAAGGATGTGGATGGGCCTCAAGGACAAGACCAGAGACTTGAACACTAATAGGAATTTACAGCTCATCCTGCATGCTGACTGCATTTTCTCAGACAAGCTTCCTCCCTGGAGTTGTAAAAGGGCCACCAAGAGGTCCTGGCCACACATCTCCAAGCTATGCCACAAAAGTGGGACACAATACTTTCCCCCATTTAAGTTGGTTTTAAAAAATTGAAGAGAAGGATTCTGATTGTTCTGATCTAGATCACACGCCCATATGTCAACCAATCAAATCAACTGTGACTGGGGAGATGATAGGGTACTTGGACTGGAAGCCCCAACTAGAACTCCATGGCTGGACAGGAAAGGAGCAGCACTCCCCCTGAATAAACAGGGCTTTGTTTCCAAGGGAAGGGAAAGACCCTGGGTAAACAAACAAAAATAATAAAGGTCCAACAGGTTTCCTGTATTCTCTACCTCAACTCCTGGTAACCCCATCCTCCTTGCAATCACCCATGGCAGAGTTCTGGAACTTCTCTTATAGCAGAGACTGCCATTTGTCCCCATTATCTGTTCTTTCCTTCCCTCCACCCAGCATTTTGCTGCTTAGAACATGAACGTGATGACTAAAACTCTATCTTGTACCATGGGGACAAGTGTCACACTGTGGAGATGACAGGCCATTAAGCCTTCTAGGGTTTAATGAATTTCTTTCTTTAATGAAAGAGAAATGAATTTCTATCCTGTTTAATCCACTGTTATTTTGGATGTCTGATAGCTCACAGCTGAACCTAACCCTAACCCCCTCACTCCCCACATCTAATCAAGGCAAAACAATCTAGAAGTTAAGAGTGGCATGCAGTGAAACAGGTTAGAGTGGGTTAGAACCAAACACCTGGACTTAAATCTAGGCTCTGTCATTTACCCGCTCTGTGATCCTCCGCAAATTGCTTTATCTCTCTGTACCTCAGTTTCCTCAGGCATAAAATGAGGTCAATAATGTTATCTACCCCATAGATCGGTTGTGAGAATTACGTGAGATAATTCACATAAACACTGAGAGTAGCGCCTGGCACATAATAAACGCTGAGTGAGTGTTAGCTACCGTTTTCAATGCCTGCCAATTTTACCTACTGAAAGTCCTGGAAGACAGTCCATACCTCCACTGCCCAAGTGCCACTTTATTCCACTCCAAGGAGCCCTGCCTCCAGTCCTATTCCTCGACAGCATCCTCCACACTGCCTCAGCCTGATTTTCTTAGAGCACCCCGATCTGACCAGGTCACTCCTTTTTGAACCCTCTTGATGACTCCCCATTATCTACAGAATGAAGTCTTAACTCCACAGCTGGGTGACCAAGGCCTTTTTGGCATTTGGCACTGGCTCACCACCTGCCACTCCTCCACCACCGACCACACCCTGGCTGCAGCACTGAGCTATCCTCTACCACCACTTCCTTATCTGCCTCAAGAGTGTCAACCACTCCCACTCTCTCTCTCCTGAACTCTTTCCTCTCTTGGCTTCTGTGGCACCACACTGTCCTGATTTTTTTCCAGTCTCCCCGGCTGTTCCTTTTTCATCTTTCTCATGGGCTTCTCATTTTCCACTCCCTTGGTAAGTGTCAGGGTTCCCTTCTTAGTCCACTCCCTGTTTCACTGCATGTCCTCTCCCGAGTGATAGCATCTACCATCAGGCTTTCAAGCTCCACCTACACGCTGTGATCCCCTGATCTTCACTCTTGACCGCCGACCTGGGCTCTGGTCTCACACATCCTCCTGAAGATCACAAGGACACAACCTTAGCATGTCCAAAGTGGAACTCATCTTCCACCCCTACTCGCTTCTCCTCTTTGCATTGAATCTACTGGTGGCACCACCATTATCCAAGCCAGAAACGTTCATTCTCTACATCTAAGAAATTACCAAATACTGCCAAATTCACATCCTCAGTAACTCTCCAGTCTGTCTTCTCCTCTCCATACTCACCGCCATTGTTTTAGTCTGGCACTCCTCCTCTGTAGCATGAACTCAGCAATAGCCCCTTCTCTGCCTCCAATCCAAATGATGACGTGTGTCACCTACCTACAGTGATAACCTTATCATGCCACCGCCCTGCCTGAAACTCTTCACTGGTTCCCACTGCCCAGTCAGACAAAATTATTCCTTTCCCCATAGTTGTTAAATACCTACTATGTACCAGGGACTATGCTAAGTTTTGGGTTGGCCAAAAAGTTCGTTCGGGTTTTTCCATAAGATGTTACAGATTACAATGTTGACCATGAACTGGCCCCTGCCTTCTAAGGAATTTGCCACCTATCTGGGAAGACAGATACGCAACCACATACTAATAACATAGTGTATTAAGTCTTGTGATAGATATATTCACAGAGCATTACAGGAGCATAAGACTGAGTTCCTTGAAGCAGAGACTGGGGTCTTCCTAATCTTTGTATCCCCAACATCTGGTACCAGGTCTGATTCAATAGAGAACTGTTTCTGAATACTGAACTGATGATTCTCTCTGATCCTCAGTTTCCCTCTATGTAAAATGGCTCACAGCTCATATATCAAATGAATTAAATCTATGAACTTTGTTTGAATCCAGATTTGAATGAACCAAATGCAATTTTAAAAATGAGACAACTAGGTAAATTTGAATACTTGGTATATATTTGATAATGTCAGGATATTATTGCTTGGGTTTTTTTAAAGTGTTATAATGATACTGTGGTGTGTTTAAAAGTCCTTACCTTTTAGGGGCTTCCCTGGTGGCGCAGTGGTTGGGAGTCTGCCTACCAATGCAGGGGACACGGGTTCGAGCCCTGGTCTGGGAGGATCCCACGTGCCGCGGAGCAGCTGGGCCTGTGAGCCACAATTACTGAGCCTGCGCGTCTGCAGCCTGTGCTCCGCCACAAGAGAGGCCGCGACAGTGAGAGGCCCGCGCACCGCGATGAAGAGTGGCCCCCGCTCGCTGCAACTAGAGAAAGCCCTCGCACAGAAACGAAGACCCAACACAGCCATAAATAAATAAATAAACAAATACTTTAAAAGTCCTTACCTTTTAGAGGAACGTAAGAAAGTATTTAAAAATGAAATTATGCAGTGAAAAATTATCTGGGATTTGCCTGAAAATAATCCAGTGGTGTTGGATGGGGGGTATAGCTGAAACAAGCCTGGCCACGCCTATGTTAATAATTGCTGAAGCAAGATGATGGACAAAATAAATGACAAAATTAATCTCTCAGGGTTCTGTGGCAATTCAACAACATGATTATATAAAGTTTCTGATACAGTGCCTGCTGTCTCAAAAAATGTTAGTTTTGCTTCTCACCTCACTCTTTTAATTCCATCCAGGGCAAAGCAGGAGAAACAAGTCGGTGGTGTGGGAGCTAGAAGCCCAACATGCAAAGAACTGGAAATATACTCAGCATCGTTTCTCTCCTCTGCCTGGTAAAGACAGAGCGGCTTGAGCGCCAGATGACTCCCAAGCAGCCTTGGGTAGGAATAGCAGTGCTCCAAAACAGCACAACAAAGGGGAAGAAATCATGGCTTGAATTTCTGTGGAGAGGAGAGAAAAACTGCGTCAGACATAAACATGAACTCTTGGCTGGAAAGGGCTCCTCTTTTCCTCTGCTACTTGAATCCCTGTGCAGTACTGCCACCTGGTGGCTCTCTAGCATCGCTTTACCTAGTTCCTGGATGCAGTTGGCTCTCAGAGATCTGACTGCACTGAAAATTCTAGAAGGGAAAAGCCCCTCTCAACCAAATGTTCCCTGAATTGCTCAAAGTTGAGCATAACATATCATATCCCTCATGTCCTGCAAAGTGCCTTGTACTCAAGCTCTGTTATAGCACTTCTCACTACATTAGGATTGTTTACCAGTGAACATTCATTCACCTAACAAAATTACTAGGCATGGGAGACACAAGAGTGAACAGTTGAATTCTGTTTAATTGAGCATATAAACAGAGTTAAACATGTAAACAGAAAATTAAAATAATCACCTTCCCACCCACTATAAAATTAGTTACATTTAACATTTGTTGAACATTTACTATATGCCAGGAACTTGTCTAAGTCCTTTATGTACACATGTATTAACTCATTTAACTCTTACAGTAATTCTGTGAGACAGATATTATCCTCCAGAGACACAGAAAGGTTAGGCAAATTGCCCAAGGTCACAGAGCTAGGAAATGTTAGGGCTCAGATTCAAGCCTGACCTGGGTCCAGAGCCCCTGCTCTAGTTTAAAAACATACCACTGCGCCTCTACCCTCCCCAGTGCCTGTTTGATGAGCAAATAAATAAAAACCTTGGACCTCTGAAACCCAAGGAGAGAAAAGCTCAGGTAGTAGAATCTACTCCCAGGAGGTTAAGCTGATCAAAGATTTGATTCCATCCCTCTGAATCTCACCTAGGCCCTGGGGGTTCTCTCTGTGGGATCCCTGCCTCTATTGCAGTGCCCTGTTTAATGTTCTGTCTCTCAAACATAAACAGAAAACACTCCATACAATTCTTCCTAACATATGGAAACATGCTGGCATTTTCAATAATATGCTACCAAATTCTAAAGGTGAACTGAACAGAAATAAACAAAGCAATTGCAGGAAGCATTCAAAAACAATTTCAATTCTGACCATACCGACATGGTTTCCAGCTTTGCGCATTTGGTATCTGGATTCGTGGCTGGACTCAGATTAAAAATCTGGCTGCCTTAGGGATATAATGTACAACATGATAAATACAATTAACACTGCTGTATGTTATATATGAAAGTTGTTAATAGAGTAAATCCTAAGCCTTCTCATCACAAAGAAAACTTTTTTCTATTTCTTTAATTCTGTACCTATATGAGATGACAGATGTTCACTAAACTTATTGTGATAATCACTTCATGATATACGTAAATCAAATCATTATACTGGGGCTTCCCTGGTGGCACAGTGGTTGAGAATCTGCCTGCCAATGCAGGGGACACGGGTTCGAGCCCTGGCCTGGGAAGATCCCACATGCCACGGAGCAACTAGGCCCGTGAGCCACAACTACTGAGCCTGTGCGTCTGGAGCCTGTGCCCCGCAACAAGAGAGGCCACGACAGTGAAAGGCCCGCGCACCGCGATGAAGAGTGGCCCCCGCTTGCCGCAACTAGAGAAAGCCCTCGCACAGAAACGAAGACCCAACACAGCCATAAATAAATAAAAAAAAAAAAAAAAAAAAAATCATTATACTGTATGCCTTAAACTTATACAGCGGTGTATGTCAGTTATATCTCAAAACTGGAAGAAAAAAATATATGGATGCCTTTTGGTGAGCACTTACTCTGTGCAAGGCATTGTATTTTGCACTATTGATGCATCATCCCATTTAATCTTCTCACCAAATCTGTGAGGCAGGAAGGTACCCCTATTTCACAGATAAATAGGGTCAGAGAGGTTAAATTGCCCAGGATCATACAGCTAATAAGCATATAAGCAGAAAGTCTGGGATTTGAACTTAAGCAGTCTGACATCAGAACCTGAATTCTTGACCATTATGATATACTGCCTCCCCCATTTTTTTGATCATTGCCTAGTCTCTGGCTTTCTCCCAGGGATAAGCCTGGGATATATTCTTACAGTGGCTCAGTGAGGGGAATTAATTACAGATATCTCAGTCAGTTGCATTAAATTTAACTGCTTTCCTACTCACCACACATTTCCTTCAGCTAACCAACATGCACCCATTCTTGCAGGATCAGATCAAACCCGTGCCTCCTGCAGGAAGCCTTCCCTGATCTCTCCAGCCCACTACTCATTGGTTCATTCAGTAAGTGTTTGTTTCCCCCTTTTTAATATCATTCTCTCCCAAATTCCTTCTCAAGGAAAGGTCCAAGTCCAATAAACTTTCTGGGGAATACGGTGAACAGTAAAGGGGAATTGGCCCATCTCTGGAGAAGTTTGGCTCAAACATATCTCCAGGTTTTCAGATGCCTATGAGCACAGAAAGAAACAACCTAGTTGGGGAAAAAACAACATTATCTCACTGGCTGCCCATAGTTTTCACCCACTGTCCTACTCATGATCATAGCCCAGCCTCAGTCCAGGATAGTCTTTTAGAGTCCTGAAAACACAGGAAGAGGCCATCTTCAGCATTTTCATTGTTAGTCCAAATCCTGCCCACTGCTAAGAAGTTCTGAGCCAAATAGCCACACAAGATTGTTATTTTAGATGGAGATCTGATTGTACCCTAAACAGAATAAAAATCTATGAGTAGGAGCTTTCAGAATGGCACAGTAGGAACCTCTGAAGATCCACTCTTGCAAAACAGCAATGGGAACACTGGCAAAAAGTGTTAAAATCAACTTTTTCAGAACTGGAAATGATTCAAAAGTTTGCAGACAATCTGAGGAGCATTTATTCAAGAAAACTACTGAGTCTTGCTAAGAACACTGATCTTTGGGGCCTTTTAACTTGCCCTATTTCAACCCCCTCTCTCCTGTTCAGTGGTAGCCTTGAAAACCAGCAGCCTCACACCCATGGTAAAAGGCCATGAAAGCCAGCTGCCTAACAGTCACTGGTGGGGGCAGAATAGCCTGGAGCTCCTCAAAAACTCCCATCCTCAGAGCACTATGACTATTTGATCTGTCAGCTCCCTGAAAAAGCCTCTTTCCCATGGCTTGTAGTTATTTGACATGATTCAGCAGGGCGTGAGATAGTGGGAAAAGCCCTATTTACAGGGCATTTGCCAAACATTATCAGTAGCAATTGTTTAACATCACAGCTGCCTAGGCCATGATACCTGTTGGGAAAAACAAAAGACTGACCAAAAAACTTAAAAGGAAGATCTGGAGAATGAGATGTCCAAAAAGGTCTTTGAAAAGCTACAGTACATTCCTGAGGATCTAAAAGTACACATACATTAAGGGCTGTGCACATGCCCAGGAAAGACATTAGAAGGCTCCCATGTCTCACCTCTGGCTAACCTTGAGAGTCTGTGAAAACAGGAAGTGAAGGCTAAGGCATAATTGTGAACCGCTTACCAGAGCACTGACAGTGTACCACAATACACGCAGAGCCTTTCTGCAAAAAGTGGGAGGGTTATTGGTTCAAGACACTTTAGAAAACCTCTGACCAATTATTAGCTGACAACTAAGCCACAGTGATATAACTGGGCAAGACTTCAGTGGCTACACACAACAGGAAATACAGACTTTACAGAATTAGTCCAAGAAAGACACTAAACAAATAGCAACAACAAAAAACAGCAACAACAACAAACCCTTGCAGTGTGAATGTGATTTCCAGAGTTGCCACAGTATTCAAAATGTCCACTTTTAAACAAAAAATATGAGACACAAGAAAGAAAGAAAGAAAGAAAGAAAGAAAGAAAGAAAGAAAGAAAGAAAGAAAGAAAGAAAGAAAGAAAGAAGAAAGAAAGAGAGAGAGAAAGGGAGGGAGGGAGGAAGGAAGGAAGGAAGGCCCAAATACAGGAAAAAAATCAGTCAATAGAAACTGTCCCTGAGGAAGCTGAGACATTAGACTTACTAGACAAAGGCTTCATATAACCTATTATAAGTATGTTGAAAGAACTAATTAAATCAAACCATGTACAGAGATTTAAAGTATGATAAGGATGTTTCACCATACAGAGAATATCAATAAAGAGACAGAAATTATTAAAAAGAGCCAAACAGAAATTCTGGAGTTGAAAAGTACAATAAATAAAATATTCACTGGAGGGGCTCAACAGCAGACTTGAGCTGGCAGAAAAAAGAATCATCAAAATTGAAGACAAGTCAATTGAGATTGACCAGACTGAGGAACAGAAAGAAAAAAGAATGAAGAAAAATGCACAGAGCTTCAGAGACCTATGAGCATACCAACATACACATAATGAGCCCCAGAAGGAGAGGAGAAAGAGAAAGGGACAGAAAGTATATTTGAAGAAAATATGCCTGAAATTCTCCAAATTTGATGAAAAACATTAATCTATACATCTGTGAAGCTCAACAAATTCCAAGATGAACTCAAAGGAATTCACACCTAGACAGATCATAAGACCAGAAACAAGACAAGGATTTCCATTCTTGCCACTTCTATTCCACATTGTGCTGGAAGTTCTAGCCAGGGCAATGAAGGGAGAAAAAGATATAAAAAGCATCCATGTTGGAAAGGAAGAAGTATTTGTAGGTGGCATGATCTTTTACATATAAAATCCAAAGGATTCACAAAAGTCCTATTATAATTAATAAAATCAGCAAGGTTGCAGGTCAACATACAAAAATCCAATACATTTATATACCGTAGCGATGAACACTCCAAACAGGAAATTAATAAAACAATTCCATTTATAATAGCATAAAAATTACTTAGGAACTAATTTAACAAAAGAAGTGCAAGACTTGTATACTGAAAACTACAAAACAACTGTTTAAATAAATACAAACAATCCCGTGCCCATGGATCAGAAGACTTAATATTGTTAATATGGCAATACTCCATAAATTGTTCTACAGATTCAATGCAATCCCTATCAAACTCCTTGCTGTCTTGCAGAAATGGATGAGATGATCCTAAAATCACATGAAAATTCAAAGGGTCCAGAACAGCCAAAACAATCTTGAAAAAAAAAGGACGAAGAAAGTAATAGGACTCAGAGTTCATGCTTTCAAAAATTACCCCAAAGCTATAGTAATTAAGACTGGCACTGGCGGAGGATTAACATACAGATCAGTGGAATAGAATTGAGAGTCCAGCAATAAACTCAGACCTTTATTTTCAACAAGGGTGCCAAAATCATTCAATAAGAAAGAATAGTCTTTTCAACAGATGGTGCTGGTACAACTAGATATTAACAGGCAAAAGAATGAAGTTGGACTCCTACTTCACGTTATATGCAAAAAGTAACTCAAAATTGATCAAAGACCTAAATGTAAGAGATTAAAATATAAAACTAGAGGAAAAAATAGGTGTCAATCTTCCCAATCTTAGATTAGGCAGTTGTGTCTTAGACATGATTCCAAAAGCACAAGCGATGGCTTGTAATTGAGATTTGTTTTTAGTGCAAGATTAAAACAACCAAAATGAAACTCCTGAAAACACTTTCTTAGATATAGTTCCTTAATTCTTTGGGTCTGTTCAGCATGTTTGGCTTCTCTAACACCTATTTATTACGTATGTGGGGTGCCACTCACGTCTCCCCTTAGGCTTCTGGTGGCACATACACACAAGGGTCTGTTTTAATAATTTTAATAATAATAATAATGACAGATATGACACCTAACATTTAAACAGCACTTACTGTTTAAACATGGATGAATCTAGACATTATCATACTAAGTGAAGTCAGACAGGGAAAGACAAATATCATATGATATCACTTATATGTGGAATCTAAAAAAAAATGATACAAATGAACTTATTTACAAAACAGAAACAGGGAATTCCCTGGTGGTCCAGTGGTTAGGACTCCGTGCTTCCACTGCAGGGGGCACAGGTTCAATCCCTGGTTGGGGAATTAAGATCCTGCATGCCGCGCTGCGCAGCCAAAACCAACCAAACAAACAAACAATCCAAAACAAAACAGAAACAGACTCACAGACTTCGAAAACAAACTTATGGTTACCAAAGGGGAAAGGTGGGGGAGGGATATATTAGGAGTTTGGGATTAACATATACACACTACTATATATAAAATACATAATCAACAAGGACCTACTGTATAGCACAGGGAGCTCTACTCAATATTCTGTAATAACCTATATGGGAAAAGAACCTGAAAAAGAATGGATATATGTGTATGTATAACTGAATCACTTTTCTGTACACCTGAAACTAACACAACATTGTAAATCGACTATACTCTAATACAAAAAAAGAATAAAATAAACAGCACTTACTGTTTGCCAGGCACCATCCTAAGTGCTTCACCTATATTAACTCTGCAAATCCCCCTAACAACTCTCTATTTTACAGATAAGAAAACTACAGCACAGAGAGGTTTACTACCTTGCCCAGAGTCATCAAAGCCTATGGGGTGTGGAGCCCAAACTGCAACACAGGCAGTCTTCCTCCGGAGGCTGTGCTTTTCATCTGGGCAAGCTCCCTTAACTCCTCAGATGGAGGGGTTTTTATAAACCATGTGGCTTAGGACTAGACTGAGGCCAAAGTGCATTTCCTACTCCCACTGCCCCAGATTTTAAATCTTACAAACTGTACCTTCAGGTACCACAGACAAGGAGATACTTTTCCTATATAAATTTAGTCAAAATCACTTTGGCCCTGGGTGTGGGAATCAGGAAGAAGAAAGATTGGAGTAGAGCTAAGGAAAAGATACCTTTTTCAGAACCGAATAAGCAAAGGCAAGGAAACAAAAGATCACTATGCCAAAGGAGGAAGAATTCAGATTGGGAAGGGAGGGCATATGGGATTTTCCTTAGTGAGATTTGAGGTAGGAGTTATCAGGATGATGACCACAGGCCAGTAAGTACAGGGGCTAAAAGGTATATGGTTTTATCCATCCTATTACCTGTTTTTCAGCCACACCTATGGCCTCCATTACCTGGGGTCAGCTCTACTGAGAGAGCAGGACCTCTTGGGCAACCCTAGACCCCAGCCATATTGTCCCACTGTGATGCCCCCAGCAAGGCCAATAAAAGGCAGCCATTAGTAATGAGCTCTGCTTTCTTTTTTCTTTTAAAGAAATACTAACTTTCCCAAGGTTTTTACATAAAATGACATTTTGTGCCCAGCACATCATATTTTTCTTTTATCAGAACATTAACGCAAGAGTTCAGTGGGAGCTGTCTCACAGTCCTCAGAATTGCTACCAGGGAAAGATAAGTGGTGTAAGAGAGCAGTGGAAAAATACAAGCGCAGGAAAAGCTGGGGTTTTCTGGCTTCGTGTTTCTCCTTTCATGCATCAAAGCAATGCATGAGATAAGAACTTGTGATAAGTAAACAATACCCATGCCCCCTAAGGTCGTTATCATCCCTGTACATGAATGCCTATTTACCCCAATTGCTTATTATTTCAGTAAATATTTACTGAGTGCCTACTATGTGCCAGGCACTGCTCTAGGCACTGGGGAATGCAATAGTGAATGAAACAGATACCAAAGGTTTGCGCTCATGAAGCATACTACTTCCTCCTGCTTTTCCTCTCCCCTGCTTCCTCTTCTTCTCCTGCATCTAGTGGAAAACAAGCGGTGAATTAGGAGACCCGGGTTCTGGCCCTAGTTCTGCCACTGATTGGATATATGATCTTCATTAGCATCTCCAGGCTCAGGTGTCCTCTCTGCAGATCCTAAAGATGAACAAAACATCCCTCTTGGAGCTGTGGGGAACCCCCAAATCAATCTAATATAGATTCTGTTTTCCAGGGGCTCACAGACTGGTAGGAGGGCCAGACACATGCCCAGATAACTATAATGCAAACTGAAGGTGGCAGAAAAGAGAAACAAGGAAAGGTTATGAAGAGGAGAACATGAGATCTAGGTTTCCAAACAAGTGGCGCTCACTGACTTTGGGCCTTGAGTGTTGGAAAAGATTAGGATATGTGTGAACAGACAGGAATACTTTTCAAGGAAGAATGTAGAGGGAATAAGCAGAACCAGCAGTAGGAGAGGGGTGATCAAGGTTCAAATGGGGGAGTTCAGTGTGGCTGGAACACATTGAAAGAGCCAAACACCAAATTCACATGAATTTTTACAAGGAAACAAGAGACTGAGACATTCTGTACTTGGCCCATAACCATGAGGTCAGTTGGTGGTTGTACTCAACATTTATAACCAATATCTTCTGAGTGCCCACCGATTACACAATTCCAATAATAGTACTAGGACTTCTATTCTAACTTACAGATTGAATGACTTACCCAGCAAGAGCTATTCGTCTGTGTAAAATATAGACACATATGGAGGCTTTAAAAGTGAACCATATTCTGCCAGATTAAAAGAATAAAACTTCTATACATGTCATTGGAAATAACACTGTGATTTCCTCCAACCTCATACAATGATATAGAGGAGAGCATCGTCCCTCACCCTCTGGTTAATAAATACTGTTAATTAGGGTCACTACTTGTTTCCTTATGGAAAAAAAAAACCCACATACTTCTGTTAATCAAGATGTTCAATTAAAGAAATAACTAAATAGTTCCAGATCTTATTTTAAAAGGAGGTGCAATTATCTACAGAAGTTTCATTTAGTGTACTGAATAACCTCCCTTTCCATTCTTCCCTCTTCCGTCCACTCTGGAATCAAAGAGCTCAGCAGCAGCAGGAGCAACAGCAAAGCGAAATGCTTTGTCCCTAGCCCGTTTTCCCTCTTACAATTACTTGCCTTCCTTGCTCCTTTCACTCCATTTCTTTTGTGTTAACCAACATTTCTACCTCTGTTTGGGTTACTATTGCTTTGTGCTAAACCAATCCAAAACTCAGTGGTGCAAAACAATCATTTTATTTTGTTCTCGGATTCTGTTCAGGAACTCAGGATACAGCAGGGATGTCTTGCTTCTACTCCATGATGTCTGGAGCCTCAGCTGGGAAGACTCAACAGCTGGGGGCTTTAATCATCTAGAGGTGTCTTCATTAACAGGTCTCCTGGTTGATGTTTGCTATCAGCTGGGACTGCTGACCAGAGGACCTGTAGGTGGCCTCACCATGAACTTGGGCTTCCTCAAAGCATGGCAGTCTCAGGGTAGTCAGACTTCTTACATGGCAGCTCAGGACTCTAAAGGTCAATGTCCCTGCAGATAAAGCACAAGCCACACTGCCTCTTATGGCCTAGCCTCAGAAGTCACAGAGTCTCATCTCTCCCTATTCTATTGATTTAGACAATCAAAGTCTGCCTAGATTCAGAGCAGAGGGGACGTCAACCCGACTTCTCAATGGAAGGGTGGCAAGGTCACATTATAGAAGAGAGCATGGGATGAGAGGTACTGTTCTGGCCATCTTTGAAAAATACAATCTGCTATATTCTCCCATCCACTTACCTTGCTTAAGTATACTCTTATGATTTTTTTAAAGGGAAACAATCTCAGGAGACTGCTATTTCTCACTGAGGCTCCTAAGTTCTGTTAGAGGGTAACCAGATGCTTTCATCCACACCCAGCCCTCAATCTTTCCTGTTCAACACATCTAACCATTTCTCTGCTATATATGGCTCCTGGCAGAAAGGGATTTTGGTCTCCTACAGGCTGCTGGACCTGGCACTGATCACTCTGGGGAGAAAAGCAGCCACTGACATATGGGAGCTGTCCTGGCCCTCACAGCTAGGCCTTGTTGTTCTCCTGATGAGCGTAACCAATTTCACAGACCATCAACATCAGACAAGGCCACTCTGTGACAAAAGCAAGACTAATGCATAGTCATGTCTGAAAAGAGACAAAACATGCACTTTGACCAAACCACAAAATAAGCAGACGTCCTCCTATCCTGGCTAATAGCTGCTACTTTACCGATGAGCCTCCTTCTAGTCTATCCTCCTAGATAAGATTCATTAAGATACCCAATCATGGAATTACCCCTATGTATTACATAGGGGTAATAATAAGCAATTACCCTTATGTACAGTCTGTTACTTCCTAACAGAATCCAACCCAGAGCAAAGCCTCGCTTCTTTAAATCCTCCCCCAAATCACCTAACACAAGTCCAAATCCTGTAATAAGTCCTTTCTAACACCCTCTGAGACGTTTCACCAGTTCCCCGTGGTGTGCATTCTCCCTCAACTCACTAACTAATCAACCCGACTTGTTAAACCATAGATATGTTCCTGGTGGACTTTGGCTGCAGGGCACTGGAACTCCTCTAAGGACCTTGAAATTAGAAAACACATTTCTGGCAAGGCCATTTCTGACCTCCTGAACTCCAGCTTTCAGTAAGACTTTGGATTTGGCTCTTTTACATGCAGTTTTGGAAGACAATTATATGAATTCCTTGGATCTCCAGAGGCTATTAAAATGCTTCCATTGTTTTAAAAAAATACATATTTATATGAGATTAGGTTATCAGGGTTTCTTCATCACCTTATCAAGTGCAGAAAAGTTATCATGATAAATAGCAGCAATAGCTACCCTGTCCGCAACAGATCACAGGACCTAAGGGGAACCTGGCTGCAGGCACATGGGTGTTTAGGCCTCTATTGTGGGAAAAGCAATAAGTTATACACGCAGCAACTGGCTCATCAGTTGCAGATTCCAGATTCCAGAATATACTTCTGCCTCCTCTTCCTCCTAGTGAGTTCTTCATTTTCCTCTAATCTTATTTTGCAAAGAAACATGATATTAATTATGATAATCACCCTTCTCCCCTCTACTTTATAGTTCTCACTCACTTGATGTAAGAAGTCTCATCCTCAGAAAAACCATTCCAAACAAAACAATGACATCCATAGCCTTGTGGTTAAGTGCCAGACCTAAAACCCCACTCCACTTCAGGTGACAGATACATACTGATTTAAAGTTGTTTAGGGAATCAGCTGTAACAAGCAAGAAGTCTGGACTGCAAACAATCCTGTCTGAATCTGAATTCTGGAGTAATCATGTGTTTGCTGCTCTGACACAGATGGCCCCCAATTCTCTTCAGCATCCATCTGTCTGCTCACAGGGTCCATAAGCTATTGAGTGTTCAAGCAACAAAATTAAATCATTCCTGCTTAGGAATCACTCAGGACACAGTGATACATAGTTCAAAATAATAGGTTTATTTATTTTATTCCTTTTTATCTCCTCATATTTCATAGAAAATTATACTGTCTGTAAGACTAAGTGCGAATTAGGCAGAGATGAGGACTGGTGAGGAGGGGAGGAGTCAGTGCACAAGTATAACTGAAAGGCTCACCAACCATAAGTGAAATTTAATTGATATTCAAGAGTCGTGTGTGTGACTGCCAACAAGGTTCAGAACACGCTACCCCAAAATATGGCACCGTGGCACAATGAATATTTTAAAGCTGAAGGAATTTGAGTAAATGGCAGAAACAAGAAGGACACTTGACCTCTTGCCCCTCTTCTCCCCCTGAGACAGGTCATAAAACCCTCATGTGAGAGGTTCCCTCCCTATATCCAGAGGAAAGGAGAATCTTTATCTCCAAATACAAAGGGATACAGAGAAAAATCCTAACAAACAGGACTTGTTAAGTCTCCCCCAGTTTACTACACTTCCCTCATACTCCTTAATTTGTCATATTTCTCCATGACTTCCCATTCTTCATCAAACCTAGCATAAAATACTCAGCTCTGTTTCTCTGGGTCTTCATTTCCCTATGCCGGCTCCTGTGTCATGGAAAACTTACATTAAATACATTTGTATGCTTCTCTCTTGTTAATCTGTCTTTGTCAGTTTAATTTTCAGACCCAGCCAGGGACCCTAAGAGAGTCAAGGAAAACTTTTTCTTCCCCTACAGTGTCCTGCTGACTCCCTTGCAATGTGGATATGACAGCCCTTTAGATTTCTGAAACATCCAGGGCACTGGTCATCCTAGCATCTTGCTGGCCCCTGAAAAGGCTCACAATAGACCCAGGCCAGTTTATTTGGACTTTCTTGTGTGTTTTATGTATGTCTGCATGTTTGGTTTTGGGGTTTGGTTTGGTTTTGTAACTGGCCTGTGGGGAAATTTGGGATCCAACATTGACAGGTCTAGAATGAGTGACATTTCTAAAAATCTGTCCTGGCCTTTTTCAGGCTCGTGGGAGGGTATGGAGGGTAGGTAGAACTGGGGACTGCCACCATCCAGTAGGCTGTTTAGGTCAATCCCTCAAGGAAGGTTTCAAGTTAATCTCTGGCACAGTGAGAATTCTGGTCCCTTCTGTGCTTTACAGCGAATAAACTGATTATTTCTTCTGAAGAGGAAGGGGTTTCACTGAGGGTGAAAAAATAAATAAAACTACTTTTCACACCATCTCAATTCTGGCTGATTATACAAATCTTTGTGTTCATTAGATTGTCCCAACTGTCTTTTCATTTTTTAACTTCAAACATAATTTATTACCACAAGTTAGAACACCTCATTTTTGGGGGGGTGATGACACAAGCAGGGGTGTGAGTTCTGTAAATAACTAGCTACTTGAATATAACTCAGAAAGGGATCTGAAAAGGAAATAAATACTTTGTTTTTTTAAACAATTTAAGCAACTCTGAACCCCATGAGTGAAGAAAAAGCTGATGCAAACCTTACTTTGTTTAGTTCAGGAAGATTCATCTTTGCTCTTCCATTGAAAACATACAAATGCACAACAAAAACACATCCGTTTTATTTCATATCTACCATGACTTATTTCAGACTTGTCTAACCTTTAGGAGTGTGCCCAGTCTTCCCTAGAGATGTCCTTTGTGGTTTACTCATCTCAGTTCTGTTTAGACCAGTACTTCTCCAAGTGTGGTCCCGGAACCAGCAGTATCAGCATCTCCTGGGAACTTGTTAAAAATGTAAATTTGGGGGCCTACCCCAGACCAACTGAATCAGCAACTCTGTGGTGGAATCCAGACAGGTGGACTGTCTGCTATACTGTTTTTTCTCTGGTAAACAAAGCAGCAGGTTTGATGATTCAAACTTTTAAAAAGATTGCTTAGGATTCCAGGTAAATTCACAATTCCCTGCTATGAACTGAGTATGCTAGAAAACCAAAGAGCTGGCACAGAAGTGTTTCATATGGTTAAGGCAGAGAGCCCTTGAGTTCTGCACTCTGGTCCTACCCAGAGCTTGCAGGCTATGCGTGCAAGGGGAGGCCTTGATCTCAAGTTAAGAGTGACTCTCCAGCAGGGGTCCTGGAAGTGCCACTGTGATGGACAAATGTTCTCACCAGGAATAAACGAGTTTGGGCCTTAAGTGCTACTCAGTCCTCCAGGTAGCTGCACCCGAGCTAAACAGGGAGGGAACACGCTTGGAGAAAATTGCACATAGTTTTGCCCTGCTTATTTTATCTTTAAAATATATGTCAAATCACCACATCAAAGATCATCCCAGATGGCAACCTCAGGAGAGTCTGTGGCACCCAGCAGGTTATCGAAACACTTGGGGTATCTCTATCTCCTTGTACTGTAATTGCCTGTCTCCAAATGCATATAGTAACTGACAGGCTGTAAGTGTCGAGGATAAAGGCTAATTCCTTTCCTCATACAGAGCTTCTAGTACAGTACCCAGCACAGAGCAAGTACTTGGTAATTTGTTAAAGGGAGTCAACCCATCAAAAGTAGAATCTGAAACCAGGAGCCCAATAAAATCACTCCAATAAAATCATCCCATATAGGTACGATTCATATGTGCTGGTGTCCCGCCAACAACACGTTTTCACCCTGCTGATTTTACCCTCCATTCGTCTATTCGCCACCTCTCCCATCCCCAAATACTTCCCAAAAGATTCACACAACTCATCACCTACGTAACACAGTTACACGCCCCCTTCCGACACCCACGCCCTCAATTTTCGCCGCCGCGTCCGTCACTCTGTCAGTTCCCCCTTCTCCTCACCCCCTCTCACTTCCGTTCCCCTGTCCCAGCGCGGCTGGAGGCAGGACATGCCTACGCCTTCAGCCCAAAACATGTGCTACAAACCTCCGCCTCGTCCGCCCTCCCGGTGGCGGCCGACGGCCCCTGCCTTCCGGCCTCTGAGAGCAGCTGCGCCGGCAGTGGCCAGATCCAGCCTGCCGATGGCCCTTACTTAGGGTTGGTCATAATAGAGACGCGCACTGGATATTTCCCAGGCGCCCTGGGGCGACGTACAACGGAGCTCCCACAGTCCTCTTCGCCTCCGCTCGGTCCACCCCCAAACTCCGGTATTAACCCCTTCACGTCCATGTTCATTGGCCCATCGACGCCCCCTGGCACGCAGATTGCTTCGTGAGATCCCGGACACCTAATTGGTAAAATACATAAAAGACCGGGCCTGTCCCTTAGTTATAGTTATCGAAGATTTTCTCAACTTGCTTGTAAGTTGACTTGTAAGCTTACTAACTCATTTTTAAATAGGAGCTTAACTTGTTAAGTTGACAACATGAACGGTTTATAATGATGCGTTTAAGCTTCCGGACCTACCGAAACTCTAAATTTCCTGTTTCTAACTGTTCACCTTGAACCCGTGCCTTTTCTACCCTCCATTCCCCATCTCCTTTTGATTCTTGTCTGATTATTTAACTGCATACCTCAATGGTTAAGGGCACAGGCTTTGTAAACCTGACTTTCTGGGTTTGAATCTCCATTCTACCACTATGCAACCGTGGAATCTTGGGCAAGGGATTTAAGCACGCTATTCCTTGGCTTCCTCATCTGTAGAATGGGTATGATAGTAGGTTGTAGTGAGAATTTTAAAAGTCACATGCAAGCAGCACCTAAAACATTGCCTAGCACAGAGTTAAGCGGTATATTGAAATAGAAATTATAATTATTGACATTAATGGATATGTCTGCTCAGCTAAGACCTTCTCGCTGATAAATAATAAACGGCAATCATGGTTAACGTTTGAGCGTCTGTGGACCAGGTACTATGTTAAGTGTTTTACACCCATTTTTGTTGTTGTTGTTTAATCCTCATGATAATTGGCGGTAGTTGTAAGTACTATCCTTCTCTCTCCTCCTTTTTTGTTTCTCTAAGCAGCTAAGAAAATTCAGGCCAGAAGCTTCCCTGGTGACGCAGTGGTTAAGAATCCACCTGCCAATGCTGGGGACACGGTTTCGAGCCCTGGTCCGGGAAGATCCCACATGCTGTGGAGTAACTAAGCCCGTGCGCCACAACTACTGAGCCTGCGTGCCGCACCTACTGAGCCTGTGTGCCACAATTACTGAAGCCCGTGCACCTAGAGCCCATGCTCCACAACAAGAGAAGCCACTGCAATGAGAAGCCTGTGCACTGCAATGAAGAGTAGCCCCCACTCGCTGCAGCTAAAGAAAGCCCACGTGCAGCAACAAGGACTCAACACAGCCAAAAATAAATAAATTAATAAATTAATTTTTAAAAAAAGAACATAAGGGTTCATATATCTTTTTTAAAAAAAGAGAAAATTCAGGCCAGTGAGATAGCAGATAACTCAATAACTTGCCTACGGTCACAGAGCTAATAACAAATAGAGCCGAGACTTAAACTCAGAGATGTCTTGGCCCTTCTCAAATATCACTGAGAAAACGGCCGTAAATTCTTTCTGAGTGCTCTTCTTTTCCCTAAGAGTTGCCTCAATATCCACGCAGGTCAGGAAGGCTAGGTTCTCTTCAGAGACAGAAGGGACAGCAGGCAATAAAGCAAGTGTCTCTCCTTTGAAGGCTGACAGCAAAGATGACTAAAATAGCAAGTCAGAGTGAGCTCAATTATTGTGCCCTATTGTGCCACACAGGCCCCATTACTGCCCATACTGCCTAAGGCCACCGGAGATAAAAGGTGCAGGACCCCCAACTCACCCCATCAGTCTCTAAAACTTGGATATTATAAAAGATTTTGCTTGTTTTAAGACAGCACCAAGAGACTCTTTAATATACTCTTCTGACTCCAGACAAAGTGGTAGTAATTTCCACATTAGCAGCAGGTAGAATAAGGTATTTCTACCTCAGCCCAAGAGCACAGGGAAATCTCCTCTTTCCCAGATAAAAACAAAAAAGGAATACCCTCCTTTCCCTCAGAACCTACAGTACCCAGGGTCTTGTTACGCTTGCTCCACACCTACCCACTCCCACCTCCCAACTTATTCTCAGGCCGTCCACAATGGTTGTTTTCAGGAGAAAGACTGGTGATGATAAAAGGACTGGGGAAGGAGAAGAAGATAAGTCCCCAAATTTGCTGAAGGTAAACCAAGTACTGCTTTGTCTCCACTCCTGTACCACTTTTGTAGCTCCCTGACCTTCTTTACTCCTTTATGGCACTTCAGAACTCATTACCCTGCACACCCAGGAAAGCCTCTGGGCTTGAATTGCAGAAGAATCAACTTGCCTTTTTTTCTTCACAACACCCAACAATAGCACACATGTCTGGGCTTGGTTTTCTACGTAAAGTGGCTAAGTTTAGATTCTTCTCCCATATAGGCCGTCATGCTGGCACAACATTGTGGGTCAACTATACTCCAATAAATTTTTTTTTAAAAGTGGCTAAGTTTAAAAAGAAGAAGGAGAGATAGCATGAGAAAGCTTTTAACTTAATTTCCTCCATTATTTCTAGTGTCAAACTATTAGAAAATGTCAGCATAAGGGTAAAGCTGAGAGAAGTCCAGTTCCAGAGGCCTGGTGCAAAGCAGAAGTGTTGACAGAGGGAAAACAAGCAGACAAGGGTGTCCCTAGGGCCAGTAGAAATAAACAAAGCAGAGAGGTTGGGTGCAGATCTCAGACACAAACAAGAGACCCTGCCCTTACAGCTCCTTTCACCCTAAACCACATATCCCCATTCCAGAGACTTCATCTGCTTTAAATTCTCCCAACCAACCCTGTTCTTTCACTGCTGGGCATCTTACCCTGATCACAGAAGCTACCACCAGCTGCTACTGCTTAGCAAAGAGAGTAGGTAAGGGGAGAGGATATTCCTAAACCCAATGTTAGAAAGGGAGATGTGTTCCCATCATCTCATCCCAGTTTTTCTCATAACATAATTTTAGAAAGTGTCATACATAGTTTGTGTTCAAGTTCTGCAGTGCTTTCTGTGGTATTTTTCAGTTATGTTTCTTAAGGGCTGATCTGGGGTCCTAATACACATATGACAGTGTTTCTATACTGTAGTGTACACACACTGCTGGTGCCCAGTTCAGGCCCCCTTTGCAAGGCAGATGGACGCACCCCCAGCAGCTGTGGGTGTTAGCAGCTAACTATACCCGCTTCCTTTTCTGGATAATTGCACTCTGCAGAATAAGAGCTTCAGTACTCTACAAGACTTCTACTCCCCACACACCCCTGCAACCTGCAGTCAATGACTGATGATGAGAGTATATAATGCCAGACTACCTCAAGGTAGACCAATTTTGTGGTGCAAAACCTATCCCAGCACTCCTTGTGGGGTCAGGTTGAAGCTGGTTTCCAGTAGGCTTAAGTTATTTCCCCCTGCCGTATCCTGCTTTCTTCACTCCCCTGCACTTGAGAGCACTCCCCCGATAAATCACATGAAGAACCCACACTCCCCGCACCTCAGTCTCAGGCTCTGCTTCAGGCAACCCTCCCTAAGACTTTTTTTTTTAACTGAAGTATAGTTGATTCACAATGTTGTGTTAGTTTGGTATACAGCAAAGTGATTCAGATATATATAGATATATATTCTTTTTCATATTATTTTCCATTATGGCTTATTACAGGATATTGAATATAGTTCCCTGTGCTATACAGTAGGACCTGTTTGTTTATCCATTTTATATATAATAGTTTGTATCTGCTAATCCCAAATTCCTAACTTATCCCTCCCCCACCCCCTTTCCCTCTGGTAGCCATAAGTTTGTTTTCTATGTCTTTGAGTCTCTCTCTGTTTTGTAAGTTCATTTGTATCATTTTTTTAGATTCCACATACAGCTCATATCATATATTTGTCTTTCTCTGACTTCACTTAGTATGATAATCTCTAGTTCCATCCATGTTGCTGCAAATGGCATTATTTCATTCTTTTTTATGGCTGAGTAGTATTCCATTGTGTATATATACACCACATCTTTATCCATTCATCTGTCAGTGGATATTTAGGTTGCTTCCATGTCTTGGCTATTGTAAGTAGTGCTGGTATGAACATTGGGGTGCATGTATCTTTTCAAATTAGAGTTTTCTCTGCATATATGCCCAGGAGTGGGATTGCTGGATCATATGGCAACTCTATTTTTAGTTTTTTGAGGAAACTCTATACTGTTTTCCATAGTGGCTGTACCAATTTACATTCCCACCAACAGTGTAGGAGGGTTTCCTTTCCTAAGACTTATTTTTATCTCATGTTTATCAGAGGACTAAGCAAGCAAGGCCCTCTGTAGGCCCCCCATTGTAGGCAGAACAGTCATAACCATCTCTGGGGAAGCCAGGGGTGAGTTAAGATGCAACTAGATAGGGACCCTCAAATTAAACTTGGACATATGACCTAACAAATGAAAATGAGGCTCAGCCTATTCATAACATCTCTTGTCTTGCTGACATTAACAGACTACATTCTCTGAAATTAGAAATGAAAGTAAATTCGTTCATGCTTCATTGTAGTTCTTTTTCAATACAGAATCTGAAAAAAATCTTATAATTGTTAGAAAAAGCTATGTGACACTCCTTAAAAATTTGGTTAGATTGTAATTATTTTGTGATAGATATTCTTGCTCTAATAACACGCATCTTAAATTTATCAGTTGTTGGTTGTTTCATTTCTGTTAACTGTAAACTGTTACTGAAGATGGCCAAAGAACAAGCCCAAGGTTGGATACCTGATAAAGATGCTCTGATTAATCTAGAAGTGTTAAAAAAAACAGACCAGATTGCCAGTTTGCAAATAATAAAAATATATCCTAATTTAATAATTCTGCTATGACTCAGAAGACATATTGGGGTCATTATTATAAACCTTGATCATAATATTGTAGAAGTATATAGGTATTGGTTGAGTAGGGTTCAGGTTGAAAAAGGGTTCAGGTTGAAAATGACCAGATTTTTAAAATTACATTTGCAGACATACAAAATCCTTAACTTCTGGTATCACATTCGGTTTTTTTCCTCCAACACATAAATCCTATTATATATCCTTTGTAAAGCCACCCATACCAAAACAGTTAACTAAATCCACTCTTCTGGCTTAAAATAAAAGAGCCAAGGCAATTCTTTTCACTGGGATTATCCTCTCAATTAACTTCCATCTAAATTAAGACCCAAACATATCTGAAAACTTATTTCTGTGTATATTTGAATATATTCCTTTTAGTGTTACCTCTCATCATTAATTCCCTTTTTTATTTATTTACATGTATTTATTTGTATGTTATGTTATTATTTATTTCAATTCCTTTTTATTTGTTATTTAGCAAAATATATTGATTGTATCCTCCCTTGAAAAAAGTCAGATTATGGAGGGTCTTTTAAGTGGTTGTTTTTGATTTGGTAACTGAAATAAGCGTTTCCTATTTTGTAAGAATAAAATATCATTATTTAAAAATTTATACTAATCTGAGAAATATTGGTTGTTTCTGAAAAGCCCTTTCTACATTAGTCAAATAAATCTCAAAGTTTATAGGTCTTATGTAGTATTTTAGTTCTGTACAAGATTTTCAGTATAGCATAGGAAAGAATACTATTTTAACTTGCATAACACAGGTATACTGAAGAGGAGAGATGACTTTCCTAACTTACTTGTAATAATGGTTAAATGAAGTCTTGGTAAGAGCAATTGAAGAATGGAGAATTACTCATTAAAAATTTTAAAGTGCTAAAACATTGGAATGGATAGAATTATACAGGGGAATGATATATCTTATTTCTTTTTCAGAAATAATAAGAAAATTATATGAGGGCAGATATGTACATTTTATTACAATAGTACCCTCTGTTGGTATTTCTCAAACATTTTCTGGCCACCAACCCTTAAGGGTTTCCATGATTGTATATGATTAATATCACATCATCCATTTCTAATAAAAAAAACATTTTCTAAGTCCTTCATCTGTCTTTCAACATTCACCAGTTTCACCACAGAAATTATATGAAATTTCAGTGTCACTGTTTGATCCAAAATGCCCATCTTTCCTGGCCTAGTTGACAGATACTCATATTCTGAAAGCCCAGGCCAAATGTCACTTCCTCTGTGAAGACCTTCCCAGTCTCCTTTTTCCTATGCAGAATTCATCCTTTCCTTAAATGTGCATTCATAGGTCTTTATACATACCTCTTTTGGACCTTACATCTTACTACATTATAATTATATGTTGCATCAATTAGCAATTGTGTCTGCCGGTCATTAAGAAACCCATTATTTTTCTATCACATAAAAGAAATCCGAAGGTAGGCAGTTCAATATTGTTACAGCAGCTCCTTTCATCTTTTTGGTATGTTTTCCAAGCTCAAGCTCTGCCTTCCTAACGCAAAGTTTCCTCAGTGTAACAATATGGTTGCTGTAGTTCCAGCCATCACACCTGTGTCCTAGGCAAGAATGAGTAAAAAGGTAATGCCTCCCAGCTTAGCAACTTCATAAGCACCATCACCCCTCCTCCCCCACCCCAGTGCATGTATGCGCACACACATACACATGGACAAAATTATGAAGCTTTCTAGGAAGCCCCACCCAACAACTTCCACCTACGTACCATTGACCTATATTTAGTCACATGGGCACCCCTATCTGAAAGGAAGGCTGAGAAATTACATTCTTTCCCATTTGGGTACATAGCCACCCCCCAACAAAACCACATTTTATCACTTAGAAAGAATGGGGAGAAAGGTATGTGATAGACAACTAGCGATCTCTGTCACATTTTTTTCACTTTTTAAAAATTCACATATGTTTCCTTACCTAGATTGTAAAATCTTGGATGGTTTAGAGTATGTCACATTTATTTTGTATTTCCAGGGCCTAGCATAGTACAAGACATTGTTTGCTGTTCATTTCCTTCGCCTACAATATGAAGGGTTATTCCATGTAATCTGCCTAGATAAAAAAGATCTCATGTTTTACCAGAATAATTTTCTGTGCTTTGTATTGACTTTATCATGTCCTTGATTATTTAAGAAAACAAAGCTTCCTCACTTATGAAAGAGCTAATGTTCTTGATAGTCATATTACTTCTTTGTTTATTTTTAAATGCTTTATTGCTCCTTTCATATGAATAGCCAAATATCGTTTCTTTTCACCAACTCTCCTATTTTAAGTATCCAAATCTCCTGACTTTTGATTTTGTTTCCTTCCTAAGATTGACTCCTAAATGTAAAATGAAATAAAATAACTTTCAGGATATATTTTCCACCAGGCCCCTGGACAATCAAAAACTTGTTCTTTCACCTTGGAAAAAGATGCTAGAAACTATTATCTTTATTCAATGTTACTATTGATGAGACGCATGGGAAGAGTTATCTAATCAGAAGAGATGCTCAGCCTTCTCCAGGTTAAATCTGTATGGGCAAAATGTTATTAACATAAAAATTTCAAAATTGTATGCTAAATGGGAAGTACCTAGAGATTTCTCAAGGCCCTTGGTCTCCATGATGTTTCTATTTGTCAGAGTCCTGGTGATTCTTTGCCTGAGAATATTAGGCAATAGCAGTATAGCATTATCAGTTATAATTTCAATTACTATTTTAAACCGTTTCTTGGCCACAACCTTACTTCTTATTAATTTGAATCTAGCATCTTCAAGGCCAGTGGGTTTTAAATGAGGATGTGCATCAGACTTAACCTATGGAGTTCCATTAAAATAAAGGTTTTTTGGTACCTGCTCCAGATTTACTGAATCTCTTTAGTTGGTGTTCTTGATATTCTGTCAATATATATTCTTCCTGTATGTTTGGTATATTCATGGTATAGAATGTACATTATATCTCTGTATTATTACATATCTTACAGTTTTTTCCTCTATAAAAACTATGTTCATCTTTTTTTTGTAAATCAGATGTAACATTTACTGTCTGATGAAAATAAGCTCAATCATTATCCTTATAGATATTTTGTCTAAAACTTTGGGAATTGGCTTTATTATCAGGATTGTCTTTTATATCATACATTTTGGCCCATTGGTTTGTCTTCTAGGAAAAAGGATAAGCAGATAATTTAATTCAAGAAAGAAAAAAAGGGAGGGGGACTCTGACTAGAGAACTGAAACCCTAACTACTTTTGGGGAATTCTGGATTTCTTTTTCCTCTCCTCAGGCCTCTTAATTTCATGCTTTATAAAAGGCCCAGAAAGTAGAGCAAATCCTACATGCTGTGGTTCAGAGAATATCAAGCGATTTACACAATGCCACTGCAGTGGGCTGAATGGTAACCCCCTGAAAGATATTTCCACTTCCTAATCCCTGAAATCTTTGAATATTACAATATATGGTAAGCAAAAAAAAAAAAAAGATAAATTTAAGGATTTTGAGAGGAGACCTTATCCTAGATTATCCAGGTGGGCCCTACATCCAAAGACAAGTGTCCTTATAAAAGTGAGGCAGAGGAATATTTGACAGACACACAAAGAAGGCAGTGTGATGAAGGCAGATGTTGAAGAAATGAGGCTACAAGCCCATTAATGCCAGGGCAGCTACAAGAAGCTGAAAGAAGCAGGGAACCACTTCTCCCCTAGGGCCTCCAGAGTGAGTGTGGTCCTGCCAGATTTCAGATTTCTAGCCTTCACAACTGTGCAAGAATAAATTTCTGTTGTTTTAAGCCACCAAGTTTGTGGCAATTTGTTATAACAGCCTTAGGAAACTAATACAGCCACTAAGATGATAGAACTTCTTGCCTCAAAAGTTCATAGAATTGAGCAGGCCATGGTTCAGAATTGAACTGTCTCAGATATGATTGGCTTCTTGAGGGAGAATGTGAGCTACTTTAACAGTAGAATGTTGTGCTTACATCCCTGCAGACTTCTCTGAGATCTGTGATACTACTAAAAATCCAGGAAGTAAACCAAGAAATCAGAAATTGGGTAATCTGGAGAATGACCTCATAGCTGGTTCAGCAGACTCTTCAGATCAGAGATGGGATATATTCCCTTGGTTTAATATAGGCACTCTTGGCTCCTGGCTGAGAAGTGTACCACAAACTCTGATCATAATCAAACATACAAAATCTGATCACAATCCTTCCTTTAGTATTTAGTATTGTTTGTTTTGCAGTTTCAGATTTATGATCTCCATCACAGCTGTTGTTCTGTCAAACAATCGAGCAAATGGTTATATAGCAGAAAGAGAAGAAAAACCTGATACAGAGATATAAACAACCACTGTGGGAAACTTGGAGACTGGAACAACCATAGACAGAAACTTGAAATATGATTATGACACCTCAAGCAACAGTGAAAATCAAGAATGATCACACCTTAGACATTAGTGATGTATTTAAGGAAAAACTGAGAGCCCAAACTAGCCCCACACTCAGCCTGGACTCTGAGAACCAAAACTATGCTTTACTGTCTATATTAATATAACTTTGCTATTCCTCTGTCTTCATGAGCATCTCTTTATTTTCAGGACTGTCCTGCCCAGGTAAATGGTTTGATTGCTCATTCCAAGAACTTCCCCAGGATACAAGGTTAATATACAAAAGTGTCACTTTCCTGTATACCAGCAATGAACAAGTGGAATTTGAAATTAAAAACACAGTACTATTTACATTAGCACCCCCAAAATGAAATACTTAGGTGTAAATCTAACAAGATATATATAAGATCTATATAAGGAAAACTATAAAATTCTAATGAAAGAAATCAAACATGAACTAAATAAATGGAGAGATGTTCCACATTCATGGACAGGAAGACTCAATATTGTCAAGATGTCAGTTCTTTCCAAATTGATCTATAGATTCAATGCAATCCCAATCAAAATCCCAACAAATTATTTTGTGGATATCGACAAACTGATTCTAAAGTTTATATGGAAAGGCAAAAGACCCAGAATAGCCAACACAATGTTGAAGAAGAAGAACAAAGTCAGGGAACTGACACTACCCGACCTGAAAACCTACTATAAAAGCTACAGTAATCAAAACAGTGTGGTATTGGCAAAAGACTAGACAAATAGATCAGTGGAACAGCACAAAGAGTCCCAGTTTAGGCCCACATAAAATAATCTTTAACAAAGGTGTAAAGGCAGTACAATGGAGAAAAGATACCCTTTTCAACAAATGGTGCTGTAACAACTGGACATCCACATGCAAAAAAATTAGTCTAGACACAGACCATATACCCCTCATAAGAATTTCCCAAAAGACCCACTAACTCTTCAATGGGAAGCATCAACAAAGTTTGCACCCTAAGATTCTCTGAATTTCTTACCTCAATTCTTGCCTTGCTGCTTCCACCACTCTTGGACTTTTGTATCATGATTCTGAATCCTAATCGAGTCTCCACACTGAAATCTCTACTTTAAACCAAACTTCCAATTTTAATGAATTCTATCCTTACCTCGTCCCTCTGAGACACTGCCAAATCTTTGTGGAATAGATGTTCTCCCTTGCTGTGATAAGTAATATACTCAAGCTTTGTTTTTCAGGTTGTGTTGGTGATATTTGGGGAGCTTATTATATATATAATATATATATTATTTAATATATATAGATGTAGATATAGATGTCAATACATACACACTCATACGTTGCATCCATCAATCACATGAAAAAATTATAAGGGTTAGATCATAGATCATTGGGTCAAGTTCAATATTTTTTTATCCAATAGTAACTAAAACGATAAAGATTGGTTGGCAATTCTCAATCCTGTTCAGTCTCTCACAACACTCTTGCAGTTCATCAACTCTCTGGGTGCTAAGTTATGCATCTGAGGAAGGTAGATCACTCCAGAGTTTCCTTCCAGGCCCAGACCCTCAAAGAAGGTAGGGAACTAATACATACATATTAGAATTATTCCATTCCATTATAATGGAAGGGAGGGACGAATTGGGTAAATGCATTCAGACTAGGTACACCCAAGGGACAAACCAAACAAATTGAAGTGGGGCAAGAAGGGAGGATGCACAACAGTCATCAACTCCTAGTGGCTAAGAGCATAGTAAAGATGTATTAGTACATAATTACCACGTATTTAAGTAAACATTACACACATAGTGCACAGACTCTATGTACTGTCATTATCTATATCACTGTTTCTCAGCTGAAAAATATATTCAAGGGAACTCTTAAAAGAAAAACATTCTCTCAGACCCAATCATTTATGTAAATTCTTTTTATACTACTATTTCTTAAATATAAACAAACAAAACTAAATATGAACTCTGCGGTTCATAAAGCTCTTATACAAATTCAACACCAACGTAAATTTACAAATTATGCACAAATAAAAAATAATGTTCATTTAATGTGATACATGATGTTTGCTGAGACAAAACTGCCCCTAGAAACCTGAACATACTACTGACTGGCCAGTGTGTGCTCTTGACCTTCAGCATGCTTGTATGTCTTATGAGGACTCTCCTTTCCCATCACTTTCCTCTCGCAAACTACTGGAAAATCTTCATTTGTACAGTAAGCCATGAAGTAGGAGGTTCACCTCATTTATTTTCTCACTAACTTATGACAAAGTAGTATTACCTTGTGCCAACTTGATTTTAAAAACAGACTCAAATACATGTCCAAATTATGTGGCAGCTGTTATCACTCAGTCATCCAGGCACTCCAGAATATGCTTAACACTGGATGTAAAAGTAAGACATGCTTGTAGAAAAACTCAGACTGTCATTGGATTCCAGTTTGAAAAACAGTGTCCTATTAAAGTATGTGTACAAAATATATGTTTAAATTAGGCTATTTTGTTAGCTTTTTATTAATACTTTCTGGTGCTATTACCTGAGTACCTACATTATAATGCAGCACTTGACTCTTGCTTCATTTGGACAATCAAGTCTCTTGTTTGTGGGGACTAAGCTATGGGCCATTCTGTCTCACTAGTCCCAGGCCCCTGAGAATGGGTGCATTGGGACCACAGGTCAAACCATCATCACTCTCACTTCTACGATCTCTAAATTAAGTGAAAGAAGACACACATACTCAACAGTTGGGTAACCAAATAACTGAAGCAAGACGTAAATTTTAAGGAGTGGTTGAGGAGCTGTTTTCATTATAAGTTGCATTGGTAGGACAAGGCACCGAGTTTAAGACTGTTTGGGGCTCGTGTGAAAACTCCCCACTTCTCCAACCCCCTTTCTCCTTCCCTTCCTCCTGCGTTCTTTCACTGTTCCTCTCCTTTCCACCTACTTTAGTTCTATGCTTCCCTCAAAGTTCATTGTGATGTTTTCCCATGAAGCTAAATATATTTTTTTATTGAGAGATTATGCCCTTATCATTTTATATTTAAATGTGCTTCCTTTTATAAAATAGTAGTAGGTAGTTTTAAAAATTGTCTTTCTTTGGCAAAATAAGTAATTGGCAATGTTGTGTTTTCCTCCGACTATTTTTAAAAATTTTACGTGTCCAAGATCTGGAACCACTGTCTAGAAAACAGAGAAAAGAGAAACAGGTAGGAAGAAAGAAAAGCATGTAAGTTGATTTAAGTTGAACAAGTTTAGCGCCATAATATATCTTCTACGGGAGCATTGGCGGGAATACCTAAGTCTCATTTGGGAGTCAGGGAAGGCTTCACAGAGGAGGTAACGTTTGAGCTGGGCTTTAAGGATTAGCAGTGGAGAAACGGCAGGGCATTCCAAGCAGAATGCATAATGCGTGCAAGAGCACAGAGCACAAAAGAACACTACGTGTCCAGCAACTCTAAGTAGCCTGGTGGCTGTTGCGCAATTCTGGGGTTAGGTGATCAAGGGTGAAGCAGGGACTATTTCTTCCTACTTGGCCCACTTCCCCTGCAGGTCATTGCACAGTGCTGGGCACACACACTTCAGAAGCTCAATAATTACTTGTTGAATTGGGACAGGGTGATCGAGTGTGCTGGGAACCAGGGCCTCCGGATTCTTTCTCACGCACCGCAGTGTGACCTTAGCTAAGTCCCTTTTCTCAGGACTGCGGCTTGCTGCTTAGTAATCAGCCGAGGGTGAGAAAGCGGAGGAGGAGGTTGACCTGAAGCGCCGGGCCTCTCCAGCGCCTGGAATCCCTGATTCGACGCGTGGAGGGCAGGGCGGGGCGGGGCGGAACCGGAGGCGCGGGCTGCGGCGGGCGGAGATTCAGTTCCTCCTCCGCGCCAGCAGGGGGCACAGGGAGCGGCTTCCCGCCGCCTTTCCCTTCCCTGCGGGTGTCGGGCTGAGTGCTGCAGTTGCGAGCGGCGAGCGCAGTGGGCGGGCCGGTTGGCGGCGGCGGCGCGGCGCTGCGCTGACTGGGCTGGGCTGGGCAGCGGCAGCGACGGCTGAGGTGGTTAAAGAGGCCACTGAGGCGCTGACTGAGTGGCCGGCAGGCGCCTGTAGCCTCGAGCAGCCGCTTCGTGCCGCTCGGCACTCCCCGGGCAGCGGTGGGCCGCGGTGCGCAGCCTGCCAGGGAGCTGCGGCGGGCACACCCCGGCGGCGGCGACAGCGGACAGGTTAGAGTGGGGGCAGGGACGGTCGCGGGAGCAGTCGGGGGCCGGAGAGGGAGCCCGGGCCAGGCCATCTCCAACCATGTCCGACGAAGCGTCAGCCACCACTTCGTACGAGAAGTTTCTAACCCCCGAGGAGCCCTTCCCGCTTCTGGGACCCCCTCGCGGGGTGGGCACCTGCCCGAGCGAGGAGCCGGGCTGCCTGGACATCAGCGACTTCGGCTGCCAGCTCTCGTCTTGCCATCGCACGGATCCGCTCCACCGCTTCCACACCAACAGGTACAAACCTCCGCTGAGGGCAGGGGCAGACTGCCCACACCCCTGCTTCCAGCTGGAGAACGCCGGGTTCCCCCCATTCTGGCCCTCCGCCTCGGGTCTGCGTTTCCAGTCGCCCCCTCCCCCACCTTCCTCCGCCCAGCGCTCATTCCCGGGCTCCTTCCCTCTTCCCCTCCCTATTTCACCCCTGTCCTCCGATTTTCCTTTTGGCCGGCATTTTACTCTCTCTCTTTTCCCCCATTCATCTTCTGACCCAGCGACTCCTCCCTTCCCCCTCCCGCCCCATCTGTACCCTGTGAATCCCAAACCCCAACCCTTGATTCTTAGATGCTTCCCTGTTTTCGTCCACCCTCAAAAGTTTAACCCCTTCCATTTCCGGTACAATCCAGTCCTCCATAGAGAGGATTTCGGATGGCTCAAAATCAAAAGTCGATCTTTTTGAAAGGTGGCACTTTAAAAGCTAGAATCTACCTTTTCCCAATTTTTAACCTGTCTCATAGCCCTATTTCCACCTCCCAACCCCCCATTTTTTAGTGAAGCTCTAGGAAACCAGGCGATTCTTTTTTTTTCTTTGCTCAATGAACTCTTTGCCCTAGCGCTTTAGGCCCTGCCAAAATGTATAAGCTTAAATCTGGAAGATTCCTTCCTGAAGCACATCCTTTGGTTTGCTCCCCCAGTGGAAGGATGCAGCGAAGCTTAGGATGGGCTTGCTTATACAAATTTATTCAGAGGGTGCATCCCCTAACTGGTTTTATTGGAAGGTAGAGTGTTCTGGAGAATTCTCTGATGCAGGCATTTGTGTTATATCAAATGTGGGGGATTTGAAGATGTTTTACACATACCCCAACCTATAACATAGGTGCATATTATATGTATATGTGTGTATACACACACACACAGAAGCCTGGGAGGGGGTGGAGAACAAGGGAGGAGGGAGAGAGAGAGGGATTCAGCTATGGAAAATACTGGAGTTGCATTAAGGAGTCTAGTTCTGATTTCTGGTCCACTTTACAATATGAACACAAACAAATCCTTCCACATTCTAATGCCTTTTGCATGCTCCCCCCAACCCCTTAAATCAATCTACAGAGTTACTAACCTTCTACCAAGTACAAGGAATATATAAAATATGATTCTTACCTAAAAGAAAGTTATAGTCTGGAAACAAGGTGTTACAATTAAATAATCATACAGAACATCGCTATAACACATTTGAAAAGAAAACGGTAGTAAACTTGTTACAACTATTCCAAATCCTCATTGCAAAAATGAGGAAACTGAGGCCCAGAGAGAAAAGACTGTGTTAAAGTTAATAAAACCGAGTCAGGCAAAGCCAGGATTACTCCTTCGGAGCCAGTGATGAAACTTGGAACAGAACTAATGGCTCCAGTGTTATAAATGGTTGTTATGGTTTCTTAGACTAACTCACAGAAACCCATGATGTGACTATAGCATGAATGTAACATATTTATGAAATCAAGTGTGCTTAGAATTGTTTGCATTGGAAAATAAGGTAAAAGAATACTTGTGCACATATTGGATATTTTAAGTTTTGCAGCACTGGAATAAATCATATACACAGGAAAGTTAAATGATCTCAGAATTAGCCTGCTCTGATGATGAGGGCAAAGGAGTGGGGACAGAGGCTGAGGGTAAGTGCTGCCAAAATGTGTGGGGGTGATGGGGAGGGAAGCATGGTGAATAATACATTTCTTACAGCTTGTTCTGTTCTTTCTCCTCCTCCCCATTTTTTCCTTGTGTTTTTCTACCCCTTGTCTTACAGACCTTGGTAGGGTCAAGGTTGTTTCCAGCATGAGGTGGTGAAGATAGAGGGGGAGGTTCTTGTTCAGCCCCAGTTTTCCCAAGTCAAGCATTTTTTCTAGTTACTGCCTGCTTTCTTAAAACCCCCCTCTCCTACCCTACTTTTCACAAGGCTTCGAATGGTAGCAGGAGGTCTAGTCTATCTTGCTCTGTACCC
The DNA here is from genome assembly GCF_965194825.1 of Balaenoptera physalus. Lineage (NCBI taxonomy): Eukaryota > Metazoa > Chordata > Mammalia > Artiodactyla > Balaenopteridae > Balaenoptera > Balaenoptera physalus. The sequence continues at coordinate 92,225,516 of NC_138903.1, forward strand.
TCCTCAGCTGAGATAAGGGGAAGCAGAATTAGCAATTCTTACAGCAGGTGATGTTTCTGCCCTAGGCTACCTTGCTTTTTAAATCTTTTCTCCTTCTGGAACGTTCTGCCTTCTTACCCCGCTCCTCAGGATGGCGTTTGAGAGGACCATATGCTTCCAGTTATTTCTTTTCAGGGAGAAGAAAACAGCTAAATCATGTATGTGGGCAAAGTTTAGTTTAGGGAGTTCTTTTATTTTGGAGTTGTATGGGTCACAGCACATCATTCACCAATTCAAGCAACAATCCAAAACAAATCAGATCTGAATAGTTGAGTTCTGATATCGTGCCTTGGGTTTAATTATTATAAAACAAGTTTCATTGAAAATAGAAAGCTTGTCAGTGGGTAGGTACTTGATTTACCTTTATTTTGCTTCTTCCTTGTTACCTGATAACAAAACTATGGAGATTGTTTAAATAATGCTGTTGATAAGGGCCTTATGGTGATGATGATTTTGTGTCTGCTCGTTTACTGGACTCTGGGGTATCTATGCAGTCTTCATTAATCAAAAGAGTCAAGGCACTATTACTTATGATTCCTAAGTTTGAATGTTTGTTGCGTTTAGAGTCACCTGTGACTTAGATTGGTGTGTCACTGGTCTGGGTTCAGTGGAAAATAAATTACACGAACATAGCCAGCTTCCTGAGAATTCACTTTTCTAGGAGTATCTTTTAGGATTTTGTCACCAAGTTGGGTTTGTCTAGAATTTGGGGGGAATAAAATAAACTTCAGTAAGCCAAAAAAACTTAAAACATTTCATTTTTAATTGAAATATCAATATGGAATATATATATAGTTTCTAAGGCTTTTTTTTTTTTTTTAGTTTGGGGGACAGGATTTTTCTGGTGTAATTGTGGGTTTTCTCTTAGCATTTGTCCACGGTAACTTCCACTGTCATCAAAAAAGGATATCATTTAGCAAATTGAAAAAAAATATAATGATATTGGTAGGTCATGTAATTAAGTTGCGAGATGAGGGAGGTTAATATGAACTACTCAGTGTGTTATTCTCTTCCTCTTTCAGGAGTACATCAGTACTTTGACATTGAACAATTGTGAAAAGCATGTGGGAGGACAGTGCCTCACTTTTGTATACCCTATTGGCAGGATACAAAATGAACTACGTATTGTATAAAGCAGTTACTCAGTTCTGTGATTTCAGAGCCCCATTTTCAATCACCATTAACTAGCAAAAGCCCAAGACTACCGTGTGCCTTTTGTTCTACCCACAGTTTTCCTGTCTTGTTAGAGAATTAGAGGTGTAGAAGAGTTGTGAGTTACAGGTGGGAGAACCACGTTTCATGAAGTGAGATGTATTACAGAGGCATGAGGAATTTGGTTTGGGGGCTTGTTGTGATAAATTGAGAATGGGGATCAGGCTTTGGAGAACTATTTAGGCTAGAAATGTAGATTTCTAGAACAGAGATTCCAGTAGTGTGATAGGAGTGGAACTGTGGGGTTACAGAGGTTGAGAGAATAGAAGACACTTTTCAATAAATTTAGCAGGGAAAGGAAGGAGAGATGTGGTAATTTGGAAAAAAAAAGTCAAGGTTTCTTCATTTGTTTTTTGCCTTGTTTATTTATGTATTTTCCAAGAACAGATATTTTAGCTCCTTAGAAGCAGCCCACAGGAAAGAGAGAAATTGAAAATACAAGAGCAGGTGGGATGACAGGAGATGGATGGGATTAACTCAAAAGGCCAAATGGAAGAATTAGCCTTAGAAATGACATGGAATGTTGTTTACTTCCCAGACTGTAGAGGGGGTAGGAGGGATGGGTAAGGATCCCAAGACAATGGAGGTCGCTGGGAGGAGAGTTGGAAATTTGAATGAGTAAAGTAGGGGGGTTGTGTCATCTGCTCTAACTTGGGACCTTGATGGCCTGTTGGGCTCCGGAGGAGTAGCAGAAGTCAGGGTGGCTGTATGGGGATTCTGGCAGGGAGTCAGTGAGGAATACAAAGAGGACTGTTAACTGAGAATAAATGGCATGGATTTGGAATGACTTTCATTAACTTGACAGTAGGACTGTATTCCACAGTGCTCATTGGCTGGATTCTTATCCTGGGAGGTAATAGGTCTACCTGAGAGAGAAAGGGCTGCAGAAGAATGTATGTGGTGCACATGCTTTTCTTAATTTTAGAAAAATACCGCTGAAATCTTTTCATCTGTGTATTCTTGCTGAAAAGCCTTGCAGATAAATGTTCTTGGCTTTTTTTTTAAAATTAAAATTTGGGCAGCAAGCCTAGTTATTGAGTTAAACCCCATTTCATGGATTCTTTTCAACGTTTCTTTTAAAATATGGAGAAAGTCTCCTTTGTGAATAATTGCATGGTTATAGCTAGGATCTTAGTGTTAGGTAGTTTTCTGTTAGTGGAGTAAGATGTAAGGGCTTTGTAAATTTGAAGAGTTCAGTGCTGAGCACACGTGCACAGTGCCCTTCCATTACACATTTGAAACCAACAGAACAGTCTAAAAGCATCTCTTAAATTTCTATTATAAAAGTTCATTATAGAAAATTGTGGGCATATACGAAACTGTAAAGACCACTTATGATCCTTTTCACTAAAGATAACAGCTGTCTACATTTTGATGTTGTTACCTTTTTTTTTTTTTTTTTTGGCCGTGCCACATCGCTAGCAGGATCTTAGTTCCCTGACCAGGGATTAAACCCCCACCCCCGGAGTGGAAGTGCCGAGTCCTAACCACTGGACCGCCAGGGAATTCCCTGTTGTTACTTTTAATGTTATTTCTTTTTACATACATAATTTTAAAAATCAGGATCCGGCTATATATATAATTTGTGACTAGGTTATTTGCAGTTACATTTTATTTTCTTTTTCAATAAATAGCCTGAAAATATGATTTTTAATGATTTTTAAAACACCATTATTCAGATATAGATATATCATTTAATTACTCCCAATGTTTTGGGGGCATTTGTTTTTCCTTTTTTTGCTATTATAATATTGTTTGGACATGTTTGTGTATACATCTTTTTTCCAAAATTCTATTTGGGGAAACGGATAGATTCTTAGCAAGGCAATTACTGAGTCCAAAGGAATGAACCTTTTTAAAGCTCTTTATATATACACTACCAAATTGCTTTTCAGAAAGATTATGCCAGTGCCAATTTAACATTCCCACCAGCAGTGGATGAAAGTACTTCCTACTTGGTTTTTATCTACCTTGTCTTAAAATAATAAGAATAAGAATGTTTGCATATTAGAAGATAATAGAATTTTTTAAAAACTCAAAGTACTATTTTTCTATTTTGTAAATGATTGTTTCAAGTATGAGACCAATTTCCTTGCTGCTGTTAATTAAAAAAAAAAAAAGAAAAGAACAAGGAGCTAAGGCTTCTAAGAATACCCAGAACCTTGTAATATCTGTTATAAAGTTATAGATCTGGAAAACTGAGGAACATCCTGATTTTGCCCTAAGGTAAGAGCACAAAACCAAGCAAATTCCTGACTCCCTTGTCAGTGATCTAATGATTAGGTTATTAAATATGGCTTAGTTTTTAAAAAAAGAGTCATTATTACTCGTGAAGGGAAACACATTTCTACTAAGTTTTCGAAGCTAAAGAGAAATTCTCATTAAAAACAATTATCTAACAGCTTTTCCTAGTACATGACACAGTGCTTTGGCGCACTGAAGATGCTGACTAAATGTTTGTTGAGTGTGTGAAAGGACAGAACTTTCACTGTAATTGTCATTCACAGCTTTCTATTGCCTTATTGCATGACTGAGGCAATTTGGTTAATTCTACCAGGTTTGTTGATTTTTTAAAAATGAGTATACTGCTTACCTAGCAAGCACGTGATGAAACTAGGTAATATTACAAGGTATTCTAGGATTCTTAGGTGAATTTTAGGTTTTTGCCTATCTATAAAAGTTTGTTGACTTCTGCTTTTATATTACTGAACTATAATAGTTTAGAGTGTGTGTGTGTTTCAGTGCTTTAAAATACTCTACCTTTAGTACAAAGGAAAAGGTGCCATAAAATTGTCAGGATGCCCAAATTTTGTAAATCAAGAACTTTGGAATTAAGATTAGCTATATAAAATAAGAGGGGAAGTTTAAAAAATGAATACACAATTCAGGAAAAAACTGGATTTAATGAAAGGTGAGAAACAACCTAATAATAGGTAATAACAAGCTTTTCTTCAGGAAGTCATTATTTTAGTACCTTATTAGTATCAGATATACTAAATCATGTCTTAAGGGTTAATTTCCCTAGGCTACTGCCAAAGCAATGAAGATTATCTCATTAATAATATAAAGCTAGTGGAAATTTATAAAAGAAAACAGATTTGTAGATTTCAAGATAAAAAAACTAAAAATATATAATACTGCAACGAATAATACAGACAAAATGTTAATATCCTTAACATATAAAGAACTCTAACAAAATCAACAAGGAAAATATTAATACCTAGTAAAATGCTGTAGCAAAATAGCTAATAATTATTTTTAATTTTGCTCTTGCCAGTAATCAAAGAAATAAAAATTGATATAAAAATGTTTTTCTCCTATCAGCTAGGTAAAATTTTTAAAAATGAAAATTTTGGTGCTGTTAAGGTTGTGGTGAAATGAGCACTTTTATGGACTGCTTTGGGGAAGGCAAATTAGTGCAGCCTTTTCGGAAAAGGCACTTGGCTAAGTATACTGTCACCCTTAGAAGTGTTCATATTCTTTGACTCAGTAATTTCCTTTCAAATAATCTATGTTGAGAGATTATATATTTAGATAAATAATTATAAACAAAACGGTTTCATCTCAGTATTATTTGTAATACCAAGAAAAGAATTGGAAACAGCCTAAGTACCTATTATTGAAGGAGTAATGTTAAATAAATTATGATACATTTAATCAGTGGAATATTATATAGGCATTAAAATGTTTTCAAGTAATATAGTTGGGTAAATGTTCAGTATATAATGTTACGTGAATAAAAGTAGGATACTAATATCTATCTACACACACACATACACACACACACACAATGCTGATTCTGTAAAAATATACATATGCATGTAGAAAAAAGTGCCAAAACATTATGGATCAGTTATTGTTAGTTAGTGGAATTATTGGTCATTTTAATCTTATTCGTCACTCCTTTCTTGTTCCAACATCTTTGCAATGATCCTGTATATCATCAATATGTAAAGGTTATTTAAATATAAGAAACACTTTGAGCTTCTACCTGTGTACTTTGTTGGTGCTTTTCTCTGCCCTGCACTGGCTGCTGTCTTCTTTAATAATAATAGCTGCCATGTATTGAGCACATTTTATGTCTGCTGAGTGCTCTGTATGCATTCTCATATAATGTAAATAGTAACCGCATTTTAAAGATGATGACCCAGGCTTGGGGAGGGTTTGTTTCGCTTCAGATCAAACAGCAGGCAAGTGACAGAGCAAGAATTTGAACTCAGTCCGGCTGCAGTCAGACAGATATGAAAGTAGAGAATAGTGTAATGAACCCCACATACCCATCGTGCAGCTTCAACAATTACATATGGCAGTGTGCTTTATCTATACCCCTACTCATTCCTCAGCCCCTTCCTTGTAATTTTGAGACAAATTCCTTATAATTTTGAGACATATTCATTCATAAATATTTTAGTATATATCTTTAAAAGATAAGAGCTCTTTTGAAAATAATCACAATATAATTATCGTATCTAAAAATATGCTCATATTCCTCATAAATGTACTAATCGTATCCTATTTGTATCTTAAAATTGTGTGGATTCTGTAGTTTCTGTTGTGATTTCTTTTGTGTTGTTTTTAAGGTGGAACTTAACTTCCTGTGGAACAAGTGTGGCCAGCTCAGAATGCAGTGAGGAGCTGTTTTCATCAGTTTCTGTTGGAGATCAAGATGATTGCTATTCCCTATTAGATGATCAGGACTTCACGTCTTTTGATTTATTCCCTGAGGGGAGTGTCTGCAGTGATGTCTCTTCTTCTATTAGCACATACTGGGATTGGTCAGATAGCGAATTTGAATGGCAGGTAGGATTTTTTTTCTTATATTGCCATCATTACTCCATAAGTAGAAGTATGAATTTCTGTTTTGGTATTTTCATCTCTACCTTAAAGTAAATTTCTCCAGTGTTTATTCAGTCTTGGAGATTCTCTGACAGCATTAAGAATTAGAAGAAATATGTATCCTTTATTTTTGCTAACGTACCTTTTAGGCTTCTCACGCTACAGGTACCTTTTGTACATTTTCATGTAATTTAATACTTGTATAATGTTCCTATTATAATATATCATTAGTACCTTTCTGTGCATTAATCCAAGCAAATTTTCTCTTTATTGATAAATGGCCTTCATGTCCTTATAGGCACAATACCTTTACATCAAGGTCACGTTATATATCTAAGATCACAAACCACTACATAATACATAATTTTTCATTGTTATTAGGAATATAATTTCTCATTTTGTATTCTCTTCATATGTAGAGATGTTTTTCACCTAACAATGTTTTTTCTTCTGTGGCACATATACCACATAAAATGGCTTTGTGGCAAATTGCACTCATCATAAGGCAGCATTTCCAAACAGTCTTTCAGAAAATGCAGATCATGTTATGGCAACATCCATTTTCTGATTGTAAAACACAATAACGTTTGAAAAAGCTTTTCTTGCATACAGCAACTGTTATATTCAACAAATACTTGAATATCTACTATGTTTGAAAGCCATCTAAATACTTGAAGTTGTTTTCCAAAAGATGAATCAAACATTTTATTTCAAGCAATTTTTATTAAAATATCAAATAATACCAAATAGCATAAAATTAAAAATAAGTCTCCAAGTCCCACTCTTCTGTGGTTACCACTGTTAAGAGCTTGTGCAGATACAAATATGCTTGCACAGCGTTAAAAACACACAAAGGGACTTCCCTGGCGGTCCAGAGGTTAAGACTCTGCGCTTCCACTGCAGGGGGCACAGGTTCGATCCCTGTTCGGGGAACTAAAATCCCGCATACTGCTCGGTGAGGGCACCCCCCACCAAAAAAAAAAAAAGACACACAAAAATGGGATCATACTTCAGCCACTGTTTGGCCCTCTGCTTTTTTCAACTACCTGTACTATATCTCATTCTTTTTGATAACTGCATCATAATTTAATCAGTTCCCTAATAATGAATATTTAGGTTGGTTTCAGTTTTTTCTTGTTATAAACAATGCTATACTGAAAAATAAGAGGCTTTTAAAGAGGAAAATATAATCCACAGCCCCTCTATTTTTAAATTTTATTTTATTTCAAATGCTTCTATTTCATATACAGTTGTAAATATGATTTGGATAAAAATTATTTAAAAATTTTAAAAATTGAGATAAAATATACCATTTTAATAATTCTAACATGTATAATTCAGAGATTTTTAATATGTTCACAGTGTTGTGCAGCCATCACCACTATCTAATTCCAGGACATTTCTATCACTCCAAAAGAAACCAATGCCTGTTAGTAGATAGTCCCAATTTCCCCCTGACCCCATCACCTGGCAACCACTAATCTACTTTCTCTATGGATTTACCTATCTGGATATTTAATATAAATGTACTCATATAACATGTGGCCTTTTGTGTCTGGGGTCTTTCACTTAGCATAATGTTTTCAAGGTTCATCCATGTTATAGCATATAGTATTTCATTCCTGTCTTAAGTCAGCTCGAGCTGCTATAACAAATACCATAGACTGGGTGGCTTAAACAACAAACACTTATTTCTCACAGTTCTGGAGCCTGAAAGTCCAAGATCAGAATGCCATCATGGACAGGTGCTGGTGAGCACCCTCTTCCTGGTTTGCAGATGATTGCCTTTTGCTGTATCCTCACATAGAGGTGGGAGAGAGAGATAGGTCTGGTCTCTTGGTCCTCTTATAAGGTCACCAATCCCATCACACAGGCTCCACCCTCATGACCTCGTATAAACCTAATTACCTCCCAAAGCCCCACCTCCAAATATCATCATGTTGGGGATTAGGACTTCAAGATATGGATTTGGGGGGTGACAAACATTTAGTCCATAGCAATTCCTTTTTATGGCTGAATATTCCATTTTATGGATACATAACATTTTGTTTATTCATTCATCAACTGATGGATTGTTTCCACTTTGGGGCTATTATAAATAATACTGCTATGATCATTCAGGTACAAGTTTTTATATGGACGTATATTTTTAATTCTCTTGGATATACACTGGAAGTTGCTGGGTCATGTGATAACTTTATGTTTAACTTTTTGGGGAACTGCCAAAATGTTTTCCAAAGTGGCTGTACCATTTTACGTTTCCACTAGCAATACATGAAAGTTCCAGTTTCTCCACATCCTTTCTAACACTTGGTATCGTCTTTTTTATTATAGCCATCCTACTGTGTGTAAAGTGGTATCTCATTGTGGTTTTGATTTGCATTTCCCTAATGGCTAATGATGATGAGCATCTTTTCATGTCTTATTGACCATTTGTATATCTTCTTTGGGGAAAATGTCTATTCAGATCCTTTGCCCATTTTTAAATTGCATTGTCTTTTATTGTTGAATTGTAAGAGTACTTTATATGTAATGGCTACTAGGCTCTTATCATATACATGATTTGCAAAAATATTTCACGTTCTGTAGGTTGTCTTTTCATTTGATATAGTGTCCTTTAATACACAAAAGTTTAAATTTTATAGAAGTCCGATTTATTTTTTCTTAGAGTTCTGTGCTTCTGATGTCATATTTTAAAAACCATTGCTTAATCCAAGGTCATGCAGATTTTTCATCTGTTTCCTTCTTAGAATTTTAGAGCTTTAGTTTCTACATTTAGATCTTTGATCCTTTTGAGTTACTTTTTGTATATGGCATGAGGTAGGACTTCCAAATTCATTCTTTTGCATGTAGATATCCAGTTGTCCCAGCACCACTTGTTGAAAAGACTAATTTTTTCCTTATCTAATGGTCTTGGTACCCTTGTAGAAATGAATTGGTCATAGGTGTTTATAGGTTTAGTTCTGGACTCTCGATTCTATTCCATTGATACATATATCTATCCTTATGCCAGGAAATCCTTATCCTTATGTTTTCATTACTCTAGCTTTGTAATAAGGTTTGAAATCAGGAAGTGTGAGTTCTCCCACTTTGTTCTTCTTTATCAAAGTTTAGGATCAGGTTGTCCATTTCTGCAAAAAGGGAAGTTGGAATTTTGATAGGGATTTCATTGAATCTGTAGATCAATTTGGGGAATGTTACTGTCTTAACAGTATTATTAAATATTTCAATCCATGAACATGGGCTGGAATGTCTTTATTTAAGCCTTCTTTAATTTCTTTCAATGATGTTTTATAGTTTTCTGTGTTTAAGTCTTATGGTTCCTTGGCTCAGTTTATTCCTAAACATTTTATTCTTTTGATACAGTTGTAAATGAAATTGTTTTCTTAATTTCATTTTTTGGATTATTCATTGCTAGTGTATAGAAATACAGTTGACTTTTGTATATTGATTTTGTATCCTGCAACTTTGCTGAACTTACATATTAGCTTTAATAGTTCTCTTTTTCTGTGTGGATTCTCTAGGGTTTTCTATATTTAAGATCATGTCATCTCTGAATAGAGATGGTTTTCCTTCTTCCTTTCCAATCTGGATAGTTTTTTTTTTTCTTCCTTAATTGCCCTGGCTAGATCTCCAGTACAGTGTTGAATAGAAGTGGCAAAAGCAGGCATCCTTGTTTTTTTCCTGATCTTAGGGGAGGAGCTTTCAGTCTTTCACCTTTGAGTATGTTAGCTGTAGGTTTTTCACAAATGTCCTTTATTATCATATTGAAGCATTTCCCTTTTATTCCTAGTTTGTTCAGTGTTTTTATCTGAAAGGGTGTTAGATTTTGTCAAACACTTTTTCTGTATCTGTTGAGATGATCACGCAGTTTCTTCATTCTGTTAGTTTGATGTACTACATTGATTTTTGTATGATGACCCACCCTTGCATTCCTAGGATTAATCCTAATTGGTCATGGTATATAATCCTTTTAATTTGCTGCTGGATTTGGTTTGCTAGTATTTTGTTGAGGACTTTTGCATCGGTATTCATAAGGGATAGTGGTCTGTAGTTTTCCTTTCTTGTGATGTGTTTGTATCACTTTGGCCTCATAGAATGAGTTGGGCAGTGTTCCCTTTTCTTCTGGATAAGATACTATAATAAAATTCTCATTTAACATATAAACTTTTTCATGATCTGCAAATTATTCACTTAATGACTACATAATAGTCCTGGTACTCTAGTATGCCAGAACTTATGAAACCATTCCACTATTTACGTCTGTTTCAGTTCTTTTTCTATTATAGATAACACAGCAGTGAGCATCTTTGTGTGGGTACTTTTTTATTTTTCAGTGTCTCATTTTTTAAAAATTTTATTGAAGTATAGTTGATTTACAATGTTGTATTTCTTATGTACAGCAAAGTGACTTGGTTATACATACATACACATATATATATATATTCTTTTTCATATTCTTTTCCATTATGGTTTGTCACAGCATATTGAATATAGTTTCCTGTGCTATACAGTAGGACCTTGTTGTTTATCCATCCTATATATAATAGTTTGCCTCTGCTAATCCCAAGCTCCCATTCCTTCCCTTCCCTACGTCCCAGTGCCTCATTTTTTTAAAGTGCACACTTTGTATTGAAAATAAGACCACAAGGATTCTTAACACAGTATAAGCAAATGGAGTTCTGATAATTCTGATAAATATTTTTTCTGCTTATTTCATGTGACTTAATTTAGAGTTATCCGTAATGTTGCAAAATGGCAGGCGCTTTTTAATTTTAATTGCTGACTTCTTCACTCATTTTATGAGTAGAGTGGAAAACTATCCCCGACCACTCACTGTTAATGCACATGACTGACAACACTGAAACAAAAATAAGGCCTGCCTTAGTAATGTGTTTTCCACTTCTGAAATTGGAGTGTAGGTACTCTGTTACCATGGATATTTGCCGTTTAAATATGCTGAAAGGTTTAAAATGCTGTCTTGTCTTTGTGGGATCTCATAATCATGAACAATAAATTACCCCAGAAGATAATTACAAATTATGTGTTAGGATTAATGTAGGCTAAAAATCGTTGATTGTAGTTTAAAAATTCGTATTACCTCTGTTGTGATTAAAATCTTCATCTGTTTAAATCTTTCTTTTAAACAGATGTTTCAGTTACTACTAAAGTAAATATAAATGATTCATAGATTCTCTGGGAAGAGAAATGCTAACTGCTTGATAAGACAGGATTTTAACCTTAGAATGAAGTAGCATTTTAGCATTTGAAGTAGCATGAAAACATCTTGCCTTGCTGATAGTTTTCTTTGCTTGCAGTCCTTTTACTATTAAAGATATATTTGACTAGTCTTAGAACTTGAGAAATTATTTTATTGTTGAGCAGGAAAGCATAGAAAATTTAAAGAGTGAGTAATTCAGCTGTCATGCTTGAAACCTAGAGGTACAATTTGAAATTGCGCATCAGCTGTTACAGAAATGAGCTTACTCATAAAATTTTGCTGCATACTGCAGAAAATATGGCAGAGGTTTGATTTAATTCTCCTTACTTGTCACAATTACTGATTCTAATATAGATATACCAAATATTGTTGTCCATGAAAAATACGAGATGAGAATTATTAAGCATTTTTATCCTGAAGTATATTATCAGTTATAAAATGGAAAATTGCTGTCTAATAAATACACAGGAGCACATACAATTAATTCTCCTGTACATCTGCAGCTCTAATCCCATATCTCCAATTGACTACTTGACATTTCCAGTTGAATGACCTTATTATTTAGTGCTAGCCCATTATCTGATGCTGAGTCCTTGATCAGTAATGCAACTTCCAATTACAGTGTTTCCATGGGGGAAAAAAAAAGACTCTGCTTTGTGACATGTCTTATAGTGTATTGTAAAATGATTATTGTCATTTCAAAGGACACTTGTACTTGCTTTTCTCATTATCACTGCAAACTCTCCATATCCCAAATTGCATTCTTCTCTCATTCCAAACTACCTGCAGGGCAGGACAGGCTGACATAGTCGAAAGCACTAGACTTGTGTCCTTCTTTGGATGCTGCCACTAACCGTATGACCCTCCCTGGATATCATTTTTCCCTTATTTGTAAAATGAGGTGTAGGTCTAGAAGATCTATGTAACATTATTTCAGGTCTCTTGCCATAAAAAATGAGGTCTTTAAGGGTTGTATGTTAACCAGGGTGGGTTGTATGACCGTGAAATGTTGCCAGTTTTCTTCTGGTCTCACATATGGCCATTTGACTATTATCCTTATCCATTCAGTTATCAAATAATCTTATAAATTATATTTCATTTGAAAATTTCCCTATGTGCTCCCATCTTTAGTCCAGGCCCAGATCACAAGAAAAGAGCTTCCTAATTCCAGTCTTTCCTCTATTTTGTCCCCATACTGCTTTTTAACTCATCTACCCTCAAGACCAATTTCATCATTACTACTTCTACTTAGAAATGTTATTGGCCTACTTCTTCATATCATATAACAGCTCTAGTTCGTTTGTTAAACGTTCAAATCCCTAGCACTGATTTTCTGTTTTAATTATATTGGTCTCCTTAACCTCATCCTATGTTTTTTTCTTCCACCTATGGTTTTATTAACTTATTCTCCTTACCTGAATACCTTTTCCTTTTCCCCATGCTGTCATTCCAAGAGACTACCTTGTGAAATTTAACCCAGCCACTTTAGCAACATGAGGTATTCTCTGAGGGTTTATGCTCCTTTTTTAAAAGGGTTTAAAACTATGGCAAGGTATAGAAAAAGGGACATACTGCGATTTATTGAGTATCACCCATGTGCCAGGCATGTTACCTTACGTAAATCTCTCAACAGTCCTTTGAGATGGATGACAGTAACCATAACTTACTGAAGACTCTGAAGCTCAAAGAAGGGAACTAACCTACACAAGATCACATGACTAGTGAGCAGTGGGGCTGGGATTTGATTTGAACTCTGTTTGGGATCTTTTAACCTCTCCCCAGAAAAAAATGGCCAAAGAATCATTAATTGCCTATCTTTTACCACCCACCCCCCAACAAACATGTAAACAGAATTAAAGGTACAAATTAAAATGCTTAACATACAGTCTGGCACTTAGCCGATATAGGCTAAAGATTTAGATGAATTCTTTTCTTAAGTTTTGAGAGTATAGATACTTTGAGAGTTCCTTTCTCTACCTAATTTATCAAAGGAGCTTGAAGTAGGGGAGGCCTTTCATCTGATAAGGAGCATCTCATTTTGTTTTAGGAACCCCAGGGAGATCTTTAACATAGTAATGTTGTGATTTGAAGTTTTTCAAAGGGAAAATAGCAAAATGTTTTACTGACGTTAAAGGCTGAAAAAGAGATGGCCTTCATGTGTGCATTCAGCAATCATTCTTTCATTACACTGACTAGGTAACATTTGGGCTAAGGGTGAACAAGCAGTGTTAGTTAATGAGATTTTAAAGGAAGTCATACAGATTGTTGGATGTCACTTATATACTTAGATTCATCAATGACAGTCAAAGTGAAAATGTGGTTTTTAAGAGTAATAGCTAACGTGGATAACTTCATTCTAAACATCATGGTCGCCTTGTGTAGTGATCAACCCCCTTTTTGTGGCTTCACTCATCTCTTCTATGCAGTTGACTCCCCAGTGCCTGCCCCCTTGTAGTTCTCTAAGCTTTAATCTTGTAGCTTCAACTCACACTATGTTTATATTATAGCACAAAAATTATATGTTTGTGCTATTGTATTATCTTTCCAAGTAGAATATAAAGTTCTTGTGTAAGGACCACGACTTACACTCCTTTGGATTCCCTGTACCTATTAAAGTGCTGTGGATACAATAGGAGGCCAAACACATGTGATTGCAGTAATCTGCTTGGATAAAATGGCTTTTATGTTTTGGTAACTTCAAAAGCCTAGTAACCACCTAGAGTTCAGATATAATTGCAAAGTCTGTAGAACCAAAACAACAAAAAGGTGCTGTTTTGTGCATTGTAAAAATGAAAACATTATTTTTGAAGATTGTTATGTACCCATGGTAGAAGAAAATATTTTATCTTTCTGAAAAATGACTTAAACACATTTATTTAAAATTAAATCCATTCCAACTTTTGGAAGTGATGGATATGTTTATTACCTTGATTGTGATGATGCTTTCATGGGTGTATGCATATGTCCAAAGTCATCAAATTGTATATATGAAATATGTACAGTTCTTTGTATATCAGTTATAGCTCAACAAAGCTGTTAAAAAATTAAATCCATTCTAACTGATTTTTAATAGTCAGTATAAAATTATAGCACATATTTTTGCTGATTTGATTTTCTGTGTGTTAGGCTTGCTTGCTTTCTCCTTTGTCTACACGTTGTCTCTTGCCATTTTTTTCTAATTTTTCTTTTATAATACTTCTGGTCTTTAAAGTATTTTTCTTTATATTAACAACATATTTTAAATTAGTTTAATTGTCTCGAGGTTATGAATACAGACATGAGGACAAGGGCCATGATTTGTCTTTATATTGGCAGTATGTCTAGCACAGTGTCTGGCAAAGAGCCAGGTGGTGGCAGATCACTCAGGTCTCTTGAGATGGAGACTAGTGCTCCTTATTCATTATGCTGTGTGGGTCCTACATTCACATTATGAATTTAAAACCTTAATGATGATTGACTCTTAAGTTAGCATTTTAACAAGCCTTGATTGTGATTTTAAGCTTTTGGAAAATATCTCTCATTGAATAAGTGACTGTATATACAAAGAGTATGTTGATGTTGCTGCTTTGTCTAACATAGGAGTGGATCAGAGTTAGTGTCTTCTGATTCTGTATTTGTCATTAGTCTTTTATTAAAGTCATTTTTAATCAATGCAAAACATGTGGCATTTAAATTTATTTTAATTTTTTTTCCCTGCCCCCTTCTACTTATTTTTATAAAGTTACCAGGCAGTGACATTGCCAGTGGGAGTGATGTACTTTCTGATGTCATACCCAGTATTCCATGTTCACCTTGCCTGCTTCCTAAAAAGAAAAACAAGCACCGGAATTTAGATGAACTTCCTTGGAGTGCAATGACAAATGATGAACAGGTAGCGATCTCAACATTCTTAGTTAAAAGCATATATGTGGGGGACTTCCCTGGTGGTCCAGTGGTTAAGACTCCGCGCTTCCAATGCAGGGGATGCAGGTTTGATCCCTGGTCGGGGAACTAAGATCCTACATGCCGCCTGGTGTGGCCAAAAAAAAAAAAACCACACATATGTGAAGCTTGATTTATTGCCTATTTAAAGCTACTGGATAAATGTGGATTGCTTAGTAAATATGAATTTGAGCTCTAACTAATTGTTTTGCAGGGAACAAATATAATATTAAGTGCTTCTGATATTTAAAACATTAAAAATTACACACTAAAAGATCAGAGGTTTTGGCATTGATCTTGTTTATTATAATTTTTCATCATATAGGTGGAATATATTGAGTATCTGAGTCGTAAAGTCAGTACTGAGATGGGTCTTCGGGAGCAACTTGATATTATTAAAATAATTGATCCTTCTGCTCAAATCTCCCCTACAGACAGTGAGTTTATTATTGAACTTAACTGTCTCACAGATGAAAAACTGAAGCAGGTATGTAAAGAAAATACAGATTGTACAGCTATTGAAAATACCATTGTTTTATAACATGTATACTTGAATAGTCATATGTAAATACATAAATAATTAAGGTCAAAATCACTGCTGTGAAATGTAATATTAGAACATGTGGTTTTAAGAGGTTTTATGTACATCTCACCTGGCTGTACCTTTCTGGGACTATGTGGATCTAGAACCTGCTTTTTAGTTATGCAGATTTTGAAACCTAATTTCACAATTTAAGGGGTGGTTATGCTAAAGTATAGATTTATTCTAACTCAGTTTACAGAAGACCAATTGACAGAATCAAAATACTGATTATTGAGAGCTGTACTTGAGTGAACATCTGAGCTGGGGGATCTGAATAGTCTTATGCTGTAATTGAGCCTGGCTAGGATAAAACAATGAATTTTCCTTCTGCTATTCTGAGGTACACATTTCTGGTATCTTCTTTACTTCTCTTTCTCTGATGCATAGCTGAATGCGTACTTATGTTCTAATTTTTATTTTCTTGCATTTATCATCATTTATGAAAAATTTCTCTCAGTATTTCTCTCAACAGACATACTATAATTTTCTACATTCCAGCCCATTTTTCATTAGTATGGTAAATTGATGCCTTGCATTTGAAGACAGGTACTGTGGGCCCCTAGCTAAGATCTAGGAAACACTCTAATCTTAGATATAATCAGCAGCTTACTTAAATCATCTTAAGGTGCAACCTTTAAAAAATGCCTACTCTTATGCATTTTATTTTATTGTTAGTTTCTGTTTCTGAGTGTTATTTTCTTATAATCCTAAATTCTAGAGTCTAGTAGCCTTCCATTTACTGATTATATTTTATATGCTTTTAAAAATCTAACTTCATATGTATTCTAGAATTTTGAACATTGTCAATTTTTCTGGTACTTGTTTCTACATTTAGAGATTTCTTTTGTCTTTATATTCTACCTATGTGCATCTGTAGCACTTTTGACAATTTTAAGTACAATATTCTTCTTTTCTCCATTATTTTGAAGGCAGAATGTCGAGGAACAGCAGTAACCAGTTTTTGTCTGTCTGTTCCAAGGTCAGAAACTATATCAAGGAGCATAGCCCTCGCCTACGGCCTGCAAGAGAGGCCTGGAAGAGAAGCAACTTTAGTTGCGCAAGCACCAGTGGAGTGAGCGGTGCCAGTGCCAGTGCCAGCAGCAGCAGTGCCAGCATGGTCAGTTCTGCAAGCAGCAGTGGGTCCAGTGTTGGAAACTCTGCTTCAAACTCCAGTGCCAACATGAGTCGAGCACACAGTGACAGCAACTTGTCTGCAAGTGCAGCAGAGCGGATTCGGGATTCAAAAGTAAAACGTCTAATCAATACAAAACTTTACCTTTCAATATTAACATTAGTATTCCTTCATATAAATTTCTTGAAGAGTTATAATTATCCTGCTGTATAGATGCCTGTGGGTTGTGGTTTTAATTGAACAAGCAGGATTCTCTCCTATTGATCAAAGCCCTCTAGGCTGAGTGCTTTGAAATGCTGTTTTGACCCACAGCCATATTACCTTCAATTTTATCTGATTTTTATGTCTGTTTTAAGTAAGATAAATTGATGGAAATAATGAGTGAGTCTCAAGATTGCAATACTGACTGCAGCTTACTACTAAGCGGACCTTACTATGTTGCTGATGTTGCTGTCTATTAGCTCCTAAAAATGTTCTGTATGTTTTTTGTGTGTGTTAAATGTTTTCTTAATGTTTTAATCTTGAATGTTCCTTCTTAGCTCTTTTTAAAATGTAATAATGCTTTCTCTAATTTCTGTCTACTCTTCTGACAGTTGAAAAAATTCTGTATAATATTATTGGGCACATAAATAAGAAGTTTAAATGTATATAGAATGGTTCTGTGACGCTTAGCAGGGGAGTTCGGTTCCTTGCAGTGGCGACAGTGTGGAGCCAACTTATGGATGATAAGGGTTTCTCTATAACTCTTTGGGAACCCAGTGGTGACAAGGATACACAGTGATTCCTTCCCTGGTTCTTACCAAAGTAGCAGAAACATAGCCAGATTTGTTGGTTGCCATGGGTTTCCTTTGGATATGTGGTCATTCCTTTTTGGCATCAGTTCACCAGTGACAAGGAATAGAGTACCCACTGGGTTTCTAATGGACTTTTAAGATGGTATTTGCTTAATATGAAAAAGACATGGTTCTTTCCCAGCCATTGTAAAATTGCTAGTGCTTTTGGATGAAAGGCACCTTAAAAGCATAAGCATTAGAGATTTTGACAATGTTCTCTATATTTGTATTCAGTATTGTTCACTACATGTTTCCTCTGCACTGACACCAGTGTGCCTTAATTTGATATAAAAATGTCTAAGAAATGATTGGTTATCCATAACTAGTCAAATGATCAAGTTTCAACCCTTCCTTATAAGAAGATTCACTGGTCAAATACCATTGAAATAGAATCTTGAAGAATCATTTTCATGTCTAAGCTAATGGCTCACTTACTGGAACCAGGATTGTACTGCAGAGGAATTTGAACATCTCTAATCAGAAAATATAGAATTTGATCCATAAAATACTTTGGGGTAGATAGGCCAGAACTGAACCTCACTGATTTAGAAATTTTTATTTTGACAGAAGCGATCCAAGCAGCGGAAGTTACAGCAGAAGGCCTTGCGCAAGAGGCAGCTGAAAGAGCAGAGGCAGGCTCGGAAGGAGAGGCTCAGTGGGCTATTCCTTAATGAAGAAGTGCTGTCCTTGAAAGTGACTGAGGAAGACCACGAAGCAGATGTAGATGTTTTGATGTAATAAGGGTGAATTTATCCGCGTTCTTTCTAAGCATTATTCTATCCTTATTTGTTTACATGCATCTTGACCAAACTTTTGTTGGTTAGGGCTGTGCTGATGTACTATTCATAATTTAGGTCTGTGGTTCTCAGCAGGTGGTCCTCAGACCAGCAGCTTCAGCATCAGCTGAGAAGTTATTAGAAATGCATACTCTTGGGCCCCACCCCAGACCTAGTGAATCAGAAATGCTGTGGGAGGGGCCTAGCATTGTGTTTTAACAGGCACTAGGTTATTCTGCCACACACTCTAGTTTTAAGAACCACTGATTTAGTAAATGTTTTGACTGTTTAAACTTCAGGGTGGTTAAGTGGGCTTTTTCAAAGACTAGTACTTTTACAGTTTAGAAGACTTTAAGGTACTGCTGACAAATAGTCTATTATGTCAGTATACATATGTAGAGATCATAATTCAGTTTCCTTCTTAATGTTATGATTTCTTAGTTTAGCTTTTCTAAAGGGCCGTAGCATAATTCTCAATTCCTAGTGGACATCTTTTTTCCAGGTTGGGGTAGGGTGTGGATTGCTGTTTACAATAGTGCCTTCATTAGGTTTAGTTCTATCTGTTTTCATTCATTATTAACTCAAAGGTGTAAAAACAGGCCCTGATATCTTTCGTTAGGTTTGTTTTTGTTTTTCACTTTATGTAAATTCAGAATCCTTTCTGCAAGTGATGACTACTGAGAAAATAATGTTACTAGTGGCTGAATTTTAGACTTGATGCTATGTTGATTAATATTCAAATGGAGAAATCAATTAAGCAAAACAACCAATTCTACTTTTCCACTGCTTTTTGAAATTTTAGGCTGTGAAACGGTTTTAAAGGCAGAAAATATCTCTATCAAGTTCTTTTGTAGGTCTTTTTATTTTCAGCACAGCTCTAATTTTTAACTATTTGGTGTAACAGCTTCTGGCATGTGAACAGGTTAATGTTCAAAATTAACTAAAGAAAACCCTTACAGTTCTGCTAAACTCTATAAATCGCTAGAAATACACTGAGCAGTGAGATATAAAAAAAAACTTAGCTTCTTGGCTACTAATAGAACTCTAATTTTAAATGTGAACTCATGGAGTCTCTTTAAATGTTTTCATGGAGAGTTTGTTATGAACATTAGAAGTACTGTGATTCCTTTTATTTTTCCACAAATCTTTAAACATTCACATGGGTTAAAAAAAAAAAGGAAACTGATACTACTGACAATCAAGCTGCTTTCTGACTTTCATAATTTTCTTTTTGTTGTGGAAACTTGGGAGGTAATCATAATTTTGTAGGAGGAGTTGTAATCAATAATTTTTTAAACTCTAGAGTCAGCGGTTGATAGAGTCCTACTTTTTTTTTTTTTACATTGTATCATATCAAGTAACCTGTTATAAAGATTAACAACTTAGATTCTTAATTCTCAGTTGATAGAAAGGCTTAACCTTTTCTTACAGTCATGTGTTTTGAAATTTTGATTTTATTTTGGTTCCCCGAAGGTTAAAGAATTGAAACTGAGGGAAAAATTGATATATTGCAGCTTTGCTGAGGACTGTGGTATGGTTGTAACATTTCAAAGACTACTAAATTCATACTTCAAATTTTTACTAAAAAGTATATACGTATATATATATGGTTATCAGTTGGAGTAGTCCTTCTGACTTTCCTCTTACCCCCTGTTTGTGCTTCTAACTAGCTTAGAGGGCCCAAAGAGAGCTTGGGGATAGATCCCAGAATATTCTGAGGAAGACAGAAAGGGTCCACCTTGTTGTTTTCCCTTCCAAATATATTAAGAGTAAATGGAGAGAAGAGCAAATACAGGTGAATTCTCTACCTGCTCTTAGCAAAAGCAAAATTCCAGGGAATGATTGCCTGTTCTCTTTACCTGCTCTTCAAGGAAAACAGGCTACTTTTGGAGATCATAGAGCAGCATTTATCTATTAAACACTTGGCAACAGTTTACTTGACAGTGACCAGTAGAAGAAAATCCTAATAAGACCAATTCCTCTATTCTCCCAACAATCACGTAGTCTTACTACCCTAGATTTAACTTAAGTCACTATTAAACAAGTTTACCAAAGCACCACAGAGCCAATTTTTAAAGTTTATAAAGGTTTGAGTGTTTATAGTAAAGTGCGCCATGAAATTTTGTGTAAACTGGATGTGCTGTTTTTACGGTACCATAAATTAGAGATAGCTCATTAAGTTGGCTTGGAAGAGATTGAAAAGAAAAGAAATTAAGCAACTTGGGTTTGCTTATCATCGAAGAAGGAGATTACAAAGTTTTTCTCTACCTACCCCCCCACAAATAAACAGCAGAAAAAGACAAAAAATTCTCATCTTTGTTAATGTGCTATACTTTATTTTGGTTTTATTGCCTCCTGTAGGTAATTGAAGTTTGAATTCTTTCTTGGAATAAGTAATAAATTCAGTCTGGTCTCTTTCTGAGTTCAATTTAAAACAAATCCAACTCAATATTTATTTCTTTTTAAATATAAACCCCAACTAACCAATTAATAAAAATGTGAGATTTATTTGCTCCAGTGTCAGTTCTCATCTGTAGAGAGTTGATGTTGGAGCAAATAAGTCTTTCCTTTTAAAAATCAGCCTTCTTAACTGAGGGCATGATAAAAAATAAGCCTTGTTAACTAAGGGCATGATAAAGTCACATCAGATTTATCCAGAAACATTTTATTAGAGATCTCGTATGTATGTCAATTATATCTCAACAAAACTGGAAAAAAAAAGATTTCGTAGAAGCCTGTCAGTCCCTACCACAGCTTTTAAAAGTGTGAACCTTGAGTTTAAACAAAATGGCATGTCTTTTTCCACAGTTTTGCAATGGAGTTAAAGTAAGGCAGTGTAGTATAATGTGTAGTGGAGTATAAAGGGCTAATTCATTCTATCCCAAGAAGAACTTAGAGTAAAATAACTTTTTTTTTCTTGAGACTTGTCTTATTTTTAGTTAGGTGTGTTGGCAGTTTTGTCCGTTTCGTCAGTCCTTTGGGTTAACTAGATATTGCTGAATTAATCCCAGAAACTGACTTGTAATTCGATGACTCCATGAATTGGGTGGACATTTCATTTTATTTAGCTCTTAAAAGTGCTAAAACCCCTCATGAAGGAAAAATTTCAAGAAACTATTGTATAAAGGTATCCAGATTCTGATGAGCTTTAAAAATTGTGAAATTGATCAAATGTCTTCATATTTAAGCCAAAAATGTTAGTACATGACAGATATAGAAGTCTTGTTCCCAGGATTCTCTAGCAGAATTTTTTGTTTGTGGCTTACTCTATATAGCCTCATGTGCCTTAAAGGTGAACTCTGTACTTTTCGTCAATATCAGGCTGTTCCAAACTCAAAAGTAACTCTAAATGTTGTAATTCGTTTTATAAAATGCCCATGCTGTTGGATATCAGTAAGCAAAGGCATTAAATCAAACCACATAATCAATGATAAGAGTGTATAACAAAACAAAAACCTTCAGATCTCAAGTTTCATTTGCATAACTTGATTTTTGGCCCAGCTAGGTCATGGAAGAACATTGAAGTCAACTAAAGTATAGCTTAATGTATTCTTTTATTTTTTCCCCTGAAAAAAGTCATAAACCAGAATACTTTTTTTTTTTTTGGCTACGCTGTGTGGCTTGCGGGATCTTAGTTCCCCGACCAGGGATTGAACCCGGGTCCTCGGCAGTGAAAGCGCAGAGTCGTAACCACTGGACTGACAGGGAATTCCCGAGAATACTTTTTAAAACCAGATAACTCTGGAAAGATAATTTTCAAGGCAAAAGTACTTCAAGAACAGAGATTATATAGCAAGTTGATTCTCTTGTTAACTTTAGGAATTCTTTGTATTCATTCATGTAATAGCTGAACATTCCTTTTCCCTTTAACAAATTACCTTTTAGCACTTCTATCTAGAAGAGAAAACGTTTGCTTCGAATTGGGAGGGGGTTACTTAAAGTCAGTATATAGTTTGAGATGGTTGATAGGAAAATTTCCAGTTACATTCAAATAGTAGTAGTGATGTTGATTACACTGACATTCAATATGTCTAAACTTAGAGGTAAATTTAATCCTTAAAAGGACTATTAGGTAGAAAATAAGTATTTGTATACACATGTACTGTGGTAACTTTGGATTCATTTTAAGTCTGACAAAGTAAGATAAGTTTTATCTTTACAATGAAATTATGCTAAGTGGCAGGAGGTATCTGAGAGATATTTAGACCTAGGCATCCCTGTCAGTATCTGGAACATAGCTCCTTAGAAATGCTTAATTCTTATTTCTTTGGAAAATAACTTACTTATTTACTTATTCCAAAAGGCTTAGAAGGAACTATGAAAATTCCTCTAGGTTAACTGGCTATTAAGAGTAAGAAGTCAACTATACTTTGATAAAATTTTTTTTAAGGATAAAAAAGAGTACGGAGGTTGCATGGTATAGCTGAGTTGACTCACTAAAATTTTATTTTCATATTTTTTCTAATATTAAAATTATTTGTTTTCAGCCCCCCTTCACAATTATATTTTAAATTAAGGTTATTAATGTTTTAACCTAGATCACATAATGGTAAATTAATTTTTAATTAGATATTCATACTGAACTTGGAGGAACTGATTTGGTCTTCTCTGATTTCAATATGTAATACTTTTTATTGTTAAATTTCTTTGTTACATCTTTGTGGTCAATGGAACCTGTGGAAATCTGTGTTCTTTTTTTGTGGTGAGGGATGGGGGTAGAAAAGAGGAGAGTTGTTCTAATTATACATATGCATTTTGACTATATAAAGGTAGATGTAGAATTAATATGTATAAATGACAAGTTAACACTTACCTATTCTGAATTGTTCTAAGGAACAGTGGCCTGAAGCCATGGCTTGTTTTGTGGAGCTACTTGCTCTTTAATAGTAGCTGACCAATTGGATTTAAGTTGAGACTTTGGGGTTAGGTTATCAAGCTGAGGCTTTTAGGAATGGAGCAGACCATGTCTGTTCCTATAGTGGATCAATTTAATTTCTCCTTTGAGTACTCTAATTTAGATATAGGTATTATCCATTCTAAATCTTTGTGTTGGGAGTTTTATAGAACTGTTTTCAAAAGCTATTAAGGATAAACACAAGTATATGTAAAACATTTCACAAACGGTTAAAACTTTCAATTTTTTGTTTTAGTTTCAAAGGTTAGTTATGTAGCATCAATATCATAACCAAAGCAAGTAGGAAGTTGACTGGTTTGGAGAATCTTCAAGTAGTCTTAAATACTGTAATGTATCAGGTTGTTAACCAGGATTTTTTTCCTGTATTTCTGCTAAACGTATTACTATATTAATGCACTTTTGTATATATAACTGTCTTCTGTACATTCTGTACTTACTACAGTGTATATAAAAGCTGTTTTTCCTGAAGCTGTGAGGGAAAAGCAATAGCTGTAATGCAAGTCATTTCTATTTTGAGTTTCTTCTTGTACTTGAAAGTAGTAGTTCAGTAGTTAAATCTAAATGAGTATATATGGTTGTAATTAAAATGGCAATGTGGCAGAGCTGTCTTTTGAAACTGATTATCAGAATGAAAAGTGTTTTGGTTATTAAGAACTCTTGTAATATTTTAAACTGTCTCTTTTGATGTACCATGAATTCTTACAAACCCACTGCTGCTTACTACTTTATACTTCTGATTCTACTCCTTTTCATGTCTCATCCCAGAACATTTATCAACAGAGAAGAATTTCTCTCTTTTCTTTTGCTCATGGTTTGGTTAAGGCTTCATAAACTTTTGTTTTGTGAAAGCTCCAATTTCCCAAATGTCATTGGCGAATCATTATTTTTCCTGGAAAGATCAGATTTCTAGAGAGATTAGCATTCATAGTAAGTGAAAATTAGGTCTAACATTGTTTACAAAAAACCAGATCTATTTTCCTTATATATTGTTCTAGAGTCTTTTTAAGTTATAATTATATAAATGTCTGTGAGCAGTTTTATGTATAGGTACAGAAGCAGGTCAGCTTTTCAGCAGCAACTTTATCTCCTGCCACCAGAGGGAGGTCTGTGGTTGCTCTCTCCTTCGGAAAATGTCTTAGCTGCTTTTTTTTTGTTTTTAATTTCAGAGGTTGGAATTGACCTCATGCTCAAAATTCCTTTTGTGATATTAAATGCTTTGATTTGTTAGTCAAAGGTAAGTTAATTGAGCTTGTTTAATAAAGCCAATATTCATGCTTTTCTGTAATCTTCAATTTTTAATAAATGTGAGTTAGATATTAAGTGAAGTGTCTGTGTCTGTGTGTTTCTTAGGTAGTCTACAGCTGTATATGCTGTTCATTATGGTAGCCCCAGCCACATGTAGCTATTTAAATGAATTAAAATTAAACTTAAAATTTAGTTCCTTCGTCCCATTAGCACCACTTCAAGTGCGCGGTAGCCACATACGGTGAGAGGCTACTATATTGGAAAAGCTACAGAACATTTCCATCATCACAGAAAGTTCTGTTGGATAGTACTGATCTAGATATTTGATGTTTTATGCAGTGACCACTATCATCATTTTACCAGTAAACAGTAATCAGTGACTCAGAACTGCTGCCCACTAATCATTTATTAGTGATTGGTGTGAGAGGAAGAGTGAGCTGTATTTCATTTTCTACTTCATTAAAGCCACTATCTATGTTGGGAACTTGGTGGTTTAATGGAGAAATTTCTCAAATATTGACTATTTCATTTGACTATGAATACAATTTAATGTTTGAATAACGTGGAAATTGGGTGCCAGTTTCTGTTTTGATTATTTCAAAGAGTGCTACCATGGAGCTTTCTATGAGTTTATCCTTCTCTGATGCAAAATCAATTTTAAGTGACAATACAGGGACATAAATTTTTAAAGACTCCATTTTTTAAAAACTGTGCTTACAAATACGTAGAAGTGTAAATTTCAGAATCATCCCTCAGAGTGTTTCTTTATTCTTGTGATGTGAGAGCCGTAATAGAATCACTGTTACTTAGGTCTGACAATCTCTACCTTCTCGCTCACTATCAGTTTGACTCTCATGGTAAGTGGAATGTTTATATTACATTATCTGTGTTTGTTAGTAATAGCTTGATAGATACTAGATTTAAGTACAATGCTACTTCCCTTTGTAATGGGTGAATAACATTTTTAACATTCCAGTTTATTCATTTGGTGGCCAGGATCCCATTATATGCTTTTTTTTTTCTCTTAAGAACAGCAGATAATTGAATTGGTACATTTTCTGCTTTGTCTTATAGAAATTTTGAAGTAGGACAGTAAAATGAATCCCCACATACCCATATTTCAACTCTTCTCTCATGGCCAATCTTGTTTTCTTTTTCCTCTCTACCCACTCACCTTAACACTGATGATACTAAAGCTCGCAGGTGGCATACTTCATTTTTAAATATTACAGTATCAGATTTTTAAAAGATAAGGATACTTCTATATTATACATAACTATGATATCATCATATCTCATTAAAAATAATTCCTTAATATCAAATATCTGGTTTACTTGTTTGAAATCAAAACCATAACCATTAGTCTTAATTTCAAAATCTTTCTGCTTTTGTTAGCACTAAGGTAGAATAATAATTTTTATTATTGCTTGATAAGTCCTGATGGTGTGTCTTGAGCACATTTTCAGTGAAAACGAGATACTTGTTGCTTTTAGATAAAAACAAAGTCCAGATTTTTTCCGTACTACTTTGTTAGTAAAGCCATGGTATAATTTGGATAGCAGGCAAAAGGGAGGGAAATAACTGTTCAAGATAAGCTGAACCAGGTATTTTCTGTCTCACCTACCTCTGGGTTGAAAAATTTTCTTTTTCAGCCAAATTGGACCACATGGTAAAGATATGAATGTCTAGTATTTGTAAAGAGTTATGCATGGGTACTATAGGGGACATAAGGTAAAAATAGAGATTCTTATGCTTTTATCCCTTAGAAATTAATTTTAGAAAATCTTTTTCAACAGATGTGACCGAGACTATTGGTTCTGGTTTTCTATTTTAACTTACTGAAGTTTATACTTTCCAAATAAATTGTAGAATTTGAGAGCTTGAAGAGACTTTAGAGATCATTTAGCTTGGTGGTTCTCAAACTTGAGTGTACATCAGAATCCCGTGGAGGGCTTGTTAAAACACAGATGGCCAGGCCCCACTCCCAGAGTTTCTGATTCAGTAGGCGTTTTTAATGAGTTCCTAGGTGATGCTGATGCTGGTCCAATGAACACATGGAGAACCATTGATGTAGCTCAATCCCTTTTCCTCTTCCACTTTGCAAATGAGGAAATTGACACTCAGAGGAAAGTGACTTCTTCGCTCCAAACTGGTTAGTGACACAGCCAAATCATCCAAATCCTGAGGTGCCTTGTTCACACCCCAAGCCCAATGCTTTTCCTATTGTGCATTTGTTTCCTTCAGAGAAGGTGCCTCCAAAGGATTCCTTCTGAGTCTTTTCAGAACATTTAGATTTTCTTAGTAGTGGTACATCTTTATTTCCCCAGACTGGGAGTCTCTGAGTTAGAGTCTAGGGATTAAAATTGTCAGCAAAAATTTTTTGCATGCTGATGTACTTTTCTGGGGAGGGCAGAGTATCTTTCATCAAGTTCTCAAACGAGTTTTCTTTCCCCTAATGGCTAAGACTCTGTTCTTTTCGGGCAATTTTGGTTTTTAGAAATAACCAAGGGTCATTTGGAGGGCTGTCTGGTGGTTACATGCCGGTGAGAAAGCTGGCTACATTTGGTCAATGAAGTGTGATTTTAAAAGACTGTCTTTCTTGTATGGCCTAAAAACTGGCTTTGATGTATATTTAAAAAAGAGTTCCAAAAGTATTTTGGGCAATGACAACATCATTGGACTAGGTGTTTGGTGATGACATGAAATGTAGATCTTATTAATTTGAATATATTAGCTCTGGCTTATTGATTAAAATAGCCTTCATTACTTCATAATCATAGCATGTATTCTAGAGGAAAATCTTCCACTAATGTTTTAGAAATATTGGGTTAGATTTTATGGAATTGTTTATCAAGTCTGAGATAACAGAACTAGATGGTAATCTGAAAAGTTGAAAGAGGTATAGATTTTTTGATTTAATGGTCATTAAACCAGTCTCCCTATTTTGTAGATGAGAAGCTTGAGGCTAAGAGAGATGAAGTGCTTCGTCCACGTCCTATAGCTGAATGATGACCAATTAAGGACTAGAATCCAAGTCTCTTGAGCTATAGACTAGTGCTCTTTGCACTGTATAACACTGCTTTGTATCATGCTGTTACTTTTCACACTGTTTTGAGAGAAATCACTATAAGATTTTGGTATAGAGCAGTAGTTAAAGTGTGGACCCCACACCAGCAAAATCAGCATTACCTGAGAACTTTTAAGAGGTGCAAATTCTCAGGCTCCACCCCAGACCTATCAAATCACAAACTCAGGGGATGGGGGCCTAGCAATCTGTGTTTTAACACGCTCCACCCCCACCCTGCTGAGAATTCTGACGCATACCTGAGTTTGAGAACCACTAGTATAGAGTAATAATTCTCTACTCTGGCTGAACACCAGAATCACCTGGGGAATTTTTTTAAAATAATCGTGCTTAACCACCCACCCCCCTCACCCACCCAGACAAATTAAACCAGAATCTCAGGCAGTGAGGCCTGGACATCTATTGTTTTGTAATGAGCATTTTATTTTGGAATAATTTTAGGTTTACTGAAAAGTTATAAAGATAGCACAGAGAATTCCTGTATACCTGTTACCCAGTGCCCTAATGTTAACATCTTATAACTATGGTACATTTGTCAAAGCTAAGAAATCAACATTGGTACATTACTATTAACTAAACTACAGATTTATTCAGAGTTATTTCTTCATTCATGATTTGATTTCACTAGTTTTCCCACTAATATCCTTTTTCTATTCCAGAATCCAATCCAGGATCCCTCATTGCATTTAATCATCACATCTACTTAGCTTCCCCCAGTCCGTGACAGTTTCTGTCTTCACTTGTTTTTCATGATCTTGACAAATATAAGGTGAATTGGTCAGGTATTTTGTGGAGTGTCATCCTCAGTTTGGGTTTGTCTGAAGTTTTTCTCATGGTTAAACTGGGGTTTTGAGATTTGGGGAGGTGAGGTACCATTCTCATCACATCATCCTGAAGGGTGCATCCTATCAACATGACTTTAACACTAGTCATGCTAGCTTTGGTCACCTGGCTAGTGTTAGCCATTGCAAAGCTACTATGTTTTCCTTTTCATAGTCTGTTCTTCAGAAGCAAGTCTCTCAGTCCATCCCATACTCAGTGGTGAGAGGAAATACATTCTACCTCCTGGAGATTTGCCTCTCCATTTATTTATTTATTCAGTCATTTATATCAGTATGGATTCATGGATATTTATTTTATACTTTGGGTTATAACCTAATACTATGTTATTTATTTTGTTGCTCACATTTTTCCAACTTTGGATGTCGGGAACTCTTTTCTTTTTTATTGGAGTAAAATTGCTTTACAACGTTGTGTTAGTTTCTGCTGTACAATGAAGTGAATCAGCTATATGTATACCTATATCCCCTCCCTCTTGGACCTCCGTCCCCCCCCCCATCTTAAAGGTTGGCTCCAGTGTCCCTTTGACCTACCCCTATCCTTTTGTATTTTTAGCACTTTATTTTTGGCACTACATGATGCTCCAGCCCTAGAATCAGAATTTCTCCAAGGAGCTTTTGAAAAGCTCCTCAGGTGATTCTAGTGCAGAATTAAGTGTGGGAACCACTGATATTGAGAGTCAACCATATTCTTCTGTAAATCTCCTAATGCCATGATCAGACCAAATCCGATCTTGTATTTTCAAAAAACATAGTCATCTTTGATTCATTTCTCCTTTTCCTTCCATGTTCAATCTTTTCACAGAAGCTGTTTTCTCCTTCTCAGCAACAAGAGCGGCATTTTAGAAACTTTAATGTTCATAGGATCTTGTTAAAATGGCAGACTCATTAAATGGGTCTGTGGTAGGAGCCCAAGATTCTGTCTTTCTAGCAAGTATTTAGGTGATATGAATGCTGCTGATCCATGAACTGCATTTTGAGTAGCAAGCATCAGAACAAAGTTCAGACAACTTAGGACACCTCAAGAGCCTCCACAGTCGGCCTGACTCCAGTCTATTTCCAGCTTCATCATCTGTGCATTTCTTCATTTACCCTACACTCAAATCAATCAGTCTACTCACCATTTATAGCATTCACCTTCTGATGTGGCCCCCAAAGATCATGGTAATTCACTCCTTTGTGTAATCCCCTTCCCTTAGGTGTGGGCTGGACCTAGTGACTTGCTTCTAACCGACAGAATACAGCAAAACGGATGGGATGTCACTTCTGTGATTAGGTTACAAAAGACTGTGACTTCTGTTTTGCTTGTACTCTCTCTTGTCCCCTTGGTTGTTCACTCTGATGAAGCAAGCTGCCATGCTGTGACATGCTCAGCGAAGAGGCCCTCATGACAAGAAACCAAGGGACTGAGGCCTTGGTAGTTCTGCCAAGGCCTGTTCAGCCCATGAAGAACTGAATCCTGCCAACAATCGTGAGTGAGCTAGGAAGCAGATCCTTCCCAGTGGAGCCTTGGAATGACTGCAGCCTTGTGAGAGATCCTAAGCTCAAGCACCCATCTAAGTCATGTCCAGATTCCTGACCCACAGAAACTGTGAGATAATAAATGTGTGTTGTCTTTAGCTGCTAAATTTTGGGGTAATTAGTTATGCAGCAATAGATAACTCATACATTATTTACTAAATATACAATGAAATAACTTCCTGTTGCATCCTTGTTATCCTGCAAAGGAAAACTCAGCTGCTGCTTCCTCATCTATGTAATGCTTATTATATAGTAGGCACTGTGGTAAACACTAGGAGATAAGTGGTAAATAAGCAGACACGGTCTCTGCCCTCACACAGCTTACATTATTTTGCTTTGGTTTTCAGAGTTTCACAAAAGATGGAACCAAGATGCATTTCATTAAAGGAAAACTATTTTTTAATGCCAAGAAAGTAGGAAGGAAGTAATCTAAAGGAGCTTTAGCCTGTATGCCATTCTTTCTTAGAATTAGCAGGGTTTATTTGTCTTCCCCACTAGTCTTCATTTTCATTTTTACATCCCCATGGTTCCTTCCTTGCACATGTGCAAAGAACTTTGCTAATTTAATATTAATAATAGCTTTGTTAATCTGAGATTAATGAAGATTTAAAATCAAATAGAGTTCTTTACAAAATCCAAACAATGTTGTTCTTCATTTTCTCCTGTTTTTGAAAGAGGATATTTATTGAAAGCACGAATACTGTTTGTCTCTTTGTAAAGCCCTGTTCCTTTCAACATGATTTAGGTCATGATAATGCTACTTATTAAGGTTACAAGTTCTAGTCATTGCAACATGAAGTACAGCCATTTATAGGCTGATGAAATGAAGATAATTTATGATTCTTTAATGTTGTAGTGACATGTATTGAAATTCTCTTATTTTAAAATTTTCTTCCATTAAAATAGTTCTCTTAGTATTCCATTATTCAAAATTTATCTGCAGGTATTTGATTTCATTTTATATATTTGTACAATACCCTGTATGATAGAAATATGCCAAAATATATTTTAAGATAGTCATCATTTTAGGTTAATTGCGTACAAATTTCCTGAATACTCTGATGCTTGTGTCTGTTTATAGCTAGAATAAACTCATTAGCTTATAAATTTAGAGTTTCTAACTGCCTTGCAAGGGAAGAATAGTCACTCAGTGAGCCTAGCAACACTGATTTGTGATTAATCATTTTACTTAGTGACTCATCTATGATCACAGTACAACAAAAGTTTCATGTTTGCTTAATGGTATTAACTCCATTTATCTCATGTGCAATCAGAAAATTGCCTTGTCATCAGAGGACTATATCTAAATAAGACAGTTATTAAAAGATTTATTTCCATTGAGAGTATGACCATTTAAAACCTCCCCAAAGAATTCAGATTAAGTAAATACTTTATTATATAATTTAAAACACCATCATTTGTAGCAGAGGAGTTTGACACCTAGCTTTTCCTTGATTTTTTTTGTCTTAACTGTATATTTTTATTTATTTATTTTTATTGGAGAATAGTTGCTTTACACTGCTGTGTCAGTTTCTGCTGTACAGCAAAGTAAATCAGCCATATGTATACATATATCCCCTCTTCTTTGGATTTCCTTCCCATTTAGGTCACCACAGAGCACCAAGTAGAGTTCCCTGTGCTATACAGTAGGTTCTCATTTTCCTTGATTTTTTAAAGAAATATGTTTTTAAGTTAAAAATTTCAAATTCTCCATCTACCTTTCCCCACGTTACCACATACATTTCTTCAAGTAGTTGATGTTTTCCTCACTTTTTAAATTAAATTGTCTACCAGTTCTATCTGATATCTGATCTTTTTGTTAAATTTTGTTAGTTGTTTTAAGTCACCATTTGGTATACATGTAAAACACTGTAAAGGAATAGTAAGTAAACACGGAAGATGCCTGATTACCTAGCACTTCACATTGGATGGAAGTGATGCCATCCTTGTTTGCATACCTCTGGAAGAAATTAAGTGTAAATTTTGATGGCCTGGTTTATAAGTGTGTTCTTTGATTCAGGATTGTACATAGCTAGTTGGTTTGAGTTCGAATGAACTCAAATGAAACCAAAAGGATACAATTTGCCAAATCCATACTCTAGGAAACACAACAGAACAAACAACCCAATTTCCTGAACAAAAAATTGCAAAGAAAACAAGAAGATGGAGGGGGAATCCTATCAATTAAAAGAGACATGGGAGGGACTTTCATCGTGGTGCAGTGGTTAAGAATCCGCCTGCCAATGCAGGGGACACGGGTTCGAGCCCTGGTCCAGGAAGATCCCACATGCTGCTGAGCAACTAAGCCCGTGCACCACAACTACTGAGCCTGCGCTCTAGAGCCCACAAGCCACAACTACTGAAGCCCGCGTGCCTAGAGCCCGTGATTCACAACAAGAGAAGCCACCCCAATGAGAAGCCCTCACACCGCAACGTAGAGTAGCCCCCGCTTGCCGCAACTAGAGAAAGCCCGCGTGCAGCAACAAAGACCCAACACAGCCAAAAACACTGACTGGATATTCAATAATCTCAAATATTAAAGAATAATCATTAATTTTTCCTAGTGTGATAATGATATTGTAGTTATCTTTAATTTTTAAACAGTTTTTATTTTAGGGATCTATACTGGCATATTTATGGATGAATTCATATGATGTCTGGAATTTCCTTCAAAATAATTCAGGTGTGGGTAAAGTATGTGGGGTAAAGATGAAAGAACGTTGGTATGATTGGACAATTGTTGAAGCTGGGCAGGAGGTACATGGAGGTTAATTATATTCTCTCAATTTTTAAATATGTTTGAATATTTTAATAATTAAAAGTTTAAAAGTATGAGGGCAATATAAAGTCATTTTAAAACTCAGAAGCAGAGATTACCGCCAACAGACTCTCTAAATATGTTTCTAAATATGTGCTTCAGGAAAAAAAAAAAAAATCCGAGAAGGAAGTCTGATATTCAAGAAGGAAGGATGATTATACTTAAGATCTGTGCATTTCACTGTGTGTCAATTATACTAAAAAAGAGACATGTCTATGACATGAAGACCCATAAAGGTTGAAGGTCAAACAGTGGGGAGACATATATCAGGCAAATATTAATCAAAAGAAAGGTGGTTTAGCTGTATTAATATCAAACAAAATAGACCTGAGGGCAAATATCATTACTACAAAGAAGGTGATCACAAGTAATGATAAGTTTCAAGTCACCATAAGAATACAAAACTTCTAAACTTGAATGTGCCTAACAACCTAGATTCAGAATATACAAGGCAAAATTTACAGAACTACAGGAGATATTGACAAATCCACATCATAGTGGGAATTTTGAACAATTTTCTCTCTGTATTTTTTAGACCAGGCAGATAAAAATTCAATAAAGATATAGATTTGAACAACACAATTAGCAGGCTTAACCTAATGGAATATATAGAACACTATGCCAAATTATTACAGAATTTTCAGCAAGCCGACACAGCATCTGAACAAAGTTTTAAAAAAATCTTCAGACCACTTCCTCTGACCACAATGCAGATAAATTAGAAATTTTTAAAAGATGATTAGGAAAAACCCATAGTTTTGGAAGTTTGAAAATGCACTTCTAAGCAACTCGTGTCCATGAAGAAATTCTGAAATTAAAAAATACTTACAACTGAATGGAACAGAATATTATGCATCAAAACTCATGGTATGCAGCTAAATATTATTCGTGGGAAATTTATAGCCTTAAATGCTTATATTAAAACAAGAAGAAAGGCTTAAAATTAATTCATTAAGTGTACAAGTTAAGAATTCAGAGACATGGGCTTCCCTGGTGGCGCAGTGGTTAAGAATCCACCTGCCAGTGCAGGGGACATGGGTTCGAACCCTGGTCCAGGAAGATCCCATATGCTGCGGAGCAACTAAGCCTGTGCACCACAACTACTGAGCCTGCGCGTCTGGAGCCTGTGCTCCGCAACAAGAGAGGCCACGATAATGAGAGGCCCACGCACTGCGATGAAGAGTGGTCCCCGCTTGCTGCAACTAGGGAAAGCCCTCACACGAAACGAAGACCCAACACAGCCAAAAATAAATAAATAAATAAATTTAAAAAAAAAAGAATTCAGAGACAGAACAACCAAGTAAAACTACAGAACACAGAAGGCAAGTAATAATAAAAATAGCAGAAATGAACTAGAAAACACAGCTTCACTCTACAGAATCATCTTTGACATCATCCTTGAATCCTTTCTTTAACTCACAATCTACACTCAATCTATCAGCAAAGCCTGTTGGCTCTATCTGCAAAATTTGTCCAGAACTTGAACACTTCTCACCACTAGCATTGCTACCACTGAGGTCTAAGCTGCCATCACATTACTTGCCTTTAGACTGTGATGCAATTCTGACACATGTGAAAACAGAGAGGGAAGAAAGGAGAATTGGGGAAGAAAAGCCTCAGATTGCAGCACAGCTCTAAAAAATCTCGGCCAGCTGAATGGGGCGCTCTGCAAAGATTACTCGTGTGCAAAGATTGTCCTGTGCTGGCCAGAAATGGCAAGCCTTTGTACCACTACCATGCTCAGTCATAGGCTGAGAGCTGCCTGAGAAGCACATGGCCTCAGCTTAAAAACAGCAGGCCCTAAAGGAACCTGCATGTAGAAGCTGTTGGATGATTGCATTCTTGGAGACTGATTGTCTCTGACTGGTGCACCTTCATGGCTACCACAGTATTCATTTTTCTTTGATGTTGTCAAGATGAGACTCAGGACACAGTACAGGGCTCAGCAAAGTATGGCCTGTGGGCTAAATCCAGCCTGCTACCTGGTTTGTAAATAAAATTTTATTGGAACATAGCCACACCTATTCCTTTATTTCTTGTCCATGGCTGCTTTCATGTTACAGTGGCTGAGATAAGTAGTCAAAATATAGAGGCTATATTGCTTATAAAGTCTAAAAACTCACCCTTTACAGAAAAAGTTTGCAGACTCCTGACTTAGTATATATTTAGAAATATGCAAGGCACTGTGGAGTCTATGAAGTTATATGTTAGCTTTCTTTTAGGAAGAGTTAGACATACGCACAAATACATATGATTCTAGGGCTATCTTACAAATTCTATTCTTCATACTATGTGTAACCACTTTGGGTGTACAGAAGAAGCAGGGATTTGAGAAGGGCAGTTCTATGTTCTGATTTAGGCTTTTAAAGGTTTACTCTGGCTGCTCTGTGGAGACTGTATTATAGGAAGACAAAGATAAAAGGAGGAATATCTGTCAGGAAGCAATTGGTATAGTCTAGGCAAGAAATGATGGTAGTTTGGACTAGGATGATAGTGGCAGAAAGGGAAAGATGACATTTTCTGAGATGAGGAAAACTGGGAGAGGGATTGAGTAGTGTGAGAATCAAAGTTTTGTTTTGACATGTTGACTTTGAGGTATCCAAGTAGAAATACCAAATAAAAAGTTAGATAAATGAGGCTAAAGTTCAGTAATGGTCTGATTGATGATGTAAATTTGGGAGACAGCAGATAGGTAGTATTTCAACCTAGGCCTAGATGGAATCATGTATCAAGGGAATATAGATAGAGAGGTGTTTCTTACGACCAAGACTTGAGACAACAACATTAAGCTGTTAGGGAGAAGAAAAGTCAGAAGAGGAGCTAGTGTAGTGTTCCTGGAAAGGGGCAGTTAACAACTGTGTGGAATGCTACTGAGACTAAGATGAGGTAGGAAAATGGTCCATTGCATTTGGCAACATGGAGGTCATTGGTGACCTAAAAAGTAAGCAGGGGTTTTTTTTGTTTTTTGTTTTTTTTAATGTTCAGGAGCAGAAGCTAGAATGAAATGGGTATAAGAAAAAAATGGGAAGTAAGGAAATGAAGATAGCCAGTGTAGAGACAACTGTTTTGAAGCACTTTACTATGAAAGGGAGCAGGGAAATGAGGGGTAGTTGGAGGGACATGTGGCATCAAGGGAAATACTAGAGCTATAGTTTGAAGGCTTTTAAGCAGGGTGGTGACTCTATTAGTGCCTTAGGAAGTCTGATCATCCTTATCTTCTTTTGCAGAATAGAATTTACAGAGAGAAATCCAGGTGAGAGACGATTAGAGTCTCGACTAAGGCAATGGTAATGAGGATGGAAAGGGGGGACAAATGCATTCTTCATTTTGTAGAAGCCACTTGCCTCAAATTATTTTTTTCTGAGATTTATATATATATATATACACATAAATATATATATTAGCCATTCTTATCTTGATATATTTCTTTCTTGAACGTATAACTCACTTAGATTTTTCCTTTTCCTATAATACTTGAATTAGCATTAAATGTTAGAGATGGAATGAAACTAATGAAACTAATTAGCCAGCTCTAATCATGTACCATGCAAGCTGCTACATTGCCCTTTGTTTTATTACTTATACTTTGGAATCAGAGAGACTAGGTTACCATTGCTGTGTCTCCCACTTTTTAGCTATGTGATGCTGAGAGAATAATTTGGATTATTGTGAGGCTTATGTGAGGTAATATTTTAAAATAAATGTTTCAAGCAGGATTTCCACTCTGGTAATGGAGGACTAGGAATTTGGACAACGCTCCCATTGAGGGATACCATGAAAAGTGTATGTGTGTGTGTACATGCATGCATTCACACACACACACACACACACACACACACACACACACATACACATACATTGCTTCAAAGCAATAAAGAATTTTGGAGGCCAAGGTCTAGAGGGCCAAGAAAAGGCGGAAACTCAGAGAGATGAGTCTGACATTTGCGGCAACTTTTCCTATAAGGCCTCTGTTGATTCCAGAAGACACTGTTCTATGACTGAGAAGCCAAGCAGTACTTTGACAGCTTCAAGAGGCAAGGAGATAAAAAAGCTGCAGTCCAGAGCTCACCAAGGAGAGAAGGGCCTGACAACTCTGCTCAAAGCTTTTAGTTGGACTTCAAAAGGCTACATCCTAGGAATAATGGGAAACTAGAAATAGACCAATCCTTGCAGGAACAAAAGCCCAGCTTCCAATAATCTCAGTCCTTGAAATTGGATTAAGATAATACCAGATTGCTTGGGACTCTAGCCACTTGCAAGAAAGCTCTCTGGGTAAGCCAATTTCATTCTAGGCCTCAAATTATCTTTTGCAATTGTTCATATGCAGTGTTCATCACTCATTCAAAAATAGCTATGTATAAAAGTGAACAAAATGTTGTGAACAAAAACCAAGAAAAACAACAGACAATAGAAACAAGCTCACAAGTACTCCATATAATGGAGTTATCAGACACGGACTTTAAAATAACTATCCTTAATATGGTAAAGAAGATAAAAGGCAAGATTGACAATTCAGGAAAAAGACTAAAAACTGGGCAAGAGATTCTTAGGTACTTCACAAAACATCTCCAAATGGCCAATGAACATATGAAATGGTGCTCAACCTCTTTTGTAATTAGGAAAATACAAGTTAAAACAATGAGATACCACTACATACTCCTCCAAATAACTGAAATTAAAAAGACTGACAATACCAAGTGTTGGCGAAGGATATGGAGCAATAGGAACTCCCAGACTTCGCTGCTTGTGAAAGTGTATTTTGGTGCAACCACTTTAGAAAAGAACTTGGCATTATCTACTAAGCTTGAACATATACATGCCCTTTGACAAAGCAACTTTATCCCTGGGTATATATACAACAGATATGCATGCATATGTGCACCAAGAATATTCATAGCCGCATTATTTGCAACAAGCCCAATTGAAAGCAGTCTAAATCTCCATTAACAAAAGAATGGAA
Organism: Balaenoptera physalus; assembly: GCF_965194825.1. Lineage (NCBI taxonomy): Eukaryota > Metazoa > Chordata > Mammalia > Artiodactyla > Balaenopteridae > Balaenoptera > Balaenoptera physalus. The sequence goes on from NC_138903.1 coordinate 92,263,452, forward strand.
AAATTTTAAATGTGCTGTCTTCAGACAATAGCATACTATATAATATAGTGTACACAAAACAGTATGGATGAATATCACAGTTACAATGTGGAAAAAACCAATCCAGACACAAAAAGAGAACCTATTGTATGGTTCCAATTATATGAAGGTCAAAAACAGGAAAAACTATTCTCTGCTATTAAAAGTGAAAGTGATGGTCGCCTTTGGAGAAGAAGAAATAAGTAGTAATAGGGAGAGGGCATGGGGGGAGCATCTGGGTGCTGGTTACACATTTGTAGTGACTTTGTGACAATATACGGAGTTGTACATTTACTTCCTATGCACTTTCCTGTATGTGTTATACTTTACAATAAAAAATTAAATCTTGGGCTTCCCTGGTGGCTCAGTGGTTAAGAATCCACCTGCCAATGCAGGGGACACAGGTTCGAGCCCTGGTCCGGGAAGATCCCACATGCCACGGAGCAACTAAGCCCGTGTGCCACAACTACTGAGCCTGCATGCCACAACTACTGAGCCTGTGTGCCACAGTTACTGAAGCCTGCGCACCTAGAGCCCGTGCTCGGCAACAAGAGAAGACACGGCAATGAGAAGCCCGCACACTGCAACGAAGAGCAGCCCCCGCTCGCCACAACTAGAGAAAGCCCGTGTGCAGCAACAAAGACCCAATGCAGCCAAAAATAAATAAATAAAATAAATAAATTTATTAAAAAAATTAAATCTCTATATCTCATTCTCCAATTCCAACCTACTTTCACTCACTGTTCATTTGACACTCCAGAATATATCCAATTTGGCTCTCACAACTTCCTCACCTCCTCTGTGAAGCCTTTCCTAACTCCTCCACATAGAGTTGTAGACTCCTTTCTTTGGTCCCTTACTGTATCATAATCCTTGTAATAATATTCTTATGTGTTGGTTGTGTCTCCTACTACAAAATTGTAAATTCCTTGCAGATAAAGATTATTCATCTTTTTACCCTCAAACTGAGTGGAATGCCTGGCACCACAGGCATTTAATACATATTTGTTGGTAGAATGAGTTGCAAATATTATCTTTCCCATTTTACACATATGAAAACCAGTACTCACAAAGGTAAAGTATCCAGCCTAAGGTCACACAGCTACTAGATTGTTGAACTAGGTTTGAACCCTGATTCTAAAGCTGGTGCTTCTGTCCTCTACAGTGACAAGTTACCTGTGTTAGTCTACTTAATCTTAATCTTCACTACATCTTTATGACCTCAGTACTAGTATCATCCTCATTTTATAGATGAGGCAGCTGAGGCTCAGAGTTGTTCACTAACCTAGATCAGACCCCCAGGAAGTAGTTGAGCTGTGATTCAAATTCAGGTTTCCCAAATTCTTAAAGCCCTTGCTCTTAACACGATCACAATACATTTATGATGTACCTCATAATACATTTAGAGTACATAGTACCTCATAATAAATTTAGATTTGCTTCCTGTCAGAGCAGCATACAAATACAGCATTTTCATTTCAGGGTTTGGTGGTCAGAAATTCCTATTCTAACTTTATTTTGCTTCTTTCAAGGTGGTATCTTTTTGCAGTAAGTTTCCAAATGGGATTTTTATCTTTGAAACCTCCAAGTTACAGAGTGGTCAATAGAACTCTGGACCAGATCTGGGTTTGAATTTGGGCTAATTATGTAATCTCCTCGCCAAGTCTCGATTTCTTGATCTCTAAAATGGGGCTAATGATAGCACTTATCTAATAAGACTGTTGTATGGATTAGCGCCTGACAATAGAATTGCTATTGTATCATTATTGTTGATGACATTTCTTAAGTTCCTGTTTTATGGAAAGGACAAAAGAAGCATGAGAGAGTTGAGGCAGTTACCTGTTCTAGGCTGTGTTCACCCACAAGGATTTACTTAAGGAACAAGTGCACTTGTAGAACCTGACTGGATTTTGCTCTAGTTTGTTCTTTTAGGATAAACTCTGTTAAACCCTGTTTTCATTATTTCTTCCTATTCAATAACCAGATGATTTTTTTCCTCACTGCTCTTTAAATCATGTACATCCTCACCACAGCATCTGTGGTTTTGCATCCTACGTACTCTTCCTGTTCCCTCCATACCTTCCCATTCCTCCAATGACAGCATTCAATGCTTCCTAACCTGGCCCCTGGGCCATGAGCTGGCTGCTCCCCTCTGATCCGCCTCCAACCCCCAACACACTCAGGTCATTGATCCTTCTATTCTAGTCTCTTCACCTGGAAAGCTAGTTTCCCTTCTGATCCATGGACAAGCCCTTTAAGACCTGGCTGAAGACTCCTATCTTCCAAGTGTCTCACTCATGTACTCAACAAATAATTTTTGAGTGGCTACTCACTGGGAATATTGAACTGAGAGACAGACAAGACGTGCTTTCTTTCCTGGAGCTTACATTCTAGGGGGTTAGGGGGAAGAGAGAGGAAGAGAGAGAAAAAGGAGAAAGTGAGGGAAGGAGAGAGAAGGGGAGAGAGGGAGAAAGTGAAGGAGGGAGAGAGGGGAAAAGGAAATGATAATTTCAGGTACACAAAAGCACTATGAAGAAGATAAAATCAGGTAATGTGATGGAGAGTGACTGGCAAGTGAGTTACTTAAGACTTGGGAAGACTGAGGAGGAGAAATTTAAGCTTTGTCTTAAAAGACAAGATTAGGAAGCAGTCATGCATTCTTGGCAAAGGGACCCACTAGGGCAAAGAGACAGCACAGAGCACAGTACTGCATACCAAATAGGCGCTTTGCAGATTCCTGTTGAACACATAAGGATGGCTGCCTATTACCATGGCTTTTCTAGTTAAAATGTGATGACTCTTTAGGCAAAATGGTTCATGATTTTTAAAAAATTCATTCCCATACAAACACTGTAATTGATAACACTAGACCTAACTCAATACCCACACAGACGAGAGAAGGGAGAACCACTGAGGTCACCAAATAGATCTGGCCAGCCACCAGCCACTTCCATTGGATTTGCTAACCAAGCCTTGTGGTCTTGCCAAGGTCCAGCTGGACTCATGGAGCCACCATCATATGCACAGTGCACTTTAGAGGGGCACACACTTCCTAGGAACGAGATGCTTTTTAGACCAGGGTTCAGGCTAAACAAGAATGCTACCTGGCAGCACCCAGTGATTTCCTAAGAGGGTTGTTTCCAGGGAGCAACAAAGAAAATGAGTCCCTTTATGGGTTAATTGCCAGCACAGTATATCAGCAGAATTGCTACAATTCTCGGGGACTTCCCTGGTGGTCCAGTGGTTAAGAATCCGCCTTCCAATGCAGGGGATGCGGCATCCATCCGTGGTCAGGGAACTAAGATCCCACATGCTGCGGGACAACTAAGCCCGTGTGCTCCACAACTACTGAGCCCGAGTGCTCTGGAGCCCGCATGCCACAACTAGAGAGAAGCCCACAAGCCTCAGCAAAGGGCCCACAAGCCGCAATGAAAGATCCCGCGTGCAGCAACTAAGACCTGATGCAGCCAAATAAATAAATACATATTTTTTAAAAAAAGAATTGCTACAATTCTCCTTAATCTCCTCTCTCTGGGTCTCCACCTCTCAGTAGCTCCCTCTCCTTTCCACCAATCTGCTGCAGGGTTGAAATTCTATCATCATAGGTCATTCCTGCATTTAAGATTTATTTCCTAGAATCCTGTTAAAAAGTTTACAGCCCTAGGAAGGGGAACATGCCATACCATTACTTCCTTTTAGCATACTTCTATAACCTGATTAGTCAAATTGTCCTAAGTGTATATACAACCTGGACACAGGAGCAGGCTTCCCAGTAAGTTCTGGATGCAGAGTCAGAATAACCAGCAACAGTTCTGCCACTGCCTACGCTCTGCCCTTCATGGGTGAGGGGGAACAGAAAAGTAATAAGTGAAAAAGAGTGAGATAAGCAAAGTTTTTCTTTGACACTACCACCCTCTTTTTCTATACAATCCTCCATGCTCTCATTACCCTTCCTTCCATCCTCATGTGGATTTGCAATTGAGAGTTGCATAGAAAAAGAAAAAAAAGTCAGATCCCCAGGCTCTATGCCTAGGGATTCTGATCCAGCAGATCTAGGTGGGACCTGGGAATCTATATTTTAACACTTTCTTCCAAGTGACTCTGATTCTTGTCTTCCCCATACCACACTGAGAATCACTGATTTAAGGTCATAGAGATGACTGGAGGGCAATTGGGACTGAGGTTTTACACCTGAGTTTGTGCATTTGGGCTGATGTTGCTACAAAGCCTGGAATATGGATAAATCATTTATAATAAAATACACTACCTAGACGCTTGCTGGTCAGAGCAATGATTTCTAACAACTTAGCAACCATGTTTGAGGAAGAGTTCAGAAAGTCATGTCAGCTCGGGGGACGGGGAGGAAAGTGAGACAAAACGGCTGCCACTGACCAACTGCACATGCGCAGTAAGGGGGAGATGTGGAGAGTGGGGATGGTTATCAATCTCAGAGGGGCTTTTCCTGTCCAGAGATAAAGGAGCATAGGCACCTACCTGAGCAGGTATAGCTATTAAAGTGGTGTTACAGAGCAGAAAAGACAAGAGGGGTGCTGGGGTGAGAGAAGTGGGGTCAGGGATGGAGCTAAGAAGGGGCAGGACTAGAATTTAAACCTATGGCCCTCTCACTCCAAAGCATTACTTTTTAATCCGTCCACTATTTGAGGAACTCAGCAGAATTCAGTTCAACTCAATAAGCCTTCATTGTTGGCAATCATGGATGTTCTCTGGACCCTGCAGTAACTACAAAGATGATGATACTAAAGCTCTCTACTCATATTTTCTCATTTATCTTCACTGAAGAGGTAGGTACTATTATTGTTCCCATTTTATAGATACTCACATTGAGGCACATAGGCGTTAAGCAATTAGTCCAGATCACACAGCTATAAGTTACAGAGCCAGGATTTGAACCATGGCAGCAAGACTCCTGAGCTTCACTGTCCAATTTGCTAGCCACTAGCCACAAGGGACTATTGAGCACTTGAAATGTAACTAGTTCAAATTGAGACATGCTGTAAATTTAAAATATACACCTGGTAATTTAACCAAGGAGGTGAAAGACCTGTACACTGAAAACTATAAGACATTGTTGAAAGAAACTGAAGAAGACATAAATAAATGGTAAGATATTCCATGCTCCTGAATTGGAAGAATTTACATTGTTAAAATGTCCACATTACCTAAAAGCAACCTACAGATCCAATGCAATCCATTTCAAATTTCCAAGGACATTTTTTTCACAGAAATAGAACCAAAAATTCTAAACTTTATGTAGAACCACAAAAGACCCTGAGTAGCCAAAGCAATCCTGGGAAGAAAGAACAAAGCTGGAGGTATCTCATGCCTTGATTTGAAACTATATTACAAAGCTGTACTAATCAAAACAGCATGGTACTGGCAGAAAAACAGTTACATAGGTCAAGGGAACAGAATTGAGAGATCAGAAATAAACCCTTAAGGGACTTCCCTGGTGGTCCAGTGGTTAAGACTTCATGCTCCCAATGCAGGGGGCCCGGGTTTGATCCCTGGTCAAGGAACTAAATCCCACATGCCACAACTGAAAGTCCTGCATGCTGCAACTACAGATCCCACATGCCTCAACGAAGATCCCACACATGGCAACAAAGATCCTGCATGCTGCAACTAAGACCCGGTGCAACCAAGTAAATAAATAATTTTTTTTTAAAAGAGAGAATATTTACATTTATTAAAAAAAAGAAATAAACCCTTACATATATGGACAACTAATTTATGACAAAAGAGCAAAGAGCATACAATGGAGAAAAGACAGTCTCTTCAATTAAAGGTGTTGGGAAAACTGAACAGCCACAAGGAAAAAAATGAAACTAGACAGCTATGTTACACTATACACAAATGGATTAAAAACTTGAATGTAAAACTTGAAACCATAAAACTTCTAGAAGAAAACATAGGCAGCATACTCTTTGACATCGGTCTTAGCAATCTTTCTGGATATACCTCCTCAGACAAGAAAAGCAAAGCAATAAACAAATAGGACTACATCAAACTAAAAAGCTTATGCACAACAAAGGAAACCATCAACAAACCAAAAAGACAATCTACTGAATGGGAGAAGATATTTGCAAATCATATATCTGATAAGGGGTTAATATCCATAAAATATAGAACTCCTATAACTCAACAACAACAAAAACAAACAACCCAATTAAAAAACGGGCAGAGGACCTGAATAGACATTTTTCCAAAGAAGATATATGGATGGCCAATAGACACATAAAAAATGTTTAACATTAATTTTTAGGGAAATGCAAGTCAAAACCACAGTGAGATATCACCTCACACCTATCAGAGTGACTATTATCAAAAAGGCAAGAAATAACAAGTGTTGGTGAGGATGTGGAGAAAAGGGAAGCCTCATACACTGTTGGTGGGAATATAAATTGGTGCAGCCACTATAGAAAATAGTAGGAGGATTCCTCAAAAAATTAAGAATAGAACTACCATATGATCCAGCTATTCCATTTCTGGGTATTTATCTAAAGAATACGAAAACCCTAATTCAAAAAGATATATGCACCCCTATGTTCATTGCAGCATTATTTACAATAGCCAAGATAGGGAAACAAACTAAGTGCCCATCGACGGACAAATGGATAAAGATGTGGTATATATATATATATATATATATATATATATATATATATATATATATATATATATACATACATACATACACAATGGATACTAATCAGCCATAAAAAAGATGAAATCTTACCTTTTGTAACAACATGGATCAACCTTGAGGTATTATCCTAAGTGAAAAAAGTCAGACAGAGAAATACAAATACTGTATGATTTTACTCATATGTGTAATATAAAAGCAAACAAACAAAAACAAAATAGATGAAAAAGCAGAAACAAATATGTAGATACAGAGAACAGAGAACAGAGTAGTGGTTACCAGAGGGGAAGGGGTGGTGGTGGGGAGGGTGAAATGGGTATGGTAACAGATGGAAACTAAATTTTGGGGGGGCATAAGCATGCTGTAGTGTATACAGAAGTAGAAATATAATGTTGTACGCATGAAACTTACATAATGTTATACACCAATGTTACTTCAATAAAAATAAATTTAAAAAATACACACCAGGTTTCAAAGATGTAGTATGAAAGAATATAAAATATCTCAATGATATTTTTATATTATTGCATGTTGCAATGTTAATATTTTGATATGAATTTAAATATATGAGCACAATTAAATTTATCTATGTCTTTTAACTTTTTTAATATGGCTACTAGAGAATTTTAAATCACATGTGGCTCACATTATATTTTCATTGCACAGATCTGCTCCAGTGGCTGCATGCTAAAACCACAACTTTTGCTTGAATTAGAGATTAAGCAGATGGTTCACACTGTCAAGAAGCTTATAGTGTGAGTAGGAAGGATAAAAGAATCAAAATTTTTCTTAAAATTGTACTATAATTAAGCGCTATGAAAGAGGAAGAAGAGAGACTTTCTAGCGTGTCATGCGGCAGGGCGAACATTTAAATTGGTCCTTAGAAAGATTAATAATGAAGGTGAGGATAAGAGGAAACATGGGTACATTTGGGAAAAGACTAGTAGTCTAGTTTGGGACACATGGTACAGCAAGGAGAATAGAAGATGAGGCTGGATAAATGAGGATCAATTCTTAGCAGGACTCGAATATCAGGCCATGAAGTTGGGACTTTGTGTTGTCCATTACAGGGAGCCACTGACAGGTTTCAAGCAAAGTTGTCATAAGATGACTTGGTTTTAGGAATGTTAGCCTTCCAGCTGTATGGAGGGTGGCAGTGGAGATGAGGTTGGAGACAAAGAAACTGGTGATAGGAAACAGTTAGGAGGCTGTGCCAATAATTCAGGGGAAAGCACTAAGCCCCTGAACTTGATTGTTGGCATTAAGAATTAGGAAGGCATGGGTTGACTTGGAAAATACTGCTGAAGTAGAATCATTAGATTTGGCAGTAGGTTGATGCAAGTCCCAGAGAGTGAGTCAAGGAGGATTCAGTAAATGCAACCAGTGGGGTTCCCCAGTTTTGGGGACTGACAAAGCAGGTCAAAAGGGTCAGGGGTTCCTGCGTTCTAGGCATAAAATGACTTAAATGACTAACCTTAGAGTCTAGGCTGGCTCAGAGGCAAGTGAAGGCTAGCAGGAGGGAGGACAGGAGGGAAGAAGAAAGGCAAGGCTCGAATCGCTGGGATCTCAGTTTTCCTGTCTGAGAAAAGGAGCTTGAACCAGATGATCTGTTAAGTGTCCTTCCAAGGCCAATATTCATTCTAAGACTTGTGCCGACAGTAGAGGATGTCAATAGGGCATAATAAAGTTACCATAGGTACCAGCCCTATTTTGTTCTCAAGATCTATTTCTATTAGCTGCTTCTCCCGCCCACCCCCACCCCCCGGAACTTGTGATCAACTCTCTCCGAAGAAAGTTTTCTATTGCAAAAAATTTCTAGATGCTAAATTTGATGACAGGGATGGGAAAGAAAAGAGAACTTGTGAAATATTTAAAGATCAGTTAAACGGTTTGCTGCCCAAGAGGCTACAATGACTAAGAGACGAAGGAAAAAAATATATAACTTAACTACAAGGAGTTACCGAACTAAAGTGATTAGCATCAGCTTAAAACTTTCAGGCCTTCCCTTATTGATTTTAAGCAGAATCAATCTGTAAACGATAATAGTGCTAAATTTAAATTACTCACAGCAAGTGCCGCTTTTCAGGGCCTGTCAGACAGCTGTTCTTTCAACTGCACTTGGCATGTACGAAACAAATTAATGTGGACAGAAAACAGTTGTAATTTGGGCCAGTTTACCAGTGTATCTTTTCACTGCATACAATTACTTTTGACGTTAAATGGTCTTAATTACACATATAATGTGATCCATGGTTTTGTACATAGATAGCCCTGCTGATGAAGAGAGATGATCCCAGTAGCAAGCGCTGCTGTCAGACTCCTTCAGAGGCTGAGGAGAGGAGGAATGACCAAGAAGGTAGAGAAGCAGGAACAAATATGATTTCAGCAGGGAGGGGTCCACAAAACGCTTCTCCCTCTGGGAATTTCACATATCTCAATACATAGCCAGTCCGTATCAAATTGTCAAGTGGGCAGCCAGAGAACAGGGAGGAAGCCCATAAGAGAGTGGGGTCCTTGGAAGCAGGGGTAGAGAAAGTTTGAAGACTATGTCTTTGTGGTTTATGATGCTATAAACTGATGACTTGGAAGTTGGAATGCCAAGTGACAGCGTAGTCATCCAGTGCCCTTACAGCAAAATTAGGTTGCCATATTTGTGATGTCTTTATTACAATATGTATACAATGGACTCTAGGAACCACCTCCATCAGTACCAGGGATTGAGAGAAGCTTTTAAAAACACAGCTACCCTGACTCCCAGGCTCCACTCCAGACCTACTGAATTAGACTTTTTGGAGGTGAGGCCTAGGAATATACACTTTAATACGTTCCCAGATGTTTTGGATGCATACCAAAGTTTGAGAACTATTACCTCACTAGAGCAGAAATCCTTGAGGTGCGTATCGTGTCCTGTGTAGTGCTTGGCACAGTGATGCTTAGTGAATTATTACAGAGCAAGCGATTCTAATAAATGACTGGCTTTTACATTACTTGCCAAAGCCAAGTTTTCTTTTCCTTCTTTGTTAGTTCTTCAATATCTGTGAACAGTAACAGAGTGATAAACTTAGAGTACCGGGTATAGGCAGAGAATATTACCTCCTTCACAGAGAAAATTGAGACTATAGCTTCAAGTCCCTCAACTTCCTCCTTGCCTTGCTTCTGTTCTTAAGCAGAAAGCATTCAGTCTATTACCATTACAATATTAACTGGAGATTTTTCATAGTTGCCTTTAACAGATTAAGGAAATTTCCATCTATTCCTGGATTGCTAAGAGTGGTTTTTTTTTTTTTTAATCAGGAATGGAGGTTAAATTTTGCCAAATGCTTTTTCTGCATCTATTGAAACCGTTTTTCTTTTTTGTCTGTTAATATGGTAATTACACCGATTTTTGAATGCTTAAACTGTGTGTTTCAGCAACTCATGGAAGATTTCAAAAGTTTTCACTAAATATTCTTAACCGGAGGTAATGGCTTAGCTTTGGTCCTAACTTATTTGCTGAGGTAATTTCAAAAGTTAAAAAATTTTTTGGTTTGTTTCATTATTGCTGATTTTTTTTTTAAAAAAGAATAATATTCCTGTATTGAGAGAAACTGAAAAGCTAACATGATTTGAGGTAGTATAAAAACATAAATGTTTTTGGGAAGTGTTTGCTATATATCTTATATATGTGTCTATTGTATTTCCATATTGTTAACACTATCTAAAGAGTGATATTATCATGCTCATTTTCCGTTAAACCCAGCTTTATTTGCCTGTGCTTACAGGAGGCAAGTGATTTTAGGACCAAAAGGAATGATCTCCCAGTAAATTACTGTTAGCTCTGATACCGGATTCTCAGTACCTTCCCCATTTACCATCTAAGTATCTATGGAGGTAACATTGCAATTTGTTTGCTTTATCCTATACTTGTAGGTGACATCCAGCTCTTCTCAGTCAAAGAAGTGATAAAGTGTTGGAGATACCAGGTCGGCTTCTCTTGGAAAGTTTACTTTGATTATGTAGTAAGTGTCTTGCTGTACAGTAGCCAATGTCAGTTTGTTCACCGTATTTGATGGTTCTTCTTTTTTATGGTTGATTGGGCCAGGGCAGATGTTTGTGTGAAAAGTCAGGCAGATTATTCTTTTTTCATGATCCACGATAAATAAGATTCTCATTCTCACTCCAGTCTCTCTGTCCCTCCCCCACTGCCCCAAATCAACCACTTATACAGAATAGACAGTGTTCCTGTCACTACATTTCATTATTTGGACCTCCCCCTTTCCCCAAACTGGACCATCACAGCCACAAAAAGTATCCTTTTCCCCTAAGGTATCATTAGATCTAGACCTGTTTTTGGCAGATCTTATTCCCTATTGCCAGCCACATTTAGGCATTGTTACATTGCTAGAAAAGCCTGATGCTATGGCTTCTCTCCCTGTCCATACTGCTGCCAGAGAGAGTTTCCTAAAACACAGGCCTTCTCTAGTCAAAAGTCTTCAGTAACTCTCCACTACCAACAGAATGAAGACAAAGCTTCTTAGCTTGGCATTCAAGGCCTCCCCAAAGTTGTATTGTACGACGATAGCATCATTTCTTATTTTTTAACATCTTTATTGGAGTATAATTGCTTTACAATGGTGTGTTAGTTTCTGCTTTATAACAAAGTGAATCAGCTATATATATACATATATCCCCATATCTCTTCCCTCTTGCATCTCCCTCCCTCCACTCTCCCTATCCCACCCCTCTAGGTGGTCATAAAGCACCGAGCTGATCTCCATGTGCTATGCGGCTGCTTCCCACTAGCTATCGGTTTTACATTTGGTAGTGTATATATGTACATGCTACTCTCTCATTTTGGCCCTGCTTACCCTTCCTCCCTGCGTCCTCAAGTCCATTCTCTACCAGACCTACTAGAGGATAGCATCATTTCTTAAAGACTGTTCCCACCCCCAACTTTGCTCTCCTTTCTTCCCCACTATGCTCCGAACTGCCTTGCCTCTGCTCCTTTGTGCAGGCTGCTCCCGCTGCCAGAAATTCTCTACCCACCTTCTCTGTTGAAATTCCATTTATCCTTCAAGGTTCAAGTAATCGTCACCTCTTCTCTCCCTCCATTCAGAAGTAACTGCTTCCTCCTCAATACCTCTGAATAACATTCTTCAGCAACCCTGGTGGCACTTGCCTAATATCCTGCTGGCTACTGTCTGCCAATGGAGGGCAGGGACCAGGTCTGCCCTGTGTCTGTAGCCTCCATAATGTCCAGCACAGTGTCATGGACTCACTGGACTCTCCATTTTGGGTCTGACAATGCTCTGCATGATCTGGCTCTTGCCTGCTACCTTAGCCAAATCTCTAGCCACCCTCCTCCTTTCCACAGCACACTGGCTTTCTGTCAATTCTTCAAAAGTGCCAACTGCTCTCCTACCTTGGGGCTTTTGCCCACACTGTCTTCACTGCCTGAAATCCTTTTCCATCCATTTGCCATCTGGTTAACTCCTACTCATCCTTCTCATGTGAGCTTAAAACATCGCTTCTCAACGAAGCCTGCCTTGACCTCTCAGAAAAACTGTATGTTTATCACCCCACCAGACATCTCATAAGCTCGCAGTCACGGGAGAGGGAGGGAGGGAGAGTGGAGGTCTCAGAACAGACCTACCCTCTCCCTCCACCGCCATGACTAAAGGCCTGCCCTGTGGGTTGTTGATCAGGAGTGAATTACTTTGGGTTTCAAGAATAACACAAGACCTGCTGCTCCCCTAGGATGCCTTGCCCTTCCCAGCCCATTCTCTTGCCCCTTGGGGCACAGTGTTTCTTAAGACTCTGCCAAGTTACCTGCTTATCATGAAAAAGAGCAGCAAAATGTGCCAGAAAGAAGAGTCAGGTCAGGTGGGGCCTAAAGCTTGGTTTCTTATCGTGAGGCCTCTTGTCTTGGAACCTCATGATGTCTTGGTTCTCAGTGGTCTGGGATTTGAGATCAGAACTAGGTAATAAGAGTAAAAGATAAAGTCAGACAAACTCAGAGGTAGGAATGGAAGATGGAGAACGACACATATATGGGAGCAGGACTTGTAATGAGGAAGATCAGGGCAGAATGATGGCATTCTAATTTTGTTGATTTTGGAAGGGCTTTCCATTACTTTCTACTGCTTCCGAGTTGTGAAATTTGCCTAAAGTTAGCCTTTTAGGCAGAGGTTATGAATTGGCAATTGCAGTCTGGATCTGGTCCTCAAACTTGTTTTAGTTGGTCAACACAGTGTCTATAAAACATATTTGAATGAGTTACCAACATTTAAGGATTGGAAGATTTCATATAAAACTTTTTATTTTTGGCTTCTCTTGAAAAAAATGGGAAAATCTGGCTGCCCAGGCCCACGTTCCCATCCAGCAACAGTCAGCTGGAACTGAGTACCGCCGTCCCTTTTGGATGAGACATATTCTTTCCCAGTTTTCCACAGTTCCCATCCAATTTGCTTCACTTATTTATGTTACCTGCCTGGCTCTGTAGGCATGTGAGTTTGCAATCCTTGATTTTTTTCAAGTTTTATTATGGAAAAAATCCAACATATACAAAAGTAGAGAGAATCATAAGATGAACCCCCATGCACACACCATCCAGTTTTAACAACTGCATTCATAGCCAATCTTGTTACATCAGTGCCCTCACCCATTCTCCAGCACTGCTACCTCCTACCCCTGGATTATTTCGAAGCAAATCCAGACATTATATCATCTTATCAGTAAATATTTCAATATGTGTCTCTAAAAGATAGACCCTTTTTATCAACAGAACCATAGTATTACTATCACAGCCAAAACATGACCAATTCTTCATTATCATCAAGTATCCACTCTAACGTTTTAATTCTTCTCCATATTATTCACTTCATTTGATTTCCTTTCTCTTTCTTTGAGGAGAAATAAGAATAAGAAGGGTTGGTCTAGGAAAGGGGAATGGGAGTAGAAATATGACTAGGATATCCTGTTCTCTAGAAAGTAACAGATGGAATGATTCCTTGTGTCTGTGTGAGATCTTTATCCCTTTATACGTTTCTGATTTTTTAAAAAAATATGTCTGATTTCACTTGCTCCCTAGAACAACTTTGTTTACATGGGGCTGGGTTTTGCTTTCACAATTTTGTATGAAACCACATAGATACAATGGGTTAAGTGGGTTTTGCAAATTACAGAGATAGTAATAGAGCTGCCACAAGAACCCAGACCACCTGACTCGTAGTCAGGCCTCTTTCTGTTGTGCCGCATATGAAAGGCATATGTGATGATAGGACGCAGTATAGAGTAATAGTAGTGAGCCTTTCCTGAGCACTAACTCTGTGGCCAGGGGCTATGATAGGTACATAAGTTATATTATTTATTCCTCTCATCAGTTCTCTATTATTCCAATTTTAGAGAGAAGAATGCTGAAGACATAGAGGTTAGGTAACTTTCTCAGGAACAAATAGCTGGAACAAACAACCGGCAGAGCTAGGACTGGAAGCCAGATCGCTCTAACACTAGCATCCCAGTGCTTTACCACATTATTAATCTTGACAGAGGAAGGGCTTTAGAGTCAGACGGACTTGACTTCGAATCCTAGCTTTTATTCACTTTGTGACTGGGCAACAACTGTCTCATCTTCATTTATTTATTTTTTTCCTCATCTTTAAATAGAAATAATAGTACCTAACTCCTAGGATTAATGGGACGATCAAATAAGATCATTCATTTTAATTATTTAGCACATCACTTGGCACAGAGTAAAGGCTCAATAAATGAAAGCTACCAAAAGAGGGAGGTTTATAATAGTACTATAGCCACCAAAGTGCCTCAGCAAAAGGATCAGTTCTATCTTACGTTATCCCAGCAACATGTGGTTCACGATTGGTGTTTCTATACATTTTTATATGGGAAGTAAAATGAAAGTACGCTTTATACTTTGAAATGAAAGAGCATTTTTCATTCTAATTCTAAAGATTTTAATTGTCAAAGGCACAACAGGTTTGATGTGGAAATTCCATAATCCAGTCTGCCACAAAGCCTCTTGGCTTTTCATCCTAAGAGCTAACTTCTCAGATACTTGAAAACTAGTGCCAAGTGATTCTGGAAATCTTTTCTGGAGTTTAAGGGGAAGACGTATGTTTGAGAAAGTCTTGAGATGGTGTAAACATGTCACAAATCTGATCAATCGCCAACCCCCCACCCCAGGGAGGTGGTATAATGGGAGGGTGATTTCAAGGTCCCCTGCTCACTTTTCCCCATTTCTTAGCACCTACAGATTCTGAAGTATTTTAGGGATGAGATCAAAGAGCAAAAGTGGGTGGGCTAAACAAAGTGGTATAGAATATACCAAACAGAAACAACTAATTTTTGGAAAGATATTGCCTGTGTTCTGGGAGCCAACAAGGCAGGGGCCAAGGACAGGCCTGCTAATTTTTATTGGCCTCAGGGAAATAAGGTTAAGGGCAGAGAGCACAAGGGTCCATATAAGGAGAATCCTTGCACAGCTTTCACTTAGCTAATGAATTAGTTTCCTAGAGCTGCTGTAAATAACTATCACAAACTTAGTGGCTTACAATACATATTTATTATCTTTTAGCTCTGTAGGTTAGAAATCCAACATGGGTCTCACTAGGCTGAAATCAAGGTGTCAGCAGAGCTGCATTCCCTTCTGGAGGCTCTGGAGACTAGTATGTTTCCTTGTCTTTTTTCCAGCCTACATTTTTTTTGACTCATGATCCCTCTCTTCCATCTTTAAAGCCAGCAAGGCCATTCAGAGTCCTTTTCACATCTCATCATTCTGACCTACTCTTCTGCCTCTCTCTTTTACTTTGTTTTTAAATTATTAGCACCTTTTAATTATTTATTTATTTATTTATTTATTTTTGGCTGTGTTGGGTCTTCGTTTCTGTGCGAGGGCTTCCTCCAGTTGCACAAGCGGGGGCCACTCTTCATCGCAGTGCGCGGGCCTCTCACTATCGTGGCCTCTCTTGTTGCGGAGCACAGGCTCCAGACGCGCAGGCTCAGCAGCTGTGGCTCACGGGCCCAGTTGCTCCGCGGCATGTGGGATCTTCCCAGACCAGGGCTCGAACCTGTGTCCCCTGCATTAGCAGGCAGATTCTCAACCACTGCGCCACCAGGGAAGCCCCTCTCTTTTACTTTTAAGTGCCTTTGTGCTTACATTGGGCCCATCCAGGTAATCCAGATCATCTCTCTATTTTAAAGTCAGCTGATTAACAACCTTAATTCTATCTTCTACCTTAATTCTCCTTTGGCATATAACGTAGCACATTCACAGGTTCCAGGGAATAGGACATGGACATCTTTGGGAGGAGGTATTATTCTGCTTACCACAGCTGCTGAATGTTAGAAAGAGAATTGGCCCCTCTTACTAAAGAGAGAATAGATTAGGGACAGTTGTGGGACTTCAGCAATACCAACAGACTATTTAAGTTTCAGGTGTTATTTGTAAAATGGCCTGCTATACACCTGCTCTTGAACGGGAAGATAGCGTACTTGTAAGTATGACAATTTGTTCCCAATGGTTTTCTAACTTTAACACAATTTCGATTAAAAGGGGAAAATAAGCAAGAAAACCAAAAAATAGTCTTAAAAGTAATAAGGAAGACTCATCTCACCACAAATTAGAGCAAGCTACAAAGCAGTAATCTTTAAGACTGTCATGCTGGCTCAAAAGTGAGATATTTATCAATGGAACAGAGGAGAGAGGTTGGAAGTAGCTTTAGCATATATAACATTAACAGATGTCAAATATACACCATAAAGCAATGAGCAAAATATTTTATATTAAGTAAGCACTTTGAAACAACTGGGTAGCAATGCAGAAAAAATTAGAACTACACATCTACTATAGGGCACAATTGATCACAGCTGGGATTTTCACTGAGTTAAAATCAGGTAAAATCAAATCTAAGGATAGAATAGACAACTCTTCATAAGCACAATTATTTGATAAAGTATAATTACAACTGTGGGGAAGAGGACAGACAATTCACAGAACAAAAAAAGCACATAGCATAAATCAATACTTGAAAAATATGTATACCTCATTATGGGACAATGAAGTAGAAATACAAAAAAGTACCATTGTATACCTACTTAACCAAAAAATTGTTTTGAAAGATAAAACCCAATATTTGTGAGGCTGGGGGAAATACATAATGTTAGAAATGATGATCATAATAACTGCAGTAACCAACCCACATTCCTCATAACATTTCTGTGCAGGGGGACTTGGTTTCTCCCATTTAATAACGGAGGAAACTGTGACTCAGAGAGGTGGGGTAACTAGTCCACCCTCACATAGCTAGTATAGGCAGAACCAGCTTAATCAAACTTTGTTGAAGTCCAAACCCTGTGTTTTTAAGCAGAACTCCTTCTACAGCAATATGTAACTAGAGCAATGAAAAAATTCTTACCCTCTGACTAATGTATTCCAGGCCCATAAATGTAGCCTGCGAAAATAATTTCAAAGAAAAAACAACCTCTCTATATCCATGTCTATATCTAACTATGCACACAAAGATGTTTATTAATTCAACAAATAGCTATTGATTGCTCATAATCTACCAGGGGGAAAAACTATAAGCAAATTCCAATATACGAATGCAAACATTAAAATGATCAATGTGAAGAATATGATCAAATGTGTAAAAGAATTTATGAAATGATGTTAAAGGAAAAAAAAAAGTTGACCACACTATTGGATATCCTCTATGCAGAAACAACTGGTCACAGGGTGAGATTCATGAGCTAAATTTAATCAGAAAAGTTTTGTGACTTGGGATGGGAATTGCGGGAAATTTCTAATAAGGACTTTTTCAGTGGGGAACCCTGTCGCTTGACCTTGGCGAAACCAGGGGGTAAGTTTTAGTGTTGATTGCCTATAAAAGCCAACTTTGCAAAAGTGGTGGTCTACGCGCCCCAGGGTTGGTGGGTAAGAGCTTTAGTCCCAGAGAGAACACTCCCTCCCCTCCCCGCCCGCCCTCCGAGAGGCCAGCAGCACGTGCTTCTTGAATGGGAAACCCGGGGCGGCAGAGCGCACGGGCAGGCAGGCGCGGGCGACCCGTGTAGGCGTGCTTGCCGCGGGCGGTTCCAGTGGAAGCTCAGCTCAGCCCACAGGATGGAATCATTTTCATTTCCAGAATCACTACACTGATCCCCTTTTCGCTGAAGTTAAACCACTGTGTGTCGTGGGCTACGGGGGCATTCGGCTTCCATTCGCTACCCCTCTTCGCAATCTGAGACCCTCTAGCGGCTGTGGCTGGCACCCAGAGCCCCAAGGCAGAGATTTGGGGGTGGGGCTTTTTACAGTCTATGTCCATTTGAATATGTGGGTCCTTACCAATTATGCCACTAATTGTTTAAAAGATTGCAAGACTAAAAAAAAATTTTAATCACTAATCTGTTTTTGAAAGGACTTTTAAAAATTTCCTTCCTGAATACCTCTTAGTTAATGCAGACTTGTGAGCAGGGATACCCTTCTGGGGCGCTGGCTTTGTCAGTGCCTGGCTCACCAGGCTTTCTTCTCTGATGAAGAATTGTTCATGTTTTCTATAGGAAGGAGTTTGATGATATTAAGCCAGCGGTCCCCAACCTTTTTGGCACCAGGGACCGGTTTTCGTGGAAGACAATTTTTCCACGGTAGGTGCGGGGCGGGGAGGGGAGTGGTTCAGGCGGTAGTGCGAGCGATGGATGAAGCTTTGCTCTCTCGCCTGCCGCTCACCTCCTGCTGTGCGGCCCGGTTCCTAACAGGCCGCGGACCGCTATCGGTCCGCGCCTCGGGGCTTGGGGACCCCTGTATTAGGCCACTAGATTTACGAAATATTTCCCGAATTCCTTGGGTTAGCCAGTTGGAATTTCACTTGGAAAAACTCTGCCATAAATGGACAATTGTTTCTTGTTTGACCTCACTGGGAGCAACTCGGCAGCTAGTGGGGGACATTCTGATGCCCAAAAGAAGCACAGAATGAAATAGACTGATGTGACCATTGGGATATTTTCAAGCTAAAGATCTCATGCGCACGTTTGTGCAAAAGAGAAAAGAGCCAATAATGCCAAAAAAAAGAGAGAAGAGCCAATAATGCAGAGCTCAGAGCATGACTAGGACAGAGCATCTGAGTGCAACAGGTCCCTAAGGGAAGAGGTTATTTAGGTTTTTGATCCACATTGAGGTAATTTTTGGATATGGTGTAAGGTAAGAGTCCACCTTCATTTTTTTGCAAGTGGATATACAGTTTTCCTAGCACCATTTGTTGAAGAGACTGTCCTTTCCCTATTGAATGGTCTTGGCACCCTTGCTGAAAATCATTTGGCCATATATGTGATCCACGAACTTCTTTTATAAGTATTGCCAGACAAACCATACCAATAAACTAAAAAAACATGCACACACACAAACCCACTAAAATAGGAACATTTTGGAAGCATTGGATTCAAAGTAGGAGAGAGTTGGTCACGTTCATGCTCTGATTTTGCCTTGCTTTTTAAAGTATGACACTTCCAGATTCCAATGATATTGTGTGTTCATAGACTGCTTATAATTCACCCAGAGAAAGGGAGATCATGTTCTCTTTTAAAAAGGACAGCTTAAAACAGAGAAAAAGGGATGCAGTTAAATATCCAATAGTTCAGGTAGAAGAACAAATTTAAAAAAAAAAGCCAGGTTGATACAGAATGATTTTACCTGCTTAAGTTTTATCCAGAAAATTACATGATGATATATTAAAATAAATGCTTAATACATCAGAATGTCCAAGAAATGGGGTTCTTCTTCTTAATGGAGCTTTCCGATGAATTGAAATTTAACAAGAAAATCATGTTTTTGTGTATTTCCATCTTTTCTGTTGAAAAACTTGTGAAAACATTCATTAGTCCATTTTCCTCTCAAATTTAGAGCATAGTAAACAAAATTCAATGTTTACTTCAACGAGTATGTATACATCAAAGTGAAAAGACTTTGGTTTGAATTCTATTATAGCCACTCATCAGCTGTGTGATTTGGGGCAGGTTACTTATCCTCTTTGTGTCTTAGTTTCCTTATCTGCAAAATAGTGATCATCGTAATCCATGCATATTGCTCAGCACAGTATTTGGCACATCATAAGCCCTCAGGAAATTTTAGCTGTTACCATCCATTACCACTGTTTTGTTTTTTTGTTTTTTGAATTCTGCAACATCCTCGGTGCAATTGGGGAACAAGAAAATAGGAGACGCAGTGGGCAGAAATTTCAGGTGCTTCCTGTGCAGGTAAGGGATATAAGAATTGCATCTATGAAATGGTTAAGTTTCAGTGAGATGCCAGAAGCTATGAAGGTTCTGATCCATACCTCAAGCCTACAGGAATGTAGGGAAGGGAGGCAACAGCTGGGTAGGAGGGATTAGGAAAGGAAGGAGCAGTGACAGAGGAGGAAAAGGCAAAAGAGAAGCAGGTAAGCCCTGAATGATTCAGCTAGATGAGGGGAGGGCACAGGAATAGTACAAGCAAGGACGTAGGGTCAGAAATGAGCATGGCATGTTCTGGGGATAGGCTGTGAGGTTGTACTATTTCAGACTTATCATTCTGGAGATCAAATTTCTTTGCTGAGACAGTAACTGGGAAAGATGTAGGCAATTAGACTGAATGTGTGCTGACCCCTGGGACTTTCTTTAAAAGATTATACAAAGCATAACACAATGAAAGCAACAGGAAAAAAACCCCAGGAAAATTAAAATTTAAAAAAACGGAGAAAAGGGAGAAAAAGGCTTTCCTGGCAATTTGTTTTTTCCTGTAATAAATATACAGTCCTGATAAACTGAAGTTCCTTGCAAATGTGATGTTATTTGAGACGATGGTGTATAATGTTATAAGGCTTATCAGTTATATGGGAGAAGAAGCTACACTTGTGCACAGGTCCCTGAAATGTAGCAGAGGAGGTATTAAAAGAGTTATTAAAAATACCGTTTGACGCGTATATATGGAATCTAGAAAAATGGTACTGATGAACCTAGTGGCAGGGCAGGAATAGAGACGCAGATGTAGAGAAGAGACTTGTGGACACAGCGGGAGAAGGGGAGGCTGGGACGAATTGAGATATTAGCATTGACATATATACACTACCATGTGTAAAACAGGTAGCTAGTGGGAAGCAGCTGCATAGCACAGGGAGATCAACTCGCTGCTTTGTGACCACCTAGGGGGTGGGATGGGGAGGGTGGGAGGGAGGCTCAAGAGGGAGGGTATATGGGGATATATGTGTACATATAGCTGATTCACTTTGTCGTACAGCAGAAACTAACATAACATCGTAAAGCAATTATAACCCGATAAAGATGTAAAAAAAAAACCTTTTGATTTTTGCCAGTGAATTGAGGCTTTCTCATGGTTCTCAGGGG
Organism: Balaenoptera physalus; assembly: GCF_965194825.1. Classification (NCBI taxonomy): domain Eukaryota; kingdom Metazoa; phylum Chordata; class Mammalia; order Artiodactyla; family Balaenopteridae; genus Balaenoptera; species Balaenoptera physalus. The sequence continues at coordinate 92,284,498 of NC_138903.1, forward strand.
AGGAAATGATAAGGAGGAGTAGGGTGAGGCTAAAGGACCTTGGTTTCTGGCCTTGACTTTGCTTGTTACTCCTGGACAGCGATCTCATGACTTGTGAAGATGACTTCCTCATCTCTTCATGTCCCACATGTTTACTAGGATCACAGCTGGTAACCAGCTTCCTTACTTTCTGTTTGGAATGAATGGATTGATCACTTTTTAAAAAATTGATTTTTATTGGAGTATAGTTGATTTACAATGTTGTGTTAGTTTCAGGTGTACAGCAAAGTGAATCAGTTATACATATACACATAGCCACTCTTTTTTAGATTCTTTTCCCATATAGGCAATTACAGAGTACTGAGTAGAGTTCCCTGTGCTACAGTCAGTTCTTATTAGTTATCTATTTTATATATAGTAGTGTGTATATGTCAATCCCAATCTCCCAATTTATCACCCCCCCTTTCCCCCTTGGTAACCACAAGTTTGTTTTCTACATCTGTGAGTCTGTTTCTGATTTGTAAATAAGTTCATTTGTACCACTTTTTAAGATTCCACATATAGGTGATATCATATGCTATTTATCTTTCTCTGTCTGACTTACTTCACTCAGTATGACAATCTCTAAGTCCATCCGTGTTGCCGCAAATGGCATTATTTTGTTCTTTTTTATGACTGAGTAATATTCCATTGTATATATGTACCACATCTTCTTTATCCATTCCTCTGTTGATGGACATTTAGGTTGCTTCCATGTCCTGGCTATTGTAAATAGTGCTGCAATGAACATTGGGGTGCAAATATTTTTTTTGAATTATGGTTTTCTCTGGATATCTGCCCAGGAGTAGAATTGCTGGATCATATGGTAGCTCTATTTTTAGTCTCTTAAAGAATCTCTATACCATTCTCCATAGTGGCTGTACCAATTTACATTCCCACCAATAGTGTAGGAGGGTTCCATTTTCTTGGCACCCTCTCCAGCATTTGTTGTTTGTAGATTTTCCGATGATGGCCATTCTGACTGGTGTGAGGTGATATCTCATTGTAGTTTTGACTTGCATTTCTCTAATAATTAGTGATGTTGACCATCTTTTCATGTGCGTTTTGGCCATCTGTATGTCTTCTTTGGAGAAAGGTCTACTTAGGTCTTCTGCCCAGTTTTTATTGGGTTTTTGTTTTTTGATATTGAGCTACATGAGCTCTTTGTATATTTTGGAGATTAATCCCTTGTCAGTTGCTTCATTTGCAAATATTTTCTCCCATTCTGAGGGTTGTCTTTTCGCTTGTTTATGGTTTCTTTTGCTGTGCAAAAGCTTTGAAGTTTCATTAGGATAGAAAGCCCAGAGATAAACCCACGCACCTATGGTCACTTAATCTATGACAAAGGAGGCAAGGATATACAGTGGAGAAAAGACAGTCTCTTCAATAAATGGTGCTGGGAAAACTGGACAGCTACATGTAAAAGAATGAAATTAGAACACTCCCTAACACCATACAAAAAAAAAATCAAAATAGATTAAAGACCTAAATGTAAGGCCGGATACTATAAAACTCTTAGAGGAAAACATAGGCAGAACACTCTTTGACATAAGTTGCAGGAAGACCTTTTTCAATCCACCTCCTAGAGTAATGAAAATAAAAACAAAAATAAACAAACGGGACCTAATTAAACTATCACTCTCTTAAATAGAGTGTTAAGCCGAGAGAGTTATGAGGCTATAGAATATGTTCACCTAATGCAAGAACAGATTTGGCCATGCAGATTCCTGAAGTCTAAGCTTTTGTGTTAAATAAACAACAGAAGAACCAGCTTAGCACCCTGCAATATTTCCATCTGACTCCCTGTTGGAGTTGAGGTTTTGACATGGTAGGTGAGCCCATGGAATTCACTGGACACCCTTAGAAATTCCTTCAGGATAAAATGAAGGTATAGAACCATTTTGGGTGGGGTTTTTTGTTTGTTTTTATTTTGAGGTGCTAGGGCTGGGGACCTGGGCCAGGGGCAATCACATGGTAATAGGGTTCCCTCTCTGTGCTGACTTTCCCTCTTTCCTCATGAATATTTCAATCCTGGTGAGACCCCTTGAAGTGATCATTTGAGTTAAAGGAATGTAGAGATGAGAGGAAAAGAGAAAGAGTTGCCGCCTTGTTTTATCTTGTGATGGGGACTATGGACGGAGATATTAGGGACTGATTTGCATATTAACCTGAGTTCTGTTTTTCCTTTCTTCTTTTTTGTAAAGCTCAGCTAGCCAGGGCCACCTCCTTGTGCCCCACTGGCTACCTCCCAGAGACACTACTCAGCTGCCAGTGCCCACTAACTCCCCAGCTCCCTACTCCCCAGCAACAGCTCAGGGCCCAGCCATGCACGTGGGTCACCAAGGCCTTTTATTTCCACTCCTGACTTCAAAACATCTTTTGCTTCATCTCTTTGTCTCCCTTGTTCAAGGGGAACTGGTCAGACTATTCCTTAATCTCTACTCTGCCTCCTGTTTTTTCCTAAACCAAGATTCTTGGGCCAAGAATAGAAAATTGTGTTCCAGCTCTGCAGTTCTCAGAGAGGCCCTAGTTTTGTCTGGGCTGTGGTTCAGAAGGGTCCAGGTGTATCAATTATGCTGCCCATGCCTGGGTGCCGCCTCTTCAATCACTTGTGTCCCCTTGTTTGTGAAGCACAACAGAGTGTGCTTTCAGAGGGAGTCTTTTGTATTCCTAGAGTCTAAAAATATTTGCATGTAAATGTTGGGAATCCAGACAGTCTCCTTAAGATCTATGCTTTGCATGGGGAGGCATGCAGACCATCGGGGTGCATTTGAAAATTAAATTTACACCATTGCACTTTGGGTCCCTGCCCCAGAGCATTGCAGTGACATCTGAGAAGGAGAGAGTGTGACATTGATCAAGGCAAAGCATAAATAACCACATTTCAAAATGAATACTAATTGCATAATGACAGTTTCCAAACTATTAGCCTACTTTACAAAAAAAGTTAATTCAACACAAGCCCAGAGCTGGCTATGGCTTATGTTCTGTGCTGCCAGTTGGCAGGCACAGCTTTGCCAGGGGATTGGGAGAAACGCGGGTTATTGTAACGGAAGCACACTTGGCCTTTTGTGAGGAGGGTACAAACTGCATCACTCTCTCAAGCCCCTGATGTTCAGTGTTCAAGAGTAGACACCAGGATACTGCATGCCTTCAGGGGAAGCTGCTTACTTTTCCTAGAGGTAAAATTGGCCCAGTGCCGAAGCTTGGGAAGGAGCCTTGAGTTTGTAGCCCCTTGAAGGAAAGAGTTCTGGGCGGATGGAGGTGATGAGCACAGAGGAGCTGAACCTGGCCTCGTGTGTGCTGCCCCTGGCTTGGAAATCCTGGGCCCAGGGGAGGGTACGGCCACACAGAGGCTGGCCTTCTCCAGGATGAACTGTGCATGCTACCCAAGGCAGGCCACTCCACTGCTCTGGGCCTGTGTTTTCTCATCTGCAAAATGAAGGGGGTGGACTGGATGACCGTGAAAGCCCCCTCCAGTTCAGAGAGAATACCAGGGTCTCTTCCTCTAAGCTGAGTATCCCTCAGAAAAAGAAAGGCACTTGGCTTGGAAGAGTGGCATGAAATGACTGGACTGATTCTCTGTCATCACTGTCCTTTGACTGCAGGAAGTGTGAACATTTGTCTCATTTGCCAAATTAACGTGACCTTGTGTTGAAGTACATTAAAGGAAGATGAGAAAGTGTCTGCTAAGAAGAGGAGGTGTCTGACACAAGAGTTCATTCTCTTTGGGACGTTCTATTGCCTTGACTAGTTGGGAGGGAGCATTAGGAAAGCCTGAAATGAATCCCCAAATGATAATTTTGTGCAGCATTCTTAGGAAGAAGGGTATGTGATGAGAGTTACATTATGATATGATTTGCCTCCAGCAAGTGTCCACTCAAGGTCTGAGAACCCCTGCCTATGTACCACTTTATACCAGCTCCCCCACCTCCATCAACAGGAGGCCCTGGGCTACAGGATTCAAATTAGACAAAGTAGGATTTACCAATCAGGAAATACAGGGAAGGACTCTGGTATTTTACTTTCAGGTTTTCATCAATTCCGAGAGTCATACCAGCACTAAATGTCTGGGTGGGAAAACAGTATATCTGTATGTGTTCAGAGCATGCCCAACTTTAAGCATATTACCCTATGTTCAGAATGCAAGCAAATGTCTGATTGTTTTTTTGAAAACAACTCAGATCAAACTCTCTTCCCCTTTATAAAAATACACTTACAGGGACTTCCCTGGTGGTGCAGTAGTTAAGAATCTGCCTGCCAGTGCAGGGGACACAGATTCGAGCCCTGGTCTGGGAAGATCCCACGTGCCGCGGAGCAACTAAGCCCGTGTGCCACAACTACTGAGCCTGTACTCTAGAGCCCGTGAGCCACAACTACTGAGCCCATGCACCGCAACTACTGAAGCCCACATGCCTAGAGCCCGTGCTCCCAACAAGAGAAGCCTCCGCAATGAGAAGCCTGTGCACCGAAACGAAGAGTAGCCCCCGCTCGCCGCAACTAGAGAAAGCCCGTGCGCAGCAACGAAGACCCAATGCTGCCAAAATAAATAAATAAATAAAAATACACTTACAGTACTGTAACTCTTTGTTTAAAAAGTCACTTTTCACACCAATCTCAAGGAAGATACTTGTATTCTCAACCAAATAATTATTTCTAGTCTCTCCTTTCCTTGCCCTTTTTTCCTAAGTACTTGTAGTCCAAAGGATGGCTGGGATTTTGATTCTCAGGCTCTTCCAAGTTAGACCTCCAAGGTTCTGACTAGATTTGTTTGAAACAAGATCCAGGTTACATAAATCTAATTCTAATCAAAAAAGCTTTCTTTCCCCCCACATACCTCATACCTTCTCCCTGCTTAATTTGACCACAAAAATGACTATTGTGTGGGCTTCCCTGGTGGCGCAGTGGTTAAGAATCCACCTGCCAATGCAAGGTACACGGGTTCGAGCCCTGGTCTGGGAAGATCCCACATGCCACGGAGCAACTAAGCCCATGTGCCACAACTACTGCACTTCCGCTCTAGAGCCCACGAGCCACAACTACTGAGCCCATGTGTCACAACTACTGAAGCCTGCGTGCCTAGAGCCCGTGCTCCACAACAAGAGAAGCCACTGCAATAAGAAGCCCGCGCACCACAATGAAGAGTAGCCCCTGCTCACTGCAACCAGAGAAAAGCCCACGTGCAGCAACGAAGACACAACACAGCCAAAAATAAAATAAAAATTAAAAAAAAATGACTATTGTGAAAACTGTCATGTGTTCATCAATGTGAAACAACTTTAGAAAGAGCACATCCAGAATTATTACTGTAAAATGCTGAAGCACTTGTACTTCTCCTGAGATTGTTTTTAAAATTTGTCACCCAAAACTGCCACCTTTATAGGTCTTTATAGACCATCTATCTCAGGTAAATATATTTGCCCATAGTCAATTTCTAATGACTTTTAATAAATGGAAATAATTTCCTTATATTAAAATAATTAATTTCTGATCTATGCTTTGGGGATATTTGAAATGCACTTTAAGAGGATGCTCTTTGTGAGATTATTTTAAAAGACCTCTCCCTTTTAAAACCCAGACTGAGCGGAACCTATCTTACGCAGAAACGTTTTGCATATTTCCTCTGCCCCCATCCCACCATCCTTCCTTAAATCATCTGGCACCTGGAAGAAGTAGATGTGTTTTCTTTTTTGTTTTTTGGTTTTTTAAAAAATTTTATTATTTTTGGCTGCATCGGGTCTTCGTTGCTGTGCGCAGGCTTTCTCTACTTGTGGTGAGTGGGGGCTGCTCTTCATTGTGGTGCGTGGGCTTCTCATTGCAGTGGCTTCTCTTGTTGCGGAGCACAGGCTCTAGGTGCGCGAGCTTCATTAGTTGCAGCACGTGGGCTCAGTGGTAATGGCACGCAGGTTCTAGAGCACAGGCTCAGTAGTTGTGGCACATGGGCTTAGTTGCTCCGCGGCATGTGGGATCTTCCCAGACCAGGGATCGAACCCATGTCCCCTGCATTGGCAGGCGGATTCTTAACCACTGAGCCACCAGGGAAGTCCTATGTTTTTTAAAATAGTATATATGTCTCTTGAAGACCCCATCCACTTATGGGGAAGGGTATTTACTTTTTTGCTTCTTCCAGGCAGCCTGAGATGAAAAAATGTTCTGTGTTTGCCAGACTGCAGCTGAGGGTGAACTGTGGGATTTGTGCACTGGGTACTGTTTGAGTCTCAGGGTGGCAAGGCTGTATGGGGTCCTGGAGCTTCAATTTGTACAGATCCCATAGTTCCAAGAGGACTTACAGCATTGAGGAACCTGATGTTTAACAACAAGGAAAGGGGGAAAAAATGGGAAATGAGAATGGTTGTTTCAAAATCACTGGGGGAGGATGGCAATGGGTATGCACAGGCGCATCCTGGAGGTCCCTCACTCCTAACAGGGGCTGGGGCCTCTGCAGTAGCAATAACCTCTTTTCTGCAGGAGTCCCACATTTGATACAACCACCTTGCTGACATTTGGCATCCATATGTGTGAAGGGAGGGAAGAAAGGAATGCAAAGTATTGGACAATATTGCAAAAGTCATATGCTTTTCCATGAAAATAAAGCCTCCCTTCAAACTAGGAACATGTAACTGCTGTGAAACTTGTCTTCGGTAAGTCCCTTCTCCCCAACCCACTTCCTGTGCGAGGAAATTCTGGTGTCACTGTGACACCCCTATCTGAAGTCACTGCAGTCACTTCATAGCATGACTGTTCATAAAATCACTGTACATTGCTAGAAATTGATCAGAAGCATGAGTTCTACTGAAAAGAAAGTAATATTTTAAAAATAGTTGGCCTGGCCTCCTTTTCCCACCTCCCATTTTTGTTTTTCTTTTCTCACCTGGCAGTTTTACATGAAGACGACATTATGGGTAAAGCAAAGATCTGCTTCTTTTTAATGAGTGCCTATTCTGGAACTCTGTTCAGGGGACCATCTCTCGGATGTTGAGGGTGACAAAATACACCTCAAAGTGTGACTGTCTGCCTCTGGGCTGGGGAAGCTACAATAATAGATTCTTTTGGACTGGGAGTGCGGGGTGAGAAAACAGAGAACCATTTTCTGATCTTAATGGAGCCCCCTCTTGTGTCTTGGAACCAGAATGGTTCCTATTCCCCTATCACCTCCATAAAATGGAGGGCAGTGAACAGAGTTTGGAGAGTACCGGATGGATGTTTGGCTGCCACGTCCTTTCCTTACAGCCCTGTGAGCAGCCTCTTAGGAAGATTCCCTTAGAGTCCATGGCTGTTGAGCTCCTTGAATAGAACATGTCCCTGCCTGGAAACACACTGTACTCTCACCAGAGGGTCATCCCTTCCCACCTTGCACATGTATGTGCTCCCAACGGGTCAGGGTACAGATGGGGATGGGGGGAGGAGAACGTGTGGTCAGTGTAAACCTGCCACAGGCACTGGGAGGAATCCATTACCTATTCTGGTGACTCAGAGCTATTACATTATGAAAGGAAGCTTCTTCGACATTCTGTTTGAATTGCATTGTCTTAGCCATTCCCATGCGTACCCAACTTAGTCCATTTGACACCAAAAATCAATATATTGCTAACTTGCATCTTTATTGAAAACACAATGTTTTCTCCAAAAACAACAGGTACTGATTTTTTCCATTTATTCAATTTATCCAACAGGATTTTGGTGAATTGCTTTTCATGTTCTGCGAACAACTTCTATCTGGTACAAAGATACTATGGAAGAACTGTCATGAATACCATATTCAGAAAATGGGACCCATGAGATGACCATTGATGACAGGGCCCCATGCCATACCTACAGGGCCCACAGCAAAGGGAGGCACAGGTGGTGGGGGTGGCAAAGGCATCCCGGGTGGCAGAGGTGGTGGGCCGGGTGGCAGAGGTGGTGGCCCGGGTAGCATAGGTGGTGGCCCGGGTAGCATAGGTGGTGCAAGTGCCATGACTGGCTGTGGCACTGCAGGAACATATCCCCATGGAGGCTCTAAAACAGGGATTGCCTGATAGGGCTCATCAAAGGTTATCCCCATATGGGGGCCCAAGGCAACGGGGGGCACATTTCTTAACATCAGTGCCCTCTCTTCTCTTCTACACTTGGCCCTTCTGTTCTGAAACCAAACCTTCAATCAGAGGGAAAAAGAGATTGGTTTAGTATATTGAACAGTTAATGTCATAATAGAAAACACACACCATGCAAGTCTGCCATTGAGATTTTACACTGCAGCAGGAGAAGCTATTCCCTTATTGCTAAAATATCTTAGGAAAGCAAACAGCACACCTGCCTCAGCTAACCCTTAGTGAACCAAGCCTAGTCCAGACTTTGGCACATTGATTTGTCTCTCATTTTTAATATTCCTTAATAGGTTTTTTCCGAGTCTTGGATGCAGGCCTAACTGATGAATTGCACCGGGTCCCTGCTGTTAATGTCTATGCCTGGAAACAAGGTAAAGAAATGTTGGGCTATCTCTGTCCAGCTGCCTCCACCCCCTTCTCACCAGGAGTAGTGTCATCATGGTTGTGAGGGAAGCTGAGTGTGGGATAAAGATGGGTCCAATTAAAGTCATACCGAGGGGAACCATACCCTATTTGAAAAGCCCATCTTCAGTCTGAAGTAACTAATCCATAGGGGCATGGTGCACTTTTAGACAGGTTTCCTTCAATGATGTTTAACAGATCATTCTTTCTCTGAAACCCCGTAAGACTCAAAACAGATGGTATGTCAATGGAGGCCTGATCATGGGGGTCCCAGGGACTTGGTGGCTTGTCTTGCTGGGACATGAGAGGTGCTGAAGCCCTGGACACTGCCTTGATATTTCAGCCGTTAGTGTTAAGGAAAGTTTAGCTTAACTAAACCCAAATTCACTAAACCCAAAATCCTTTTCCCCAGATAAGATATTGGGCACCCTATTGTCACCACTGTCAATTTTGTGTTCTCCAATTTGCCCTACCCTCCAAACCTTTCTTGGCTCAGGACAAGGTCAGCTCATTTGGTCCCAGTTTCAGTTTCAGGATGCTGGACAGGAGCCACTGTTACCCAGAGTGTTAGGGTACCCAAGGCCCTGCCAGCTCCACTCCTTAACCAGGAGTCCCCAATCCCATCACTCATTCCTAAGGCAGGAAGGTCCAATTATGTTCAATCCTGTGGGGACAGGGGTCACAAAAGAGGCTTCTCCCTAAACGCTTGCCAACTATTAACAAACAAACAAACAAACAAGCTATCAATTAGACTTTAGTGTCCTCTTAGTTTACTAGTTGATGGGGTTTACATTGTATTTAATCCTTTTGGACGTGCCCAAATGGCAGGTTTTAAGTGAGACAAATGGCCTCTTCTGCCTGCCCGAAGCCACCTTCTCTCTCTCCCATTTTAGGATTTGGTGTCCTTCTACTATATGGATATATAGTCTGAAGAAGGCCACTGTAATAGAGCTCATTTTGGAGGGATTCAAATGTACCTGTGGTCTAATCTCCCTAAACATAACCAAAAGCCCACGTATGGCAAATTTTGGTATGGGCCAATATTAGGTCCATATTCCCAATACTGGTTTCATAAAAGAGATCTACTATATTTGCACAAGATGGGTGGGGGAAGCATCTATTAAGTTTCTTGGGGAAATTCATGCTGTAGTGTTTGTTTGGAAATTTATGAGAACACTGTCTTTTTCCTTACTTGTGTCTTCTGCCTCATTTTCCCTTCAGAAATCCATTAAGAGGACTATGTAAACCAAGGCATGAGGAAAAGCAATTCAGCAAACCTTGTTTTTCTTTTCCTCTGGGTTTACCTTGCCTGTCTGAGACTCGTCCTGAGACCAAGCCTGACTGTTGGTCCAGCCTGTGGCATTAGGATGCCACCATCCAGTGGCCTGCTTTTCTGCATACCACGGACAGATGGGCAGTATGTTTCCATCACTGTACTCATGCATGTGCTCTGGGGCAAAACAAGTAAGCCATCTGATATATATATATATATATATATATATATATATATATGTATATTCATTTATTTATATATTTATATTGAGGGGGGAAAATACTTCTTTGATGTAACTATGGTATTCTATGACCTCAAATAGTCACTTTTTGATTCCATGATCTACAAATTTGTAATCACTGCCTGAATAAACGAAAAAGTATTTTAAATTAACACAGGTGAGAATCTGGCCTGAAGTGAGATCACCCTCACAACCAGTCAAATTCCGGAAACCCACCTTTTCAAAACAATACCACCAAAAAGGATAAAAAAATCTTAGATGTTAAAAATTCTTCAAGAGAATATTCACTTATGCATTTAGTAGTTTCATAAAGTTGAATTTGTATGTCACCTGCGATGCATATATTTGAATGTATACGATTCTTCTCTAACATTTCACTCCTTCTTAGGTCAGTGGAACTTTATTCAAAATTATTCTTTCTCTTTTTTGGATTCATTTTTTGAGGATAATTTTCCAAAGCTTACAAACCTTTTCCCATTACCACCGTAACTGCAGTATTTTAGCAATGTCTTCAGGCTGACATCAAAGTCTTCCAAAAAAATTAGAATTTAAGACTGCCACTCTCTACACTGATTTGCAAAACACTTAAAAACAGCAGCAGGAAGATTAGGCACTGGGACTTGGACTTTTTAGCCACCCCCGGCCATCAGTTTCAGTTTAACTAAATGTGTATTAGTTACTCATGTACTATGTTCTGTGTTTGAATTACTCCCTCACCCCAATGTCTAAATATTTATAAGTTCACTCATTTAGCCAAGAGGTTATGCCTGGTTTTAAGTAGTTTAAATAGTTTAGTACAGTTGAACTTTCTTATAACCTAGCTCTTCAGTGTATTCATTTGAATACTTCCCAGGTGAGACTGAGCCCCAATAAATTCCACATAGAAATATTCCTTTAGGGAGTACTAACATCCTTCCTAAAGGATGCCAGTGTTAGAGGGAGATAAACTTTATTTATTGGAAATAAAAGTGTGTGTGTGTGTGTGTGTGTGTGTGTGTGTGTATAAAGAGAGGAGGAGAGAGGTGTGTGTTTTATATTTTTCCCTTTAGGAAATCGAATTCCCTCTGGTAAAGTACAATTTCCATAAGCTCGAACTTACTTGTCCTATTTCCCACCCCCAAAGCGCCCACTGTTCAAAACTTATTTGCTAAACACGGAAAAGACAACAAAACACACCAACTTGAGAGTTTCCAGGACAAAACCTAAAGCATGTTTTAGAATGGCTGCCCTGCCAATTTTAAAATTAAGATTTACTGACCTGCACTCTGGTTTCAGGCAAATTCAAGCGTCCTGCAATCGCCTCTCTGAGAGGGGGAAAAGTGCAAATGTTCAGTATTTGGAGTTGTGGATAAAATATATCATTTACATTTCTATACCCCTTCCCACAGTTTTCTGTAATACAGCTTGAGGTTTACTTTAGGGAGGGTTTTCCCATGGACAACTCATCTGTTAAATAAAATATAAAAAGGGAATACATATTAAAATTCCTGATAGTGTATGTTAGTTGAATATGACTCAATTAATTTTTCCGTTTGTGGGAAACTAACAGAGTATTGTAAAGCAATTATACCCCAATAAAGAGGTTAAAAATAAATAAATAAATAAAACGCCAAAATACCAAAAAAGCGGCGTTCTGAACCAGAGTATTTCTGTTTATTGTAAAAGGAAGCGGTAAACTCTCAAGGAGAAACTTCAAACCACGTTGGCCAAGCGATCAAGGGAAATTCTTTTTGCTCTTTAGCGGACTAAGATTGAATACAACGGAACCTGAAAGGGCGCCCCTAAACCTCACACCGATTTGTCCTCGTCCCCCATTACTACCGGGCCAGAACAAGCCTTCCCCTTGTCTGGACCACAACGCCTCCGGGGAAGGTAAGCAACGGGAATAAGTCACTGGCTTTCTTACGGTCGAAACTCTGTCGCCTGGAAATGGCGCTCCACGAGGCAGGGCCAAGACTAAGGTGAGGCCAATGAGGCGCTCGCCTCGTGCGCAAAATTTAAAGGGCGCGAAAAAGCTGAGTAATTACGATAAATATTTTAATGCAATTTTCAAAATGTAAAAATGAATGCAAAACTCCATGATGAATAAATTACCAAGATTTTAAATTAAAGCAGGATTAATCGGCACTGCCTTCCTTGCTCCACCCGAGTTCCGCTCCTGTCTTGCACCCCCGCAAGCTCTACAGGCATTGCCCCACGCCCAAAGAGCTAGGGCGGACCCGGCGCCCTCAAGCCTCCTAAGTAGCTTTTGGCCCAGGAGAGGAGGGGGAGGGTCCTGGGAAAGAGCCTAAGGCGCCCTGGGATAAGCGCGGGATCCCGGAGAACTAGGCGTCCGTCTCCGGAACCAGCCACTTACCGCTCGAACACGTCGGGGTAACGAGTGCGCAGGAAAGCTTTCTCCAGCTCCCGCCGCTGCAACCTGGTGAACACCGTACGGCAGCGGCGCTGATTTCCCGGTACGATCTGTGGCCCCTCAGCGGCCGGGGGGGCCAGCTCCTCCTGCTGCTGCGGGGGCTCAAGACCGCCGCCGCCGCCCTCACGGTTTTCGTCCGAGGGGCTGGAACCGACCGCATTAAAGTAGGCTGCTGCTGCTGCTGCTGCTGCTTCTCCGAGCTCAGGTTCGGACAGCGTAGCCTCATTCTCTCCTCCGGTTACAGTCTCCGAGGTCAAGGTAGGCTCCGCATCTGGGAAAAGAGAAAAGCAAAAAGGAGAGACCGGGGCGAGAGAGCCCATGGTGCGCGGGCTGTAGGACGGCCGCTGCCGCGCAGCGTCCCGTCCACCTGCCCTTCCCAGGGAAAGTCCCTTTTCTGGAATTTGCCGAAGCACCTGTCCCCGTCTAGACACTGACTATGCAGTTCTTTCTCGTCCTCGTCGACTCCCAGGCTGTGGTAGCCGGTGTCATGGTGGCTGCACGCCATGCCTTGATTGCTGTCGATGAGGCCTTGCGCCTCAGCCGACTCCGCGCTGGGGCCGTGGCGACTACCTCGTGCGCTTCTTCTGGCGCCGGGACCTCTTTTGGCGCCGACGCTCGGGCTTGCGCGTCTTATATAGAGGGGTATGTTGCTTCCGCGGGTTCAAAGCATACGCGTTCGCGTCGGTTAGACGCCCCCTACTAGAATTCACATTGCCTCTCGTGGGGGTCGGTGGGACTCGATGGGGGCGCGCTTGCGGCCAGAGTGTGTAAAAAAACATAGGGCGAGTGCGTGTGAGTGGTGCTGGTAGTGGGCGCGCTTATTCGGGGAACGGTGACTCGTTTAACTGACTGCAACTTGTACGAAGTGTATGATCGGAGGAAGGGGCTGTGCTGGACTGCGAAAGCAGTTTGTGGGCGGGGGGCAAGACTGCACACTAGCTCGTGGAGGTTGTGAAGTGTTTGAAGAATATTCTTCCGCCCAACCCTCGATGTTCCGCAATTCGGCAGTGTCGCCGGCGTTCCTTGCTTCCCCAGGGGAAAAGGCGGAGAGATACAGCTGGGTAAAGCACGAGCCCCCAGAAAACAAAGCGCGCTAACGCGAAGTTACTTTATCTTGCCCTGGGCTCTGAGCAAGGTTCTCGCTTTCTAGAAGTTGGTGGAATGGACGGGACTATCTGATTTTGTTACATTCGCGCGCGAAACCCGCGAATCCAGCTAGCGGTTAAGACGAAATGATTGGCGTGGAGGTTGTTTGCACGGGGTTTTTGAAATCAGGTCCCACCCTGCATTCCGAGACCTGGAGTTTTCGGTTAGGTTTGCAAAGCAGTCCGGGTGCTCAGATGCATGCATGCTGCAAGAAGCCCCACGTACCTCTTGAGAAAGCTCCAAGGACTTTATTTAGTAATGAACCCACCTCAGAGTGCAAATATAGAAATTTTCCAAGTGCTTAATGTATCCAACCATGCCTGTGCTGCACGGTCAGCTCCTGGCGCATGCAACATTTGCTGTTCTGGGTTGCTGCTCACCTTAAGGCACCCGGCTCTGCAGGCGCCTAAAGCGCGCCTTATTCCCGGGCGGGTACTGTAGACTTGGGAAGAGTTCCCGCCTTCCCCACTGCCGCTTCCTCTCCTCTCTCTCCATTTTTCTAGAGTTATCTTACTGAGCTGTTTTCCCTACCGATGTGTCAAATAAAAAAAGGGCCAGGCCACGAATAAAGATTGTGGTTCTTCCTCCGAGAAGTGTTTGCAGGTGTTCCAGGACGTTTTGATGTCCTTCATATTATAAGAATCACTTCATCGGGACTTCCCTGGCGGTCCAGTGGTTAAGACTCCGCGCTTCCACTCCAGGAGGCACGGGTTTGATCCCTGGTCGGGGAAGTAAGATCTGGAAAAGAATCACTTAAAAAAAAAAAGAGTCCTCTGCTTAGCACTGTGCATAATTTATCCTCCGTTTACTTTTACAACCACCATTATTATCTCCCCATTCTTTTTACACAGAAAACTGAGCCCCAGGGAAGCCAGGCAACTTGACCATGGGCATACGAGTGAGTGAGTTTGTGCACATTTCACAATACTCTTGCTGTCTTATTTCAAAGGAGTAAATAATGGTGTGATTCCAGACAGGAGTGGAGGAGGGGGAAAGGTATTTTGGGGAAGCAGGACATTGGGCAGTCTTTGAAAATCCTGAGTGGGACTTCCCTGGCGGTCCAGTGGTTAAGACTCCACGCTTCCATTGTAGGGGACGCGGGATCGATCCCTGGTCATGGAACTAAGATCCCACATGCCACAAAGCGTGGCCAAAAAAAAAAAAATCCTGAGTGCCAGTCCACCTCCTCCTGGGCTGCCTCCTCCTGCGCTGGTTCAAGCCTCTCCCCCCTTGCACCAGGGCCTTGGCTGAGTTTCCCTAACCCAGAGATTTGGGATCCAGGAGTGCTGGGTTTCCCAAATGTGGTCCCTTTACTTTTCTCAACACTGAGGGGATGCTAACAGGATCAGGGTGCTACGTGCATTGGCTTCTGAACTGATTCCTTCAAGACAGTCAGGAGGGAGAGGTCGTGAGACCCACCCCAGTATCAGGGCCACATTAGGACTTTTGTGGGCCCTAGGCAATTCTGCCTTCTTGGGCCTCTTCCTCCATAACATTTTTTAAAAATTATATTTTACACCTGTTGGTATAAAGACGAATATAATTTGGGCTGGATCATATTAATTTTTTCTTTTAATTTAAAAAGAAATTAAAATATTTTGGGGCACTGTGACTGCTGTGCCTCATGTTCCCAGGGGGTGGTGGGTAGGAAACCAGGGAATAGATGGCTGGTTGACCAATTCACTTTCAAACAGATGTCAAGGGATGGCACCTCCACAACTTCTCTCCAACTTTAATCAAGACGTTTCCTCCTCAGGCCAGCTTTCGCTGAGTTCTGCAGGCTTCCCTCTCTTTTGGCTAGATACCTGGTGAACAATTATGGCCTGGGACGAGTTATTACACAAGAGATCCATACGGGGTTTTTTTAAAATTTTTATTTATTTGTTTTTTGGCCACGCAGAGTGGCTTGCGGGATCTTAATTCCCTAGCCAGGGATCGAACCCGTGCCCTGTGCAGTGGAAGCGCAGAATCCGAACCACTGGGCCACCAGGGAATTCCCCATACAGATTTTAATCATGGTGGGCAGTAGCCTACCTAGTACATTGGTAACAGCTCAGGTATATTCTGTCATATCTTAGATTTCCATGGTTTACTCCAATGTTTTCTAAACCTCAGTCATTCATGTGCCCTTGAAAGTTTTGCCATGCCTGGGTACCAGCCATGGTAGTGTTCACTCAACATATTTACTTAAATTGATTCACTTTTTGAAAACCTTAAATACCTAATTGAATCTCATCCTAGGCAAAAATAGCTATGAATTCCAGGGCTTGATATACCGAATTTATGTGAGGTAGAGCATGGCAGTAGTTGAGAGCAGGGACCCTGAAGCCAGACTGCTGGTGTCTAAATCCTAGCTTTGCTTACCACTTGCTAGCTGGCTCACCTGGTGAGTTGCTTATTCTCTTTGTGCCTTAGTTTTCTCATCTGTAAAATGGGAATAACTAATAGTACCTACTTCGTGGGGTTGTTGTGAGAATTCATTGAAATGATCACAGTACAGGCATACGTCGGAGAAACTGTGGGTTCAGTTCCAGACCACTGTAATAAAGCAAATAACAAAGCGTCACAGAAATTTTTTTGTTTCCCAGTGCATATAAAAGTTATGCTTATACTATACTATACTGTACTCTATTAAGTGAGCAATAGCACTACATCTAAAAAAAACAATGCATATACCTTAATTTAAAAGTACTTTATTGCTAAAAACTGCCAACCATAATCTGACAACACAGGTTCAATTTGTAAAAAATGCAATATCTGCAAAGCACAATACAGCGAAGCACAGTAAAACGAGGTATGCCTGTATCTAACACTTCGCTAATTCTTACTGTGTGCCAAGCACTGTTCAAAGTGCTTTCTACATATTAACACATTTAATCTTCATAACAGTCCTATGGAGGTAGATACATCTGTTATCCTCATTTTACAGATGATGTTATCGAGTCACAGAGAGATTAAGTAACTTGCCTAAAGGCACCCAGCTAGTGAGTGTTGGATCTTGGATTTGAACCCTCTTAGAATGATGCTTTGCAGAGAGAACATGCTCAATAATGGTAGCTGTTATGATTTTTTAAAAATTAATATACCATTCAGTCATTTCAGCCATAGTATATTCACAATGTTGTGCCACTGTTGCTATTATCTAATCCAAGAACATTTTCATCATCCTATAAAGAAACTCCATACCCATTAGCAGTCATTTCCCAGACCTCCCTCCCAGCAGCCCCTGGTAAACGCTAATGTACTTTCTTTATCTTTTCTTTTTTGCTGTGTTGGGTCTTCATTGCTGCATGCGAGCTTTTCTCTAGTTGTGGCGAAAGGGGGCTACTCTTACTTGCGGTGCGCAGGCTTCTCATTGCGGTGGCTTCTCTTGTTGCGGAGCACGGGCCCTAGAGTGTGCAGGCTTCAGTAGTTGTGGCGCGTGGGCTCAGTAGTTGTGGCACGGGCCCTGGGGCACAGGCTCAGTAGTTGTGGCGCATGGGCTTAATTGCTCTGTGACATGTGGGATCTTCTCAGACCAGGGATTGAACCCGTGTCCCCTGCATTGGAAGGTGGATTCTTAACCACTGTGCCACCAGGGAAGTCCCACTAATGTACTTTCTATTTCTATGGATTTTCCTATTCTGGATATTTCATGCAAATGCAATCATACAATTTGTGATCAATTGTGTCTGACTTTTTTCACTTAGTGTCATGTTTTTGAGGTTACCATGTTGTGCCATGTATCAGTACCTCATTAATTTTTATGATTGAATAATATTCCATCATACAAATAGACCACATTTTGTTTATTCATTTGCATCTGATGTACATTTGAGTTGTTTCCACCTTTTGGTGATTGTGAATAGCACTGCTTTGATTGCTATGAACATTCGTGTACAAGTTTTGTTTGAATATCTGTCTTCAATTCTTTTAGGTATATATTTAGGAGTGGAGTTACTGGGTCATACGTTTAACTTTTTGAGGAAACACCAAACTGTTTTCCACAGCAGCTGCACTATTTTACATTCCTACCAACAATGTATGAGGGTTCCAATTTATCCAAATCCTTGCCAACCCTTGTTATTTTCAGGGTTTTTAAAAATTGTAGCCATCCTAGTGGGTGTGAAGTGGTATCACTGTGGTTTTGATTTACATTTTTCTGATGATTAATGATGTTGAGCATATTTTCACGTGCTTATTGGCCATTTGTATATCTTGCAGAAATGTCTATTCATGCCTTTTGCCTATTTATTAACTGGGTGTTTGTCTTTTTGTTAAAGAGTTGTAAGAGTTCTTTACATATTTGCAGACTAGACTCTTCATGATTTGCAAATATTTTCTTCCACTTCCAAAAAGTGTACATTTTATTTTCACTTTCTTATTAGGGTCCTTTGATGTTTGCAATCACAAGCCTGGCCTCATGTGGTTTTGGAGTTCAAATGAATACTATCAGCATAGCCCAATTCATTTTCAGTGGCAAATCCAGACATGTGGCAGAAGCAAATCTGGTCCTTTATGGAGGCGTCTACCCCTAACTAAGACTTTAACAAGGCTCTCACAGATAAAGCCCAGTCAAACATACACACAATTTTTTAAAAAGCCACTATTAGTACAAACAATAAACTAAAGATGTAGATCCCCAAAGTTATTATCAGATGCAAACTATTTAGAAACATGTTTAACATGTTTAAATAAATGAGAGGATGTAAAAAAGACAAGGAAGCTATAAATAAATATCAGAAAGAACCAAATAGAATTACTAGAAATGGAACT
The DNA here is from genome assembly GCF_965194825.1 of Balaenoptera physalus. Lineage (NCBI taxonomy): Eukaryota > Metazoa > Chordata > Mammalia > Artiodactyla > Balaenopteridae > Balaenoptera > Balaenoptera physalus. Next base: position 92,302,833 of record NC_138903.1, read on the forward strand.
AAAAGATGAATGTAATTTTTTCTCTTTTTATTGTGGTAAAATATACATAATGTAAAATTTACTATCTTACCATTTTAAAGTGTGCAATTCAGTGGCATTTAGTGCATTCATAATCCTGTGCAATCATCACCACTATCAAGTACCAGAACCTTTTCATCACTCCAGAAGGTAACTTGTACCCATTAAGCACTCACTCCCCATTTCCACCTTCCCCAGCCCTTGGCAACCATGAATGTACTTTCTGTCTCTATAGATTTACCTACACTGGGCATATCATGTAAATGGAATCATACAACATGTGGCCTTTTGTGTCTTTCACTTAGCATAATGTTAAGTTCATCCACGTTGTTGCATGAATCAATATTTTATTCCTCTTACTTGGAGGCATTAGACACTAGCCTCCAGGAGCTAAATGCCAGGATAAAATGGAGCTGATGTCCCCATACAGAGGCTTGGGGTGACCTAGGTGTGGCTTTGGCACTACCCCACCAAGATGGCACACTTGCCTGCTTTCCCCTTGCTGAAGGCCGACTGGCTGATGCAGGCTTAGTAGGCTTTACAGAAGGAATGTGCTCTTGAAAACCAAATTTCATGTTAAACCACTCTACCCATGAGGAGTCCTTCTATCAGGCAATACTCCCTTTGTGAAGGAACTAATGATGTTTGAATGAAGACCAGAGGTCTTTATTCTGGTCTGTAAACTGAGGCAATCTCAAGATGGGTTTTAAGGACCCTTGCAGCCAAGAAAGCTGTAACATTATGGAAATTTCATACTTAAAGATTATGTTTCTGCCGCAAGTGGGAGTCACCTGTCCCAGCTATGGCCAGCAGTGAGGACGGGGTGGAGGGATTTTTGGTTCCTTAAGGTCTGCAGGAGCCCATTCATAGCACCGTGTGGTTTCTAATTCTTACTTCTCCCTACAAGGAGACTCTAGCTAGGCATTTGAAATATTTTCAGTCCTTGACCAAAAGTTCCTACAGAGCACCCCTGATAATCCACCACAAAAAGACTGACAGGAAGAGTGGGGTGGCTTTTGATGAAACATCAGTGATGTGATGTCAATTTTCATTAAATGTCATAAATAGATTATTCATTCATGTCAGAAGCCAACACTTTGGCTTTTAAAAAAAGAATAGGCATTATTTCTTAGAGGTATAAGGGGCATGTGGGGGCTTCTTATGCCTACCTTTGGGAGAACCACAGTTCTCTGTAATTCCTTCAGACTCTCGAGACTGTGTGTACACCGACAAAGTGAGAGGAAAACTCACTGAGGCTATTTGCATATGTAGTCCTAGCCTTTAGAGAGGACCAGAGGGAAGGAAAGACAGTCTGGAGATGTCTGTTACTACTGGCGATTTTATGTGGCAATAAAAGTGATTGATATTTGCATTTCCTATCCTGTCTTGGAACACCACGTACCCTTCAGGTTTGTTCTCTGGAACTGAATCGTTTGCACATGAAATTCCAGTCCAGAGGCTGGGCCTTTTTGCTGTAACTATTGTCATTTTGAATAATTCTTTGTTGTGGGGGGCTTTCCTATGCATTGCACGATGTTTAGTAGCATCAGTGGCCTCTACCCACTAGATGCCAGTAGCAATCCCTTGCCTCAGTTTCCACAACCAAAAATATTTCCATATTTTACCAAATGTCCCCTGGGTCTGGGCAACATTGCTTATGGTTGAGAACCACTGCATTAACTCAAGAACAAAACTTGATCAGATTCACTGTGTGTGTGTGTGTGTGTGTGTGTGTGGTTCTATGAAATTTTATCGCATGTATAGATCTGTGTAACGATTATGACAATCAGGATACAGAACTGCTCCATCACCCCCAAAGAAGCTCCCTGGTATTACCTGCTTCGTAGCGCTCTAACTCCTGGCACGCACTGATCTATTATCCATCTCTATAATTTTGTCACTTTGAGACAAATATGTATGAAATGGATAACTAATAAGAACATGCTGTATAAAAAAAATAACACATAAAATTCAAAAGAAAATACTTCTGATGAACCTAGGGACAGCACAGGATTAAAGACGCAGACGTAGAGAATGGGCATAAGGTCACGGGAGGGGGAAGAGTAAGGTGGGACGAAGTGAAAGAGTAGCATGGACATATGTACACTAAAACATGTAAAATAGCTAGCTAGTGGGAAGCAGTTGCAGAGCACAGGGAGATCAGCTCAGTGTTTTGTGACCACCTAGAGGGGTGGGATAGCGAGGGTGGGAGGGAGGGAGATGCAAGAGGGAAGAGATATGGGGATATATGTATGTGTATAACTGATTCACTTTGTTATAAAGCAGAAACTAAAAAATAAAATAAAATAAAATAAAGCATAGTTCCTGAAATAACGATTCACAATACCACTATAGCACCAAAATATAGAAATACTTCCTTCATAACATCTAATATCAAATTCACATTAAAATGTTCCCAATTAATAGAAAAAAAAGTGTAATACAGAATTAGTACTTCCATGTTCTACGGATTTTCCTGAGTTCACTGAGAACCAGAAAAGAAAGAGCAAAAAATACACATGGAATAAAATGGAATTAAGATGTAAAAAAAAAAAAAATAGCAGTCTAAAAAAAGACTCAGGGTCATTGCACTTTCTTTGATGACCATATTATAGGGACACTGTGAGGTATGTGAAATCTGAAGTATGTTTTAGGTGTTTAACTAGCCTTACCTATGCTGTGATTTTCTCATGTCCCCTCTATCTTTCTAGTGTGTCAGAATTTATTTCTCTGGGGAACAAAGGTCGAAAAAAATGAGAGAGAGTGAGACGGCTCCTGTACACCTTCCAAGGAATAAAGAATCCAAACCGAAATTACCATTGGAAAAGTACATTTGCTAAACACAAAATAATATATAATGTGGAAAGCTAATGAAAATAACCATATATTTTTCTATGGAAAAAAAATAAACAAAACATGGCACCTATATACAATGGAATATTACTCGGACACAAAAAGTAATGAAATTGAGTTATTGGTAGTGAGGTGTATGGACCTAGAGCCTGTCATATAGAGTTAAGTAAGTCAGAAAGAGGAAAGCAATTAACGCATATATGTGGAACCTAGAAAAATGGTACACATGAACCGGTATGCAGGGCAGAAATTGAGACACAGATGTAGAGAACAAATGTATGGACAGCAATTGGGGAAAGTGTCGGGGGAGTGGTGGTGCTGGTGTGATGAATTGGGAGATTGGGATTGACATATATACACTAATATGTATAAAATGGATAACTAATAAGCACCTGCTGAATAAAAAAATATATAACATAAAATTCAAAAAAATAATTCTGATGAACCTAGGGACAGCAGAGGAATAAAGATGCAGATGTAGAGAATGGACATAAGGTCATGGGGAGGGACAAGTGTAAGGTGGGATGAAGTGAAAGAGTAGCATGGACATATGCACACTAAAAAATGTAAAATAGCTAGCTAGTGGGAAGCAGTTGCAGAGCATGGGGAGAACATCTCAGAGCTTTGTGACCACCTAGAGGGGTGGGATAGCTAGTGTGGGAGGGCAGAGCCACAACAGGGAAGAGATATGGGGATATATGCATATGTATAGCTGATTCACTTTCTTATAAAGCAGAAAATAAAAAAAAAGCATAGTTCCTGAAATAACCATTCACAATACCACTTTAGCACCAAAATATAGAAATACTTCCTTCATAGCATCTAATATCAACTTCACATTAAAATGTTCGAATTAAAAATAAAACCACAAATACAGAATTAGTACTTCCATGTTGTGCAGATTTTCGTGAGTTCACTGAGAACAAGAAAGGGAAAAAGCAAAAAATACACATGGAATAAAACTGGAATTAAGATGTAAAAAACCCCAGAAATTATTGTTCTAGCAAGAGACACAGGGTCACTGCACTTTCCTTGATGACCATATTCAAGGGACACTGTGAGGTATCTGTAATCTCAAGTATGTTTTAGGCATTTAACTAGCCTTACTTATGCTGTGACTTTCTCATGTCCCCTCTATCTTTCTGGTATGTCAGATTTAATTTCTCTGGGGAACAAAGGCCGAAAAAAAAGAGAGAGAGTGAGACGGCTCCTGTACACCTTCCAATGAATAAAGAATCCAAACCGAAATTACCATTGGAAAAGTACATTTGCTAAACACAAAATAATATGTAACATAGAAACCTAATGAAAATAACCATATATTTTTCTATGGGAAAAAAGAAAAAAGAAAACGTGGCACCTATATACAATGGAATATTACTCGGCCATAAAAAGTAATGAAACTTGAGTTATTGGTAGTGAGGTGTATGGACCTAGAGCCTGTCATACAGAGTGAAGTATTAAGAAAGAGGAAAACAATTATCGTATATTAACACAAATATGTGGGACCTAGAAAAATAGTACAGATGAACCGGTTTGCAGGGCAGAAATTGAGACACAGATGTAGAGAACAAACGTATGGACAGCAAGTGGGGAAAGTGGCGGGGGGGGTGGTGGTGCTGGTGTGATGAATTGGGAGATTGGGATTGACATATATACACTAATATGTATAAAGTGGATAACTAATAAGAACCTGCTGTAGAAAAAAATATATAACACAAAATTCAAAAAAAAAATAGTTCTGATGAACCTAGGGACACCACAAAAATAAAGACGCAGAGGTAGAGAATGGACATAAGGTCACGGGGAGGGGCAAGAGTAAGGTGGGATGCAGTGAAAGAGTAGCATGGACATATGCACACTAAAAAATGTAAAGTAGCTAGCTAGTGGGAAGCAGTTGCAGAGCATGGGGAGATCAGCTCAGTGCTTTTTGACCACCTAGAGGGGTGTGATAGCGATGGTTGTAGTGAGGGAGACGCAACAGGGAAGAGATATGGGGATATATATATATGTATAGCTGAATTACTTTACTATAAAGCAGAAACTAAAAAAAAAAAAGCATAGTTCCTGAAATAACCATTCACAATACCACTTTAGCACCAAAATATAGAAATAACTTCCTTCATAGCATCTAATATCAACTTCACATTAAAATTTTCGAATTAAAAAAAACCCCACAAATACAGAGTTAGTACTTCCATGTTCTACAGATTTTCATAAGTTCACTGTGAAGAAGAAAGGGAAAAAGCAAAAAATACACTCAGAATTAAATGGAATTTAGATGTAAAAAAAAAAAAGTAGCCGTCTAAAGAAAGACTCAGGGTCATTGCACTTTCCTTGATGTCCATATTCTTAGGACACTTTGGGGTTTCTGAAATGACACGCTCATGTCCTTTATATCTTATTAGTATGAGATTTTATTTTCCCGGGGAACAAATTCTGGAAGAAAAGAGACAGAGAGAGATGGCTTCTGTACATCTTCCAATGAATAAAGCATCAAAACCAAAATTAACATTGGAATAATACCTTTGCTAAACACAAAATAATAAGGAATCTAGAAAGTTAATGAAAATAAACTGCGTATTTTTGTACGGAAAAAAAAGGAAGATGTGGCACATATATACAATGGAATATTACTCGGCCATAAAAAAATTGAAATTGATTTATTTGTAGTGAGGTGGATGGACCTAGAGCCTGTCATACAGAGTGAAGTAAGTCAGAAAGAGAAAAACAATTATCGTATGTTAATGCATGTATGTGGAACCTAGAAAAATGGTACAGATGAACCGGTTTGCAGGGCAGATATTGAGACACAGATGTAGAGAACAAACGTATGGACAGCAAGTGGGGAAAGTGGCGGGGCGGTGGAGGTGCTGGTGTGATGAATTGGAGATTGGGATTGACATATATACACTAATATGTATAAAATGGATACCTAATAAGATCCTGCTGTATAAAATAATATATAACATAAAATTAAAAAAAATAGTTCTGATGAACCTACGGACAGGACAGGAATAAAGACGCAGACGTAGAGAATGGACTTGAAGTCACGGGGAGGGGGAAGAGTAAGCTGGGACGAAGTGAAAGAGTTGCATGGACATATATACACTACAAAATGTAAAATAGATAGCTAGTGGGAAGCAGTTGCATAGCACGGGGAGATTAGCTTGGTGCTCTGTGACCACGTACAGTGGTGGGATATGGAGGGTGGGAGGGAAGGAGAGGCAAGAGGGAAGAGATGTGGGGATATATGTATATGTATATGTGATTCACTTTGTTATAAAGCAGAAACAAGAAAAGAAAAAAAAAACATAGTTCCTGAAATAACCATTCAAGATACTACTATACTACCAATATATAGAAATATTACCTTAATAGCATCTAATATCAAATTCACATGAAAATGTTCCCAATTACCAGAAAAAAACAGTAATACAGAATTAGTACTTCCATTTTATAAGGTTTTCCTGACTTAAGTGATTACAAGAAGGGAAAAAACAAGAAATACACATGGAATAAAATGGAATTAAGATTAAAAAAAAAATAGTGGTCAAAGAAAGACACAGGGTCATTGCACTTTCCTTGATGACCATATTCTAGGGACACAGTGAGGTATCTGAAATCTCAAGTATGTTTTAGGCATTTAACTAGCCTTACCTATGCTGTGACTTTCTCATGTCCCCTATGTCTTTGTAGTACGTCAGATTTTATTTCTTTGGGGAACAAAGGCCGAAAATAAAGAGAGAGAGAGAGACGGCTTCTGTACATCTTCCAATGAGTAAAGAATCCAAACCAAAATTACCACTGGAAAAGTACATTTGCTAAACACAAAATAATATGGAACCTAGAAAGTTAATGAAAATAAACTATATATTTTTCTATGGAAAAAAAAAAAAGAAGATGTGGCTCATATATACAATGGAATATTACTCGGCCATAAAAAGAAATGAAGTTGAGTTATTGGTAGTGAGGTGGATGGACCTAGAGTCTGTTATACAGAGTGAAGTAAGTCAGAAAGAGGAAAACAATTAACGCAGATATGTGGAACCTAGAAAAATGGTAGACAGGAACCAGGTTTCAGGGCAGAAATTGAGACACAGACGTAGAGAAGAAATGTATGCTCAGCAAGGGGGGAAAGTGGCGGGGTGGTGGTGGTGCTGGTGTGATGAACTGGGAGATTGGGATTGAGATTTATACACTATTATGTATAAAATGGATAACTAAGAAGAACCTGCTGTATAAAAAAATATATAACATAAATTCAAAAAAAAACTTCTGTTGAACCTAGGGACAGGACAGGAATACAGACTCAGATGTAGAGAATGGACTTGAGGTCACGAGGAGGGGGAAGGGTAAGGTGGGAGGAAGTGAAAGAGTAGCATGGACATATATAAACTACCATATGTAAAATAGATAGCTAGTGGGAAGCAGCGGCATAGCACGGGCAGATCAGCTCAGTGCTTTGTGACCACCTAGAGTGGTGGGATAGGGAGGTTGGGAGGGAGGGAGCCACAAGAGGGAAGAGATATGGGGATATATGTATATGTATAGTTGATTCACTTTGTAATAAAGCAGAAACAAATAAACAAAAAAAACATAGTTCCTGAAATAACCATTCACAATACCACTATAGCACCAATATATAGAAATATTTCTGTCATAACATCTAATATCAAATTCACAATAAATTTTCCAAATTACAAAAGAAAAAGCATAATGCAGAATTAGTACTTCCATTTTCTAGGGAGTTTCGTGAATTAACTGCTAACCAGAAAGGGAAAAAAAACAAAAAATACACACGGAATAAAATGGAATTAAGATGTAAAAAAAATAAAATAAAATAGTGGTCTAAAAAAAGACACAGGGTCATTGCACTTTCCTTGATGACCATATTCTAGTGACACTGTGAGGTATCTGAAGTCTCAAGTATGTTTTAGGCATTTAACCAGCCTTACCTATGCTGTGACATTCTCATGTCCCCTATATCTTTGTAGTATGTCAGATTATATTTGTCTGGGGAACAAAGGCCGAAAAAAAAGAGAGAGAGAGAGACGGCTTCTGTACATCTTCCAATGAATAAAGAATCCAAACCAAAATTACCATTGGAAAAGTACATTTGCTAAACACAAAATAATCTGGAACCTAGAAAGTTAATAAAAGTAAACTATATATTTTTCTATGGAAAAAAAATGTGGCACATATATACAATGGAATATTACTCGGCCATAAGAAGAAATGAAACTGAGTTATTTGTAGTGAGGTGGATGGATCTAGAGCCTGTCATACACAGTGAAGTCAGTCAGAAAGAGAAAAACAATTATTGTATTTTAATGCATATATGTGGAACCTTGAAAAATGTACAGATGAACCAGTTTGCAGCACAGAAATTGAGACACAGATGTAGAGAAGAAACGTATGGACACCAAGGGGGGAAAGTGGCGTGGGGTTGTTTGTGGTGGTGTGATGAATTGGGAGATTGGGATTGACATATATACACTAATATGTATAAAAAGCATAACTAATAAGAACCTGCTTTAGAAAAAAATAAATAACATAAAATTAAAAAAAAATGGTTCTGATGAACCTAGGGACAGGACAGGAAAAAAGACGCAGATGTAGAGAATGGACTTGAGGTCACGGGGAGGGGGGAAGTGTAAGCTGGGTCGAAGTGAAAGAGTACCGTGGATATATATACACTACGAAATGTAAAATAGATAGCTAGTGGGAAGCAGTTGTATAGCACAGGGAGATCAACTCGGCCCTTTGTGACCACCTAGAGGGGTGGCATAGGGAGGGTGGGAGGGAAGGAGACACAAGAGGGAAGAGATATGGGGATATATGTATATGTATAGCTGATTCACTTTGTTATACAGCAGAATCTAACACAGCATTTTAAAGCAATCATAGTCCAGTAAAGCTGTTAAAAAAATGCAATTAAAAAAATGAATAAAAAATCGGTTTCAAAGGACATCACCTTTTAACTGTAGCCTTGTACTAACCCATAATATCCATGTGATCACGGGTGTGATGTGCTAGTTATACTCTTGCCAAGACTGGCCTTCCAAGCGGCAGCAGTGGGCTTGCTCTGAGGGTCCAAAGGTCAAGTTCCCTCCTTTTTCATCACCAGTGACAGGCAGAGGGACCGCTGGAATATGTGTTCCTAGGCCCGGTTTGCTGTGAACAGTTTATCTCAGGGTCCATTCAAGATGAGTGCATTTGGCAGGAATTTGTGCCCCTGTGACACACCTCCAACCACTCTGAGACAGAGGTTATGCCATCCGCATAAACATTTGTGACCCCAGTTGGGTTGGCAAATATTTCGACAGGCAACTTTCCACTCTGCTGCGTTGCCACGTCTTCTAGAGTGGGTGTGTGAATCTCGCAAGTCACCTCCATGGGGGCTCTGCTTGGGCACATATGGGGTCCTCCTTGTTGGCTTTTTCCTCCATAAGGAATTAATATCCGAATGGAAATCAGACCTCCTTGGGGTGAGACATACAGCAATACAGCTACCCTTAGAGATGAAACAGATGCCTAGTATCAGAAGGGAAAGTGAAATACCAGCATTCTTGCCCTAATTCTTATTTTTAAAAATTTATTTTTATCGAAGTATATTTGATTTACAATGTTGTGTTCTTTTCAGGTGTACAGCAAAGTGATTCAGTTTTACATACATATATATCTACAGTATTTTTTTTTCAGATTTTTTTCCCTTATAGCAGGGGTCCCCAACCCCTGGACCGCGGACCGATATCGGTCTGTGGCCTGTTAGGAAGCCAATGCACAGCAGGAGGTGAGCAGCGGGCACGCGAGTGAAGCTTCATCTGCTGCTCCACATCGCTCCCCATCGCTCCTATTACCACCTGAACCATCCCCCCCCACCCCTCCCCGTCCGTGGAAAATTTGTCTCCCATGAAACTGGTCCCTGGTGCCAAAAATGTTGGGGACAGCTGCCTTATAGGTTATTACAAAATATTGAGTATAGTTCCCTGTGCTATATACAGTAGGTCCTTGTTGGTTATCTATTTTATATCACGCCCTAATTCTTACATGGAGGCAATTACAAGTGCGACACTTTTACCTCCAACACCTTTCCCTCTGGACTAGCTGGGCATGGGGACCTCTGAGCAGGATCAGGTATCGGGAGATGGGAGCCTGGGTTTAGCTTCTGAGTAGCCCAGTGATTTTGTCACAGGTCTTTCTAGTTCGCTCAGGGCACTTTCCCCAGTAGCATCTTAAAGGCTCCCCTTGATCTTGACACCTGCCCTGTGTCCTGTCCTCTCAAAGCTCTAGTCATGGAAGCCCATTAGTCCAGTAAACACTCAGCAGTAGCATATTTAACAGTGCTGAGTTTATATATTTGTAACTGAATGAGGGGCCTTCTAGAGACAATTCCTCCTTACTTAAAATCAGTGTTTCCCAAAAAGTGGTATGAGAGATAATTTTGGGGGGTGCATTGACTAAATTTCTTAAAAAATCAACTGTCCAATGACCAACCCATGTTCTTGTTTCCTATTTAACCACATTTCCTGGTCTCAATTTCTTCCTTTAATTATGGCTTTCGGCATCTCGGTATAGAAGGCAGCATAGCACACTAGATACGTGTCGGGGCTCTGCATGAAACAAACAGGATTTTGAATCCTGGCTCTATCACTTACTATCAAGATGAACAGGCAAGTTCCATGAACCTCTTTGAGCTTCAGGTTCCTTATCTGTGAATTGGAGATGATAATGGCTTTTACATTATAAAGTTGCTTTGACGATTAAATCACAGGCAAAACACTTAGCATAGTGCCTGACATATAATCCATGCTCGCATCATGTTATCTGTAGCAACAACAAGAACAACAAGAATTTTTATTCTTCTTGGGATGTTGGTGCCTCCTTTAGTGCTCATTTCTGGTGTTGATATCTGCTTGCTTAGATCACAAACTGAACACATCTCTTTTTGGAAGGACCCCCGTGACTGGCCCTGTACTTCCAACTTCCCATCTATATCCCAACATTGTCTGGGCTTGCCAATAGGCAAGTTTTCCTGAGCAGGGGGAAGCGGGTGTTGGGAAAGGTTGAAGCCCTGGGAAAGGCTGCAGTTTGGAGAGGAAATCTGCCAGGCCACTCCAGCACTGACCAAGGCTTTGGGGCTCCCTCTGCTGGACAATCAAGTTTCTGTCTTAAGGTTGACTCATGTTTCAGGTGTACAATCAATTATGAGGAGAGAATGAAAGGAGCAGACAAGTGGGAGAATATAATGCATAATTATGAAAACATAAAAGTATATGGACACGTACTGAGGGCTTATGGGTTGCCAGGTACTGAGCCAGGAAGAGGAGCTACAAAGACAAATACAGTCTGCTGTTTAACAGAGGAGACAGACGCATGCTCAGACAAATGTGAGGGGTGAAGTCTGTAGTGGCACAGCAGGGGGATGAGCAGAGGGCAGTACTGGACAAATTTACTGGCAGCGGGGGAAGATCTATAAAAAGGAAAGACTTCACAGAACGCTATGACCCTTGAGCTGAGTCCTGAAAGATAAGTGGTGCCCTCTTGGCAGACAGGAGGGAGAGGGCAAGAAAAAGCACAGGAACCTCCAGCTTGGCTTAGCCATAAAAGTTGTGATAATTTACATCCAGGTCTCCTGAGGCAAGTTGCGGGTGATTTTGCTTGTTATGATGACACTGCTTTTAGGCATAAAAGAATATTCATGCTGTGAGTCTTAAGGGCATACTTATTTCAAGTTAATTGTAAGTTAATTGGAAGGTATGATGTGTATAATACGGGGAAATTTTAGTATAGAAGGAAGTGCATTTCTAAAGGTTGACTTTGGCAGTATTTTAGCTATTTGCTTTCCTGTATTTTTAGAAAAGTGATTTTAACTGAGACTTAAATAATCATTTGATGTTACAGAGTTGAGTGAGTGATAAGTATTTGCCAGGTTTGGGTGGTGTGTTACTTCATAAATCCTTTTAAAAACACCACAAACTCACAAAAGATGTATTTACTCATTTACTTATTCAAAATACACAGTGCCAGAGATGTATGAAGCACAGGGAACCCAATGACAACAAAGTATAGGTTCCTTAATGAAAGAGGCACACCTCCTGCTTTCCAGGAGGTGGTGGTCTAGAACATTTCACTATATATCTTCACTATTTTGGGTGAATAAAGACATTGATTTGCTTCACTGGAGGGCAATCTCGACAAATTGCGGTAGAGTGGCAACTTCATTTGGGCTGGGGAGTGGGAATTGGGGCAGAGACAGACCAGCCTGGGGCTCAGAATTTGATGGATAATTTCTGAAGTTCATTCACAGAGACAACAGGTTAAAACGGACTGGCCTGCATAGAACTTCTTAAAAGGCATCTAAAATCCAGGTCTATAATTATTGAATGAATAAACAGATAAGTCTACAAGTTTTTAAATTAGTGGTTTCAGAGGTATTGATAATCAGTTTCTCTTAAAATAGGTGGCAGGCACTAGGTGTTTCAAGAGAACATTATTCTAGGAAATGAGTGTTCCTTTTGATAGACTTTAATCTCACGTCACCACCAGTTCTCCCAGAAGTCTTAACTGCTGGGATTGCTCTATCATACCCAGCTTTCCTCTCTGCTTTAAAATAAAGGAGGACTCTGCTTTTAGGGGGGTAGAAGAAGGGAAACTACAAAAGAGTCAGCAATCTTTGCTTTACAGTTGAATTATTCAGCCTTTTTTAAGGTTGTGATAACCCTGGGGATTTGCCAAGTTCCCTAGTGGTGACTGTTCTTCACTCCATCTGCTTTTCTACCTCCCAGCCAGCACCCTTCTAGAGTCTGGTTTTCAGCCCTGAAACTCAAATGTGCCCTCCCCAAGCCCCACAAATCCAAGGCACCCTGTTTCCTTGCCTAGCTGGATGATAACCAGGTCTCTTCCTTTTGGCACTCAATGTCCGATTCCAGGAGTGTAATAAAGGCTCCTATGGGCCACCATATTCTCCTCCACCAGTTTTGAGGCCTGGATTTCTAATCTGAGCCTAATCCTATGGTTTGAGGCATGGATTCCTGTCAACATTCAAATCTCTCTTGAGACGGGCCGCATTCTGCTATCATGGTTATCATCATTATCAGTCTCTTACATCGGTGACATTCTGCTATGGTGATTATTATCATTATCAGTCTTACACCTGAGTGGGAACGAGTGCCTTGGGTAAAACCTTTGGAGGAAGGTGAAAGAGACCAAGAGGGCTCTGGATATATGGAGAAGAGAAAGGGGTGAAGGGGTATAGAAAACATTCTGACAATAAGGCAAAAGAGGGCTAATAATGCAGGCGGAAGTCACTGAAGCTGAACTCTGAAGACAACACAGTTTTGCTAAGGTGGGAACTACCACTCCTTCTCTTTTCTGTCCCATCAGGAGTCTGCAAAGGGAACTGAAGACACCTGGTACTCACACCTCCCACACACCTCTCGCCTCAACGCCTGGAAATTCCCGAGTAAGAGAAAGTAATTTTAGCACGCCCTCAAGTGGCCAAATGTAATACTGCGGCAATGGCTTTGGATGGAAGTTGGCACTGCGGACAAACATCTCGGAATAGGCATTGGTGCTTGGCAAGTTGGTAGGCACCCAGCAGGGCAACTTGTGTGGAGATGGCATTCTTCCCTTCAGGGTGCAAGTTCTCAAGCTGATTGGCATAGCATCCCTGGAATAATCTTTCCAAGTTTATTTTGAACTCCCTGCATCACCTCCTTCTCACAGTGCTTCATGGAGTAAAATAGTTTAATAGTGCATTAAAGTAAATCTAAATTATTTCTTAGATTTAAATATTAGCTGGGGTAAATAGAGCAGATTTGTTTGGGGCCCTTTAATTTTGGTGACCAATAGGGGGACCCTTTGGCCCATCCAACCTTAGGTAGTATTTTATCAAAACTTTTTAAATTTCATTAATGTCTATTTTATTTATCCTATTTCTTAACAAACATCTAAAGATTTTTATCCTTTTGGGATGAGTCCCTTTAAAATTTCCACCTTGTTGGGAAGAAGTCTTTAGACTTTCCCCTCAGTTTCTTCTTATTCCCCTGTTAATCAATCTAATTCACAATCTAATGTTTTTATTATCATCTAAAGGAGCCATTCAGGGGAAGCTGAGACCACAAATAAGGCTTCCCAAACCAGTTTTGCTTGTTTGTTTGTTTTAAACTAATGGAGTTCTTAGGTTAGTCATTCTGTTTTTTGTTTGTTTGTTTGTTTCTACCTTCTAATTTGGCCTTTTCATAGGTATCAATAGAACAGCTGTTTATAATGAGAGCTCTCTAAAAATTTGCCAATTTAGAAGTTTCTTCAGTTGAAAGGCTCCATCGTCTGGCCATTGACCAGTAGTATCTTAATAGCAACTCAAACCAGTATCGCGTAATAGGCGCCCCCACAAGAGAGTGCAAAGGAGTAGCCATCACAAGATCTAGAAAGTTTACTCCCAGAAGTAGTCTAAGAAAGTATAGGGCCTTTGTTGTACAAGTAGATGCAATGAAGGTTAAGATGATGAAGCCTACTTATGGGCTGGGGCCCCTTATGACAAATTTCCCCGAGAGTTGGCACAGCTAGACAAAAAGACTGCTCAGAATCCCAGTCTATTCGACTGACTGCCAAACATACACTGAATACGTACCTTCCGAAGGGCAGAGACCAAGTTCCCAAAACAGAGGGAAAAAAATGCCTAAGATCAGGTAGAACATTTGCATCTCAAAGACACAAGAAGAGAAATGCAAGTTTCTCCTGGAAGGGCTTTTGTTCCTTTAAGGTCAGAATTCTGAAAAGATGTTTTATCAAGCCAGTTTTCTCTAGTTGCGCCCACAAAAATATTAATTTTGGAATGTCAGAAGAACCCCAATTTGGTCATTTTTAGGGCTAGGACAAGATTTCCTTTAATTTCCAGTTAAGCAAGTACTTGTAAGTATAAATTCTGCACATACATAATAAAATCTTCCCAGTATCTTTCAGCTGGGGTAACCAACTCAGTGTCTTTCAACTGAGCAAAATCTCCCCAGTACCCTTCAACTTGGCGGGGGGCAGGTACATTTTATACACTGCCAAATAAAACTCAGGATCATCAGCCACTAATTGGGAGATCTGAGAATCAGGACAGACTCACCCAAATTCATCTGGACTTTCTGAGGAGGCAGATGAGCACAAGGGGCCTCTGCTGGTACCAAGGCTCTGGATCCTTATAGAGTTCAGGCGAAGGAGAGAAGTCTGCTCTGGGTCCCTTCATGTGATCACCAAAAGTGTCAACTGAAGAAAAATGCACAATCTAAAATAAAAGTTAAGTTTTATTTAGGGACCTTACAGAGGACTGTAGCCCAGGAGACAGCCTCTCAGATAGCTCTGAGGAACTGCTCTGAAGATGTAAGGGAGGAGCCAGGACATATAGGAGATTTTGCTGAAAAAAAACAAAACGTGTAGTGGAACATAAAAAGATTACTGCTAATCACAGAGAAAAGACATCTCAAGTTAATCATTTTAGTGCTTTACTATGTATTGGAAGATGCAAGAGTCTGGGCTCACTGAAATTGTTTCTTAGATATGCATCTTAACTATCTAGGGCCAGTGTCCGGAACACAGAATAGTTCCTGTTTTTCTCCATCCTGACATCCTAAATTCCCTTCAGGGTGCACTATGCGAGGGGTGGGGTGGGGGGGCTTCATGCTACTGCAGTGGCTGTTTGCTTCATGGTGGGCAAGATTTGTTGTTTACTGGAATGGCAGACAACTTCTCCTTTCCACAATTCTCTCTATGATTATAAATATGTATATTTTTTCTGATCTGTTTGAGAATAAGTTACAGACATGATGCTCTTTTATCCTTAAATACTTCAGTGTGTGTTTTCTAAAAACAAAAACATTCACTTGTATAACTATAATTCAATGATCAAAACCAGGAAATTAACATTGATACAATACTGTTTTCTAATATTGAGACGATTCAAATTTTCAAGTTGTTCCACAGTGTCCTTTATAGAAATTATAAATACAGGATCCAATCCAAAATCAGTCATTGCATTACATTTAATTTGCTGTGTCTCTTTAGTCTTCTTTAATCTGAAATAGTTCCTCAGTCTTAGTCTTTCACAACCTTGACATTTTAAAGAGTACAGGCCAATTATTTTATAGAATGTTCCTGAATTTGGATTTGTCTGATATTTCTTCATTGTAAGTTTCAGGTTATGCATTTTGGGTGGGAATATCATAGAAGTGGTGTTATGTCCTTCTCAATGAGCACGATGTCCATTTGTTTGACTACAGGTTTTGACACACAGATGTCAGAAAAGCTAATGTCGAAAACCACACATGCAGATAAGGTCGGGTTTCCTATAGGGTCATGGGAATTTCACCTGTGAGGTGAGACAAAAAACAAGGAACTTGGAGAAACCACCCCCTTTCCACTGATCAGTCTAGGAATGCCTTGTGGAGGGAGTGGGGTTTCAGGTACTTTGAGCTGAGACAAGCTGGCATTTTTCAGGGGAATGTTTTGACATGTGAGAATCTTTTTTTAAAATATTTATTTATTTATTGGCTGCGTGGGGTCTTCGCTGCTGCGCATGGGCTTTCTCTAGTTGCAGCGAGTGGGGGCTACTCTTCGTTGCGGTGCGCGGGCTTCTCATTGCGGTGGCTTCTCTTGTTGCAGAGCTCATGCTCTAGGCGCGTGGGTGTCAGTAGTTGCAGCACACGGGCTCAGTAGTTGTGGCGCACGGGTTTAGTTGATCTGCGGCATGTGGGATCTTCCCAGACCAGGGCTCGAACCCGTGTCCCCTGTGTTGGCAGGTGGATTCTTAACCACTGTGCCACCAGGGAAGTCTGATATGTGAGAATTTTGATTATTGAGAGCCCAGGGTTTTCTTTCCTAATCCTTTCTTGGATCAGAAGCCAGGGCTACTGGGTTTTAGTCTCAGCTGTAGTTTACTTGTTGTGTGACACTGGGGAACAGCCAGATGATCCCTTTCCTGGTTGCCTAACCTGTGAAATGATGGTCGCTCACAGGGGAGGAGAGTGCTTTGAAAGCTTTGGCTGGAGAAAGGGGTAGAAGATTCGAGTGGCACCTAACTGAACTCCTTGTTTCTCTAGAGTCGTTTTGGCTACTGCAATTGGACTTAACATGTTTCCATATGCTTCTTGATTCTGGACGGGGGCCACAGGTACTGGAGAGCACAAAGCCATTTATACATAGTCATTTATAATGGAGATGTGGATTTGAAAGTAATCACCGAATATCAGTCATTGGTAACTGAGCTTTTATCTTCCACTGGGTAATAGGAGGGGTTCTATAGTACTAGATATTTATAGTTGGGAATGTGGAGACATGGTTTTAAAAATAACAGCAACAGTCATTACTTTCTAGGCTCTGGAGTGTGGCTGCATATGACTTTTTTTTCTTCATTTCTTGTTGAATTTTGTGGCTGTTTGGGATCCCGTAAATTTGAATTCCATTACAATTTATTTCTAAAGTATTTTCTGAGCTGTGACTGGTGCTATAGAACTGCATTGACCATTACTTAAAGATGTGGAGGGCTTTTGGCCACTGACCTTTTAAACGTCGCAACAGCCTGATTGAATATTTGATTTCTTATAAATGTGCTCCCTGGCACTACATTTATAATCTTGAACTTTTAATTTTCTGACGTTGTGTAATGTTTAATCAGGTGCGACTGTCATAATGAGGCAATGTAATTTTCCAGTCTTTGCACAAATGTTTTCATAGTTTAAATAGAAGCTGTTGGGCTTCCCTGGTGGGTCAGTGGTTAAGAATCTGCCTGCCAATTCAGGGGACACGGGTTCCAGCCCTGGTCTGGGAAGATCCACATGCCATGGAGCAACTAAGCCCGTGAGCCACAACTACTGAAGCCCACGCGCCTAGAGCCTGTGCACCGCAAGGAAGAGTAGCTCCCACTCGCTGCAACTAGAGAAAGCTGTGCGCAGCAACAAAGATCCAATGCAGCCAAAAATAAAAATGATAAATAAATAAATAAATTTATAAATAGAAGCTGTTATCATATCAATCTAGAAAGGAACTTTTTGTATCAATCAAAGACCAGAATAAAACCACAGCAGACTAAAAGAGATTTCCACTGGATGGACAATGAATTCTACCCTGATAAAAGACCCAGTTTATATATTTAATACATTTATTTAATAATAATAAGTACTACTATTATTAAGTTTTTAAAATTTAATACATTTATTGGGTACTTGTTCTGTGCCAAGCATTGTGCCATGGGTTCTGATACATAATTTGATAAGGTCCAGATAAGACAGTCAAGTGAAGGAATATTTACAGTACAGGGTATGTAACAATAGGGTAAACATGGGGTGCTGTGATACCTAATGTAATATTGGGGGTCCAAGGAAAACTTTGGAGGGAATGATGTCCAGTCTATCCCATCCACCATCAGTTCTATCTACTCCACCTTCCCCCCAAACACATCCCGAATCCAACCAGCTCTCTCCATCTCCACTGTCTCACTCCTAGTGAGACATCATCATCATCTAGCTACATAACTTGTCCCCACTTGATTGCAAACTCCAAGAGGACAAAAATCTTTATCTGTTTTGTTCGAGGAGAGATCTCAAGTTGTACCTGCCATTTGGTGGGTGGTCAATACATACTCTTGAACAAATAAATGGTCTCTTGTCTTACACTGTTGGCTCACTACAATTTGGCAGCCAAAGTGATATTTTTAAACATGCAATTGTTTCGACTCCCACCACTCTTCATCTCCCTCACCTTACCCTCTTTCTCTATACTCCAGAAGTTCTGAAGAGATAGTTTTAATTTTTCAGTTCTTGGCACATTCCCCTTTTCTCACGTACACATTGGGCAAACTGCTTTGAATCCTAAAAGTACAGTTCAAATACTCTTGCCTTCATGGAGCTTGCAATCACATGAGAAAGATAGACACCAAACAACTAAAGAGATTAATAAAATAATTTCAAAAGTGATAAGTGACATGATAAAACAAAAAGGGTTAATCAAAAGAGTCATTGGCTGTACAGTAGACTTCTCTAAGAGGTGACATGTGAGCTGACACCTAAATGATTTGAAGGGGCCAGGCAAGCAAAGATCTGGGGGAAGAACATTCCAGGACAGGAAACAGAAAATGCAAATACTTTGAAGGAAAGGAATAGCTTTGAGGATGGAACAAAGTAAGCACAAAGGATAGTGTTAGGCATAGGCCAAATCTTGGAGGGTCTTTTAGTTACATTAAAAAATTTAGATTTTATTTAAAGTATGATGGAAAGCTTGAAACCACCCCATCACATGTAGAATAAAACCCAAATTCTTTGCTATGGCCTCCCAACCCTGCGTGATCTTCTCTTCATCAATTTCTTTTCCCCCTACTCCCCCTATGTCCAACCATACTGGTCTTATTCCTGTTCCTTGAACATGTCAAGCTTGTCCCTGCCTCAGGACCTTTGCACTTACTGTTTCTCTGTCTGGAGTACACTTTCCCCAGATCTTTCTATGGCTGACTACTTCTCATTATTTAAGGTTCAGCTAAAAAATCATATCCTCAGGGAGACTTCTGGCTGTATTAGTTTCCTAGGGCTGCCATAACAAATGACCACAATTGGTTTAATACAACAGAAAAGTATTCTCATAGTTCTGGAGCCTCAAAGTCTAAAATCTAGGTGTCAGCAGGGCTGAGCTCCCTCTGAAGGCTCTAGGGGAGAATCCTTCCTTTCTTCTTCCAGTTTCTGGTGGTTCCAGGTGTTCCTTGGCTTATGGCAGCACCATTCTGATCTCTCCCGCTGTCTTCACATGGACTTCCTCTGTGTCTGTCTTCTCCTTTTCTGTCTCTTACAAGGAAACTTATCATTGGATTTAGAACCCACCTTAATCCTGGATGGTCTCATCTTGAGGTCTTGACCTAAATTACATCTGCAAAGAGTCTTATTCAAAATAAAGTCACATTCTGAAGTTCTGGGTGGATATATCTTTTGCGGGGTGGCCACCATTCAATCCACTACACTTGCTATTCAATTTAAGTCAACCACCTGGTCACTTCCTAGCACACCACCCTGTCTCATTACCTAAAAATATCTTGTTTATTTATTTTTCTTATTTATTGTCTTCCTTCCCTAGACTATAAGCTCTGGGGGTAGGCACCTTGTTTGTCTTGTTCACTGTTATGTCTCCAGTGCCCAGCACATGGCAGACTTTCAGTAAATATTTGTTGAATGAATGAATGAAGAAATGAAAAAAATTAAGATTCCTCTTTGAGTAAAATGAATGCTCCAGGGGGTTCCATATTCATCTTATGGCTTCTTGCATCCCAGGTTCACTTTCTCCAGCTGTAGAAGCACTATCCTTCCCTTATAAAAGTCTCTCTCTTACACAGATGAGCCACCTGGAGTCCAGAGATGCCCTGAAACTGAGTCAGTGTGATAGACCTACTATGTGCAGAGCCAAGATTTGACCTAGGCTCTCCCAAGGATTGTTTCCAATGCATCACTGCCATTCAGGTTCTGGGGACTTCTACAGAAAGCAGAAGACACAACCTCAGACTTCCACAAGCTTACAGCATAACTGAAAAAGTGAGGTATGATACATGAAAAGATAGCTACCAGTACAGGATCATTTATATGTGGTCCAGCTAATCAGTAATATTAGACTGAGAAAACTGTTTAAATTGTCACCAGAAGCTGTTTGTTTGGGAGAGACAGCCCTCAATATTCAGAATTCACTGTGAGATGAAGGAAGAATATGACCAGTATCTTGTTGGGCAGTTTTTTTGTTTGTTTGTTTGTTTTTACTTTTTGGCCATCCCACGCGGGATGCGGGATCTTAGTTCCCTGACCAGGGATCGAACCCACGCCTCCTGCAGTGGAAGCGAGGAGTCTTAACCACTGGACCGCCAGGGCAGTCCCTGGGCGAAATATTTTGAGTTGACAAAGTAGCCCTTCACTTCAGGCAGTTAGTTTTAAATGGCCCATAGGTTTAAGTCCTTCCTCAAGCCTAAAGCAGTGCTGTGGCACTGCTATCTTGGATTGTGTTCTCGCCCTTCCCTCTCCTCCCAGGGCCAGGGCATGCCTCAACACTTTATGGCTTATTTATAGATCCTTTGTGATCCAGAAAGACACTAGGTTAAAGGAAGCAAGTCCTTAACAACTCTATCTTGGCAGCTACCAAGAGATGCTACTGAGTGAGGTGGAAGATGCATTTACCTTGGTGTCTTTCCTTGCCTGCCAAGCCCGGCTGCCACCCTGGCGAGCTAGTTGAGGGCCTCTTCAGAGCACTGCAGAAAGGTGGTGGTAAGCGGCCCAGGTTCAGGGTTTAGAGGAGAGAAGTGGGCATTTCTGGCCTTTCACGGCTACGATCTTGTTTTTGGTAAGCCGGTGTGCCCCCTTTTGGCACGACTGGGATGCTTGTGAAGTCATTTAGGTCTGACTGGCAAGAACGTGCCATTTCTGGATTTAAATAGATTTAAATAGTCTAACAAGGGCAGTTGCATTTCTTCACTTTCTAGAGCTATATTTTTCTCTGGCAGCTTGAAAAAAAAATGCACATGAAAAAGCCCCAACTTCATTATGCTTCGGTCACAGCAGGGAATTTATAGCAAGAGCCCAGCTGTTTGCAGCTCATGCCAGAGTTTTTTGATCCTAACGTAATCGAGCTCACATTTTTGAATCGGGAAATAATATTCAGAGGAGCCGACTTCTGAGTTTTCAGGTTTCCAGGCCAAGCAACGGGTTCCTGAATCTATTTTGGGCTTTTCTTCCCTCATACCTTTTCCTCCTCACCCTCAGAGCTCTTTGCTCCTTTCCTGGAACTAGGCCTAAGGCTGTGCAAATCCCTTTCCACGCACACGTTGTTCTATCTTTTGGATAGCAAAAAATCCCCGTGATTTTACACCTTAACTCTTGCCTTCACTTTTAAAAACTCCTTTCTATTAATTATGCTTCCATATATTCAAACAATACTAAGTATAACTCTCATTTCTCACTGTGCTAAGGGCCTTACGTGCATTATTTCCCTTGATCTTCCCAATATCCCTCTGAGGAAAGCACTGTTATTATTCCCATTTTATAAATGAGGTATCTGAGGCTGAGAGAAATGAACTGACTTCTCAAGGTCACACAGTGGTGGAGCTGGGCTTCAAGTCCAGGTCATTTGGTTCCAGAGCCAGTAGTTTAAGCCCTGCTCCCATAATCAAGTGACCACCTGAAGCTGCCTGCCGAGTGCTAGGTTCCATGGGGGATAATGAGGAAGAAAAGACACAGTTTTGCCCCCAGAGAGCCTGAGCTGGAACTGGAGAAAGCACTAAACATAGTGATGTGAAGAGCCAGCACCACACTTCTGCCAACCTCATGGGATTCTTGTGAGGGTCAGATTGAATGACATGTAAAAGTACTTGGTTCAAGGTAGAGGGGTGTAATGATGTTAGTTAGTGGTATTACACCACCAGCAGCCCAGCCCTCAGCTAGTCACCTGCATGTCAGGAGGACAGAGGAGGGTGGCGCAGTGCGAACTGTTGACATCGCAGACTTGTAGAATCTCTTCTCGAATGTGGAACTTCTGCCACATCCTGGTTAGTCTGGCATTTCACACTTCCAGTTTGGCTTCGAAGATAACAGTGATCATAGCCAGCACCTAAATAGCTCTTATTATGTAGCAGGCACTGTTCTAAGTGCCTTATAAATATTAACTCATTTAATTTTATTTGAAGGATTGTGTGTTATGTGTGTTAGCATCACAATCCTAGATTCCTTCCTCAGTGCCCTCTACTCCATGAGTAACTAAGTCCTGTTGTTTCTACTCCCTAAATATCTCTTATTCCCATCCCCTATTCTCCATCTGCACTGCCTTTGCCACTGTGTTAGCTCAGGTTTACATCATCTCTCCCTGGGGGGATTGTAGCAGCAGCCTTCCTGGGCTTTGCGCTACTGCTCTCAACCCCTCCGCCTCCCCGAGAGAAAAGAGACCTTGTTTTCGTTGTTGCTCTCCTTGCTGTTTTGGTTCTTAGTCTCTCTGTTATTCTATTGTGCTTAATAGAGCTATTTCTCTTCTTTTAATCCAGTTCAATCTTTAAGACTTGGCATTCTGCTGTTACTGATCATGGAAGGGGTTTATTAATGTATAAGAAGGAAGAATGTAGGTTGGCACTCCCAAGGTGCTGTGAGTTATTTCCCCTGTGGTAGCTCGGCCATGATTCCTGGGTTCCCTGTGCCTCTTCAAAGTCCTCTCCGCCCAAATTAAGCTCAGGGCTGCATTCAGCCTCCACTGGTGGGATCGGGGCAGTTGAAGTTTCTGTCCGCATGTTAGCCCATCCCTGCTGCTCTGCAGAGGAGAGATGGGGCATGAGGAAATGATGCCTGCTTTGCACGAGACTTGGATTTTTCTCCAGAAGAGCCCAGTGAGTAATGAATCGTGCCTTGAGTATCCTGGAACACTAAACTCAATGCCACTGTCAGCTCCCCGCCAAATCACAGTCATTTCCAGGCAATGGTTCAGTCTAGGCCCGGTCCCCCAAACCATCCAAATAGAGAGAGGGTGGGAAACCGTCCCCAACACCCAGAGTACAATTTTGCAGAGGAGATTTATTTTCACGTTGATTTGGAACATAAATATTGTAAACATCCTCCACCCTGTTAGCCTTATTTTTTTCTAGAGCTATAGTTAATGGGCTAACTTTCTGGCTTTCCACTTTATCAAGTTGATAGAACGGTTTAATGAAACCCACGGAGATTGGACATTTTACTCTAACGGTCAGTTGCAACCCTTGATGTAAGTAATTTCCAGCAATACTGTATACATCAAATGTCCAACCTGCCAGTGGTTATCAATATCCATTATGCTTTTGGTTGGCTTGAACCATTAATAACCTGTCAGATTAAGCAATTAGGCTGTCTCTACTTGCCAGAGGAAATTGTTTTCCCCTAACTGATGATACTGGTTTTGTGGTTGTGCAGATAAGTACTTGGTCAAAATATTTGCCGCATTCTTAGCTGGGGAGTGAGTCTTTTTGATTGATAAGGAGCAAGAACTGAAATTCAAGGAGCTGAGAGGAGCCTGCAGCCACTCTGAGAAAATGCCATTCCAGTGCACTTTATAAAAGTAGCTTAATTATCACTGGTACTCTCTAGTGAGAGATTTCATTTGATGTGTCACCCAGGTGGGAGCACATGTCTCCACGGAGCCTCACCTAAGCCAGGGCATTCAAGTTTGATTGGAAATGTGAACTGTCTTGGATTCTTTAGAAAGCACATCAGGGGCACTCTTGGGGTTTTGCCATTTTGTACATTCTCAAAAGCAGGATGAAGAACAGAAAAGAGAGGGGAAAAGTTCAGTGGAAACCGTTAACCCTCCTGTATGCTGTTTGTTTCTGGTCTCTTCGGAATTTTTTGGTTTTGTGATTTTCCATTTCGATTTTCGTGTTACAGTACAGGAGCACATGTTACTTCCTACTTTTATGTCCCTGTACATCCTAGTCACCTCACCTGCTGTGCCCTCATTTCTCCCTTTACCAGTTTACATACAACCATCACTTTGAAGACCTGGCATGAAAACCACTTCTAGGGAGACCCTCCAGAGTAACTCCACCCATTCTGATCGTGCAATTTACTCAAAGTCTTCTTATTCCTATGTCATCATTTCACACATATTGATGCATTGCTTTTACGATGTTTTAAAATTTTGCATTTTCTGTTTTTATTTTCCTGATTACGAAAGCAATTTGAGTGCAACTAGGAAAACAGAAAACACATTTAAGCACAAAGGAGAAGAACCAGAAATCACCCATAATCCTACTACCCAAAGATAACCATTTGATATATGTCATTCATTCATTCACTCATTCATTCAGGAAAGATTTATTGAGCAAGGATTTATTGGCTCTCTTGTAAGCTTTGGAGATATAATAATAGTGAGCAAAACAGTCACTGTCTTTGTCTCCATGGAGCTCAGAGTCTAATGAGGATTTTTCCATCATCACAAAGTAAACAAGTAAACAAGCAGTTACAAATCGTGTTAACTGCTATGAAGAAAAGGCACGCTGTGCTGTGAGAATGTATGGGAGGGGGACCAGTCTAGACATCAAGGAAAGCTTTCTGGAGGAAGTGGCATTTTAGTTGAAATCTGAAAGATGATTAGGAAGTAGTTAGAGGTTTGAGTGATGAGGGAGTTGGGAGGGGAGGGAAGGGTGAGATGAGAAGATCCTCTCAAGCTGAGGTGATGGCATGTGGGAAAAGCAAAAGTCCAGTATCTAAGAGGGAATATGGGATGTTATAGGGTAGGGGTGGGAAAGCAAACTAGACTTGCTGGAACATTTCCTGTTTTTGTGAATAAAGCTTTATATGAAGACTGCGCCCGTTCATATGCATAGTGTTTGTGGTTGCTTGTGTGCATAACTGCAGAGTTGAATAGTTGCCCCATTGAATAGTTCTGCAGACACCTTTGTAAAGCTTAAAATATTTACTCTCTGTACCTTTACAGAAGAGGTTTGCTGACCCCTGTTCTGGGACCTGAAAGAAGGCTAAGGTGACAGGAAAGGGGGAATGTGGGGGATCATGAGACAGAATCGAAGGCAAGGACTAGACAGACTATGCAGGTTAAGGGGTTTAAACTTTATTTTAAGGACAATGGAAAAAGCACTGAACAGTTTTAATCAGGGGTTTGAAAAAGCCTATCCTTCCAACTCATACTGGTTCTTAATCTTATTGTTTTAAATTTAGCAGTTCATCTTATATATTTTCCCATTCTTCAGTCATATAATCTTTAAAGGTGGTGTCTACACTTCTGTCACATGGCTGTTGAAGTTATATGTACTCAGCAGTGAACATCTTGTGCATATTATTGGTAATTTCCTTATGGTAATTTCTTAGGGGGAGAATTTTTAGGTCAACAGGTATACACATTTTACAAGGCTTTTGCTTATTCTGTATTTCCATTCGTCCAGAAGTGATGTTTACTATCACCAGCAAGTTGTGAGAGTACCTAATTCCCCTACTCTAGCGAAACATTTAATATTTTTGCCAGTTTTATACAAGAAAAACTATATTTTAGCATTGCTTTAATTTGCACTTCTGTGATTACTGGAAAGGGTCACATTTATTTACCTTATGCATTTCTTCTTTTGTGAAATGCTTACTTACATAATTTGTTCATTTTTCTATTAGGATATTTATCTTTTATTATTGATTTTTTATGAGCTCATTATATATTGAGTATATTAACTCACTGGCATCCATATTATAAATTTATAAATATTTATTTAGCTAATAAATCAATTTTTTCCTTTGGATTTTCTGTCCTTGGGGTTATGCTTAGAAAGACTTTCTCCACACTGAGATTATATAACATGCACATATACATTTTACTAGTTTCAAACTAGTTTTCTTTATATTTTAATCTTTAATCCATCTGGTATTTATTTTGGTAGTGGCATGAGATAGAATTTCAACAGATTTTTTTAAAAAGAGGAAATCTCTTTTTAGGGGAGAAGAAGAAATATCTCTTAGAAAAATTGAGAACTCTTTGATTAGAAACCCCAAACACTGTATCTGGAAGAATGGTTTCTGGATGAGGTGCAGGCATTTGCAAAGTTCCAAAACCAATTAAGTTTACTTATTTTAAGAACAGAATTACTGTATATGCTTTTTTTTTAATCACTCCCCCAC
This sequence comes from Balaenoptera physalus, assembly GCF_965194825.1. Taxonomy (NCBI): domain Eukaryota; kingdom Metazoa; phylum Chordata; class Mammalia; order Artiodactyla; family Balaenopteridae; genus Balaenoptera; species Balaenoptera physalus. The sequence continues at coordinate 92,329,343 of NC_138903.1, forward strand.
TCCAAAGTTGATATTCCCAAACCACTTCCACCTCTAAACACCTACTACTAGAAAGACTCAAGACTCATTATTGCATCAAGAGGGACTCTGTAAAATGACATTTTGTGTGTGGAAGTGTTTATGTCACCTTTTGCTCTTTTCTCTTGTATCCACATGAGGCATGCATTTCCGAATAGAAAAGTATTTGTGGCTTTAAATGTGTTTCCCTCACTTCTCTTTATTCTTTATCTTGTAAGCATAGAGGTCTCATTGTTTTTTTACTTCACGAACACTTAAAAATATTTACTAGGTACTAGGCACTGCTCTAAGTGCTTTAAAAGTATTAACTCATTTACTTCTTTTTTTAAAAAACTTATTGATGCTAAACGTTTATTATAGGTTTTTCTAAAAGGCCCTTGCAGAGTGCAGAGAATATGATTACACTGGGCAGTTAATAGAATCTTCTCAATAGTGGGGCTAACTAGCCAAGACATCAGAATATAAATCTTTTTTTATTATATAAGTTACAGGTGTGCAATATAGTGATTTGCAGTTTTTAAAGCTTATACTCCATTTATTAACTCATTTCCTTCTCATAGTGGCCCTATGATATAGGTAAAGCTATTAGCCTCATTTTACATTTGAGGAAACTGAGGAGCACTGAGAAGTTCAGTGACTTGTTCAAAGATACATGGGTAGCAAGTCACAGAGTAAGGAAGGATTATTATTTTTAATTGTTTATTTATTTATTTATTTGGCTGGGTCGGGTCTTAGTTGTGGCACGTGGGATCTTCGTTGAGGCATGAAGGATCTTTCGTTGTGGCACGCTGGCTCTAGAGCGCAGGCTCAGTAGCTGTGGTGCACAGGCTTAGTTGCTCCGCAGCATGTGGGATCTTAGTTCCCCCACCAGGGATCGAACCCATGTCCCCTGCATTGGAAAGCGGATTCTTAACCCCTGGACCACCAGGGAAGTCCTAGGGAAGGATTATTTTTTGGCATGGAAAGTTCTCTCTGTGGGGCAGAAACGAATACCATGAAAGGAATAAACTGAAGTCTGAACTCACAGGGATCATTATTCCATCTCAAAACATGACTTATGTGGTTTAGAGTCTGTTGCCCTCACATAAATGTTTTTAGTTATGTTTTCTTAATTGAATATAGTTGACTTACAATGTTGTGTTAGTTTCAGGTGTACAGCAAAGCGATTCAGTTATACATATATATGTATATATTACATATTAAGAGTATATATATTCTTTTTCAGATTCATTTCCATTAAAGGTTATTATGAGATATTGAATAGAGTTCCCTGTGCTATACAGTAGGTCCTTGTTGTTTATCTATTTTATATACAGTAATGTGTATATGTTAATCCCAAACTACTAATTTATCCCTCCCCCCCTTTCCCCTTTGGCAACCGCAGGTCTGTTCTCTGTCTGTGAGTCTGTTTCTGTTTCATAGATAAGTTCATTTGTGTCATATTTTAGATTCCACATAGAAGTGATATCGTATGATATCTGTCTTTCTCTGTCTGACTGACCTCACTTAGTATGATAATCTCTAGGTCCATCCATGTTGCTGCAAATGGCATTATTTCATTCTTTTGTACGGCTGAGTAATATTCTATTATATAAATAAACCATATCTTCTTTATCCATTCATCTGTTGGTGGACATTTAGGTTGCTTCCACGTCTTGGCTGTTGTAAATAGTGCTGCAATGAACATTGGGGTGCATGTATCTTTTCGACTTTAGTTATGTTTTTATCTGTATTTTAATTGTCCTATCAGTGTCCATGCACATATTGCCTTGTATTGTATATGTGCTTTTATTGTAAGCCGTCTAGAATCTCTTTAGATGTAGGCAGGGTATAAATTAGATTTAAAAATCTGAGATGTACTCAAAACATTTCAACTGAAATAATCTTAAGACAAAAGGAATTAATCTGTAACCTTAAAACAAAGGAAAGTAATTTGTACAGATGTTAATGGGAGTTCTATGATAACTATCAAAAGCTGGAAACAACTAATTAGTCAGCAAGAGGTAAATGGTTGAACAAAATCATGTATGTCAATGATATGGAATGCCTTATGACTATTAAAAATGACAAACATGGGGACCATATTGATATATGGGCATTTGTATCTGAAGTAATATTAAATGAAAAAGACAGAATAAAAATATAGGTATAAACTTATAAATATGTGATAATATCTGAATACATATGACATTAATGGTGATATAATATGGATTGGTATCTGTAGCTAAATGTAGTGTTTTTAAGGGTTTGAGATAGGGTATTTAAAATCAGAATTAAAAATAATAAATCAAAGAAAACACATTTTTTTCAGGCATAAAGGAGTTGCCTCCCTGATTGTCCCTTTTGTACTTTGAGCTTAGGAAGGGATCTCAAGAATATGTGTGGATGGGCTAGAAGTAGATCTGCTCTCTGACCTTTTCCCATGAGGGCTTGCAGTTCTTCTCCGTGTTCAGGAAGTGCATGCTGGGCTTCCATTTGGAAAGGATCCAGTTCAGCATCTTGTCATCATCAGCTGGGAATGAAGAGGCCAATTTAGTGAGAAGTTTGGCAAGAATGCTGGGGAAAGAGCAAAGATAGCAGAACTGGCTCCAAGGGGAGCTGTGCAGTTAGAAATGAAGTCCAGACGGAGGCCTGGCAAATCCCAGCCAGTCTTGCAGGTGCAGGGAATATGACCTGGGAGTGTCATATTCTTCCTACTATAGAAGTGCAGGTACAGCAAAACCTCAAATGTAGATTAGGTAAATGCAGGGGACTCTTAAACTAAACAGGGAGTGGTAAAACCAGGGCCCGGGGAATGGGAAGTAGTGCCAACAGCAAGTGAGGCAGGTAGTTGGAATATAGGGCAAGGCTTTCCCCACCACTGGGCACCCAAGCTCTGAGGAGAATGGAGATGCCTTGAGTACCCAATAGAAGTATGCTATGTGCTCAAATTCTTTGATACTCCTCCTTTCAAGAAGTGGAGCCTAATTTCCTTCCCCTGGAATGTGGGTTGGTTCTTCGTGACGTGCTTCTAATGGACAGAAATGATGGACTGTCACTTCCAAGATTACTTTATGAAAAGACCATGGCTTCCATCCTAAGGACTGTGTCTCTCTCTCAGACTACTTGCTCTGGGAGAATCCAGGCGCCATGTTATATGAACAGCCCTGTGGAAGGCCCATGTGCTGAGGAACTGAAACCTCCTTCCAGAGCCACAAGCATGAGCTTCTCCAGCCCCCTCAGATGACTGCAGCTTCGGCCTATAGCTGCAGTCTCCTGACAGACCCTGAGCCAGCACCAGCCAGCTAAGCTGCTCCTGGATTCCTGACCCTCAGAAATGGTCATATGTTTGTTGTTTAAGCTGCTAAGCATTTGGATAATTTGTTATGCAGCAGAGGGTATTTATTTATTTTTAATTGAAGTATAGTTGATTTACAGTGTTTCAGGTGTACAGCAAAGTGATTCAGTTATATGCATATATATATATTTTTTCAGATTCCTTTCCATTACAGGTTATTACAAGATATTGAATATACTTCCCTGTGCTATACAGTTGGTGCTTGTTGGTCATCTATTTTACGTATAGTAGTGTGTCTATGTTAATCCCAAATCCCTAATTTATCCCTCCCCCCTTTCCCCTTTGGTAACCATAAGTTTGTTCCCTATGTCTGTGAGTTTCTTTCTTTTTTATAAATAAATTAATTTGTATCAGGAGCAGATATCTATTAATGTATTAGTGGCCTAGTACCTGATTATATTGTGAAAGTGTCTGGCACCTTGACCTAGCGCTGGGGAAAAAACAAGATGGGATGGGCAGTACACAGGTAGTTGAATGCTTATTTCAAATATCTGGGATGGTGCTGAGATGGGGGCAGCCACTTACAATCCTGGACGGTAAGGTGCTCAATGAGATATTGTTCTGTAGGAACTATTGAGAGATGTCTATTTCCCTTCTCTGTGTGGGGAAGTGGGGTAGGCTTGCCCCACAGTGCCAGGGCCAGTGTGGTGTGTGATGCTCAGAGCCAAGTGAAGAACTGTGGTTGGGGCTGGAGGGAACAAAGGGAGAGAGAGTGCTACTGAGCCAAAAAGGTAAGTCTAGAACAGATTGTTAAATGAGAGAGCCTAAGGAAGTTGAATCTGGAGGCAAAGCTAAAGACCAGGAATGCTAGTGTGAGGGGCAGAGTAGCCCAGCAAGAGGCAGGGTGGATTAGCCTGGACTCCTTCCACAGATGTGAGGGCAGATGACAGTGGCACATACCAGGAGCAAGGGTCTTCCATTTCTGACTCAAGCTTATGCGGATGAGCTAGATTCACTTGGGCCAGGAAGGTTGGGAATGGAACTGGGCTCTTCTTCTTTCAACGACTTGGAGATGATTGGGAGTGGTTATTGACTCTGGGTTGCTAATACATTTCTGTTTCTTCCCTCATCTTCAAACACTGTTCATTCACTGGACTTAGGAAGGGTGTGGATCTATAATAAGGTCTCCATTGGTTGCATTATTTCCTACAACATTACAAATATGTCACATGTAGCTAGGCTAGCCTTGGCTCTGGCTGCCGTTGAGGCTCTGATGGTCCTTCCGGGGAAGCTTACATCTGGATTTGTTGAATATCTCTAGAGGGCCTAGCAGCTGGTGCTAAAATACGTGTTCAAGTGTCTGCTAATTCTGTCGACTGAAAGCTGCATGGCCCTCTCAGCAGAATGACATTTCACAGCTTTCAGCTGCCATAAATCATTGACCTCAAGAGCCTCAGGGTTCAGTGCCTAATCCATCAGGCCAGCCAGGCACTTGAGGCACTTTAAGACTGAATAGAAATAGACCCAAAGACATGCTGTCCCCAAAGCCATTCCGTTCCAGAATGATTAAATGTCTCTGCCCCTAGAGGTTTTCAATGATAGTTTAGAAGGTTGGCACAAATATACCCAAACAGTTCTTTTGCGTGTGTGTTCAAGCAGCAAAATCTTGATGGAGATGAGTTTGTGCCATTGCAACTTTCTGGGCGTATGTTTCAGATGCAAACTCTTTGTCTTAGCTGAGCTGCCATTTGGGCTTTAAATCCCCCCAGAGGAGAGATTTGGAACTCTGAGGTCAAAAGCCCACATTTGGAAATAACTGTACTTTGTGCTTTCGTCGAGTTTGCCAGCAAGGAGATGCAGAGCAAACTAGGAGAGGTGAGCCAATTGGCACCTTTAGCTCATCTGGCTTTTGGTTCCATTCCTAGCTAAGCTCCTCAGGGACATTCTCTGCTCGAAAACAACTCTCTGTTCCTTCTGGTACAGTTGAACAGTGCTGCCAATCTCTGAAATGAAAATTATTTTGTAAGTTTTCTCTAAGGTTAAAGTTCAATTAAATATACTGGCCAAGTGGATTTGCAGAGTCAGCTTACCAGCTTATATGGTGTAGTAAAGATGGCTAATTAATCACCAAGAAATTAATATTCCCCATCTCTATGGATTACATTTCTGAGCTCTCTTTGCATTTAGGTGGTGCCATATGACTGATACTCACTGATGGAGTGTGAGCAGAAGTGATTTGTGTCACTTTTAGAAGCAGGTGTTCATTCTACATCATTTCTTCATACAGACAACCATAGTGACCTTGGGACTAAGTGTGATGAAGATGTGAGGAGCTTGGGTACCTATGTTTCCATCTGAAAAGTCACCTGCTGACCAGGAGCATCCATATTGGACTGTTAGGTGAGCAAGAAGTACATTTCTATTGTGTTAAGCCACTAGGTTCATTCGCTACAGCAGCTAGCATTATCCTAACTAACAAACATGGAATTTTGAGATTCTTGGGTAAAATGTGCTTTGTAGGACTGTAATTAGATAAGCTGTATCCTTGGCCAAAACGAATTTTTTAACTTAATGGCAACAAGGTGTTTAAAATTCTATCCTGAGTATTTTACTGCTACCTTCTCACCCTAGTTCATTCGTTCATTCCACAAAAATGTTTTGAGAGCTTCCTATGTGCCTGGTATCATGCTAGGTAGGCACTGGGGATACAATAGTGATCAAAACAGCCATGATTCCTACTCTCATGAACCTTAAAGTCTGTAGAGGAGAGATGAGGAATTCTTGAACTAAGACAATGGAAGGGGGACTGGAGAAGAGGGGATGGATTGGGACAGTGATTCTCAAAGCTTGATCCTTGGACCATAAGCCTTCTAATCGCCTGGGGAGCTTATAAAAATATAGATTTCAGATCCTGTCTCTCCAAAATCTGAGTCAGTAGGACTGGAGTGGAGTCTAAGCAATTCCATTAAAAAAATCTCCTCTCACGTGATCGTGGTGCCTAATTACTTTTGAGAACTATTGTATGAGAGACAGAGAGAGAGAGAGGTTTAGAAAGTAGGGTTTTTGTAAAGTTTATTTTTATTTTTTATTTAATTTATAATTTTTATACAATTTTTAAAGGTTATTTTCCATTTACAGTTATTACAAAATATTGGCTATATTCCCCATGTTGTACAATACATCCTTGAGCCTATCTTACACCTAGTAGTTTGTACCTCACACCCCCCATCCCTATATTGCCCCTGCCCCTCACTGGTAACCACTAGTTTGTTCTCTATAACTGTGAGTCTGCTTTTCTGTGTTATATTCACTAGTTTGTTGTGTTTTTTATATCCCACATATAAATGGTATCATACAATACTTATCTTTCTCTGACTTATTTCTCTTAGCATAATGCCCTTCAAGCCCATCCATGTTGCTGCAAATGGCAAAATTTCATTCTTTTTTTAATGGCTGACTAGTATTCCATCATGTATGTATATCACATCTTCTTTATCCATTCATAAAGATGGGCACTGTTGATGGACACTTAGGATGCATCCATGTCTTGGCTATTGTAAATAATGGTGCTATGAACACTGGGGTGCATATAGCTTTTCTAATTAGTGTTTTTGTTTGCTTTTTCAGATATATACACAGGAGTGGAATTGCTGGGTCATATGGTAGTTCTATTTTTAGTTTTTTGAGAAACCTCCATACTGTTTTCCACAGTGACTGCACCAATTTACATTCCCACCAACAGTGCACAAGGGTTCCCTTTTCTCCGACCGACATTTGTTATTTGTGTTCTTTTTGATGAGAGCCATTCTGACAAGTGTAAGGTGATCTCTCATTGTGGTTTTGATTTGCATTTCCCTGATGATTAGCGATGGTGAACATCTTTTCATGTGCCTGTTGGCCATTAGAAGGTAGACTTGACAGGACTTTAACAACTGCTTGGAAATGGTAGGCAAAGGAGAGGGAACATTCAAAGATGACTCCTAGGTTTCTGACTCAAACCATTGGGTTGGGATAGCAGTATGTGCTTGAGATAGGCAGCAGAGGGAGAGGAGCAGGTTTCTCTTGTGGTGGAGATAATAAGTTTAACTTTGGACTTAATGAGTCTGAAGTGCTTATGCACCGTCCAGGTGGAGATGCAGTATGTTTGGTGTGTATGGTGGGAGTAGAGCGTGAGATTGCTGGAAAGATAGGAAACCAGTAGAACTGAGCCTGGTGGCTGGCTAGGTATGAAATGAGACACAGTCCTTGCTTTCAAGGAGCTCACAGTCAAGTGATAGTGCATAAGACTGATCTCAAGAAGTACTGGTGGCTCAGTGTTATTACATTTCTACTGAATACACAACACTTTGCAAAGCTGAATACAACTGAAACAGTGGGGTGAATTTAACAAAAAATATTTGGCCCTAGCCCTTTAAACCCAGCCATGAAGATAGCACTTTTCCCATTCATTTCTCCAGGTCCAGCCCCACCCCCACTGTTGCCCCTCTCTCCTGCTCTCATACGACTGGCCCTCCAGCTTCTGGCATTGTTTTCCTTTTAAAAAATGTCTGTATTCAGCTGCATAGGTTTTGGTGATCTTTCCTGGATTTGTTTGGCTTAAAAGACACACCTCCCCACCTAATTCTCAGCTCTGCTTGCTCCTTGGAGTGTGGCGTCTCTTGATGTTTTGGGTGACAGGGTCTACCAGCAGAAGTTTTCCTGGATCCTTGCAAGGGAGATGGAGTCAGACAGAGATGGTAAATGTGAAAGCACTCCACATATGTAAGCTATTATTCCGACTTGTTTCATAAGCAAATCAAGGTTTCAAATGATGCCAAAGTGATCAGAATTCTATCATTTCAGTTCTTGATGCTTTTCTGTCATCTGTGTGAAAATTTACCTGAAAAGTAAATAGCTACTATTTGATGAGTGTGAGTGAGCTCACACAGCTATGGCAAAGCTTGATGAAAACCAATAGAGAAGTCTCCAAAGAGAAAGACAATTCAGTGACTTGCTGTCCAGAGCCAAGTTCAGATTTGAAATTTTCCTCTCACTGGCCTCACTTTCAGCTAAAATCACTTCATACCTAAATATCAAAGTATGAACATAATTATCTGGGAAGATCTAAATCTGCTGTATCCAGCACTTTAAGCATTGAGGCTGAGAGCCTGAAAGCACCCAGTCAGAGTTTGGGTGGTTTCTGTTTGAGCTCTAATGAGTGATTAGGTAAAAGGACACTATTAGGCTCAGGGAGAAGGGAACCAACTTTTCTTGAACTCTTATTATGTGCTAGGTACTATATCATAGACTGTGGGTATGTGTTATTTTATTTAACTCTCACAACAATCTCGTTGCCTGTAACCTGTAGATGACAAAACTGAGGCTCAGAGAGGGGAAGAAATATGCTAAAGGACACACAGCTTATAAGTAGCAAGCTAAGTATTTGAACCCAGGTCTATTAACTTCAGACCCTATGTGCACTTCACACTAGATTAGCACCTCCAAAATTCCATTATTTGTAATTTAGGTACTGCCTCTACTATATCACCTGATTTTTTTCTTTTAATCATCTCAATTTTTTTCACTATTTTAGCCTTTCCTAAAGGAAAGATATCTTGAAAATCATTGGTTTTGGTGTGTGTGTGTGTGTGTGTGTGTGTGTGTGTGTGTGTGTGTGTGTACACATAATTTGTCTGGGTGCCATCTCAGATCAACTCCTGTACTACCAATGGAACACATACTGTTCTTTGGAAACATTGCTCTTTACCATCAATGGAAATGTAAAGGGAAAGCAGGTAGGTGCTTGAGTTACTTTGCACTCCATCAGACTTCCCCAAAGCAACCCCAAATTTTTAAAAAAATCAATACATTCAAAGAAAATATCAGCTTAAGTATGTCTATAAAACCTTCAGGCTGATGGTAACATACTTTGTATGAAGGAAGAGAATGAATACATATTAAAATCCAGTGCTTCCCAAGATTTTTAATGTCACAGGACACAAAATGATATTTGTAAGGCACAGTGAGGTCAATGGGTAAGGCTGCTGCCAGCTCCAGGCTCCGCCCAGCAGCCCTGAAGGTCAATGAGATCAATATCTCAGCAAAACTAACACTTTTGTGGCACACCAAGTAGTCACAATTTATAGGGTTGGAAAGTTCTGCTATAATCCACCATTGGAATAATTGACTGGCTTTTAGGAAGGAAAAAGTCCACCTTGATAAAGTCCAGTTAAGTTCTGCATGTGTGTCCTTGTGTGTGTGTGTGTGTGTGTGTGTGTGTGTGTGTGTGCATGCCTGCACATATGTGTGTTGCTAATTGTGTTCTTGTTTTCGTTTCATTTCTGCTGATCAGTCCTTGTCAGTTGATCATATCGCTCAGCACTCAGGTAAACAAAACTTTAGGACACGTCTCAGAGTCCCTCCTTTCTATTCATGTTCTTTTATTGTAGAAATTATGGCATTGCTACACTATCCCATTCAGAGTCTTAAGGTTATTTGTGTAAATATATGCATGATATTGCAATATAACACCATCTCAACAGTTCAATTATCAATACTAACAAAAGGTGCTTGAGACTAGCATACACTGGTGCTTGAAACATTATTACCTAAGAGTCCCCACTCTTACTCCATTCCCTAAGTGTCTGTATTGATGCCTAAATGCTGCCACCACTGTATGCATTCATTCAGCTTTTCCTCGTGCCTTCCTCTTGGCTTTGGATCTCTGTAGATCAGTTTTGGCCTCAGAATTTAAGACATACAGAAATACACCTCATACTCTAGGCTGCCAGTTGACATATTTGGGATCTCTTTCCTGTAGAGAACATTAACCAGCACGAGCTACTACCCTAACCCATCTTGTTCTGTCCTGTAGACATCCATGCTCCAGACACACCTAATGGGCACGGTATTACATCTCAGGACACAATTGACCATGGCTCAGTTAACTGTTGCAGCAGCAGCAGCCTGGCAAGGGCAAAGACTTGGGACTACAGCTAAACACTGGTTGGTATAGGCACTAGAAGGGTGTAGTTGAGAGTGGGAAGCAAATACAGTCAGCAGGTCCAGGTTTTGGTCCAGGCAAACAGTTGGTGGCAAGAATGAATGTAGGGAATTCCCTGGTGGTCCAGTGGTTGGGACTCTGTGCTTTTACTCCCTAGGGCCCAGGTTTGATCCCTGGTCAGGGAACTAAGATCCCAAAAGCCACGTGGCATGGCCAGAAAAAAAAAGAAAACAAAAAAAGACAAAAAGAATAAAAAAAAGAATGAGTGTATCTCAAACATACCTTCAGTTCAGACTTCTTTTTTCCGAGTTCCACCCCTGTATATCCATCTATGTATTACTTGGAGTCCCACAGTCACCTCAAACTCAACAACAAATTGTACTGGTGATATACATCTTCCCCAGCCAGTTTCCCTTCTAGTGTCCTCTGTTTCAGTGAAAGGTATCATGATCTATCCAGTTGCTCCAACCAGAAACCTAGCGGTGCTGGTGGGGTTATTTCTTTTTTTAAATAAATTTATTTATTTATTTATTTATGGCTGTGTTGGGTCTTCGTTGCTGCACGTGGGCTTTCTCTAGTTGCGGCAAACGGGGACTACTCTTTGTTGCAGTGTGCGGGCTTCTCATTGTGGTGGCTTCTCTTGTTGTGGAGCACAGGCTCTAGGTGCACGGGCTTCAGTAGTCGTGGAATGCAGGCTCAGTAGTTGTGGCTTGTGGGCTCCAGAGTGCAGGCTCTGTAGTTGTAGTTGTGGCACACAGGCTTAGTTGCTCCACGGCATGTGGTATCTTCCCTGACCAGGGCTTGAACCTGTGTCCCCTGCATTGGCAAGCGGATTCTTAACCACTGCGCCACCAAGGAAGTCCATTATTTTTTTTTAATTGAAGTATAGTTGATGTACAATATTATGTAAGTTACAGGTGTACAATATAGTGACTCACAATTTTTAAAGTTTATACTCTATTTGTAGTTATTATAAAATATTGGCTATATTCCCCATGTTGTACAATATATCCTTGTAGTTTATTTTATACCTAATAGTTTGTACCTCTTACTCCCCTACCCCTATATTTCCTCTCCCTCTTTCCCTCTCCCCACTGGTAACCACTAGTTTGTTCTCTACATCTGTGAGTCTGCTTCTTTTTTGGTATATTCACTAGTTTGTTGTCTTTTTTACATTCCACATATAAGTGATATCATATAGTATTTGTCTTTGTCTGACTTATTTTACTTGGCATAATGCCCTCCAAGTCCATCCATGTTGCTGCAAATGGCAGAATTTCATTCCTTTTTTATGGCTGAGTAGTATTCCATTGTATATATATGCCACATCTTCTTTATCCATTCATCTGTTGGTGGACACTTAGGCTGTTTCCATATCCTGGCAATTGTAAATTATGCTGCTATGAACACTGGGGTGCATGTATCTTTTTGAATTAGTGTTTTGTTCTGTTTTTTTTTCAGATATATACCAGGAATGGAATTGCTGGGTGACATGGTAGCCCTATTTTTACTTTTTTGAGAAACCGCCATACTATTTTCCATAGTGGCTGCACCAATTTACATTCTAATGGGTTTGTTTTTGATCTCTTTCCCTTCCCACCTTCATTAAACTCCTCACCTGGCCTTGTCAAATTTTATCTGCTAGATGATGTCTCACATATTTCCTTTTCTTTCCATCCTCCCTGATGTCACTCTACACCAAAACGCCAGCCAACATCCTTCACCTGGATGACTGCATTAGCTTGCTAACTAGCCCCTCTACCTCTACTCTCACCTCTCTTCAATCCATTTTCCTTAGAGCAGCCAGAGTAAATCAAACTATGTCTTCACCGTAGCCCACCCATTTCAGATTAAGACCCTGCAATAGCTCCCATTGCCCTTAGGATAAAGACAATCATTCCAATGGTCTGCAAGGGCCTGAATTGTCTGCTCTGGCCCCTGCCTACATCTTTAGCCATGTTTCATAGCACTTTCTCCCCCACTCAGTGTTGGTACAAAATTTTCTGTGCAGTTTCAGGAAATGAAACTGAGATCTATACTAATTAGGTTTTAAATTAAGAAGTCTACAAAATGTGCCATAAGATGTGTTTCAAGTCAACACAGAAATCTGTCATCTTAAGATGACTGATGGAGATAATAGGGGGATGGTACTGACTAATGCAGGGTTGACTTTTTCTTTTTTTTTATATAAATTTATTTATTTATTTATTTATTTTTGGCTGTGTTGGGTCTTCATTGCTGCCTGTGGGCTTCCTCTAGTTGCACTGAGTGGGGGCTACTCTTCATTGTGGTGCGCAGGCTTCTCGTTGTCATGGCTTCTCTTGGTGTGAAGCACAGGCTCTAGGCGTGCAGGCCTAGAGTAGTTGTGGCACATGGGCTCAGTAGTTGTGGTCCATGGGCTCTAGAGCACAGGCTCAGTAGTTGTGGTACACAGGCTTAGTTGCTCTGCGGCATGTGGGATCTTCCCGGACCAGGGCTCAAACCCATGTCCCTTGCATTGGCAGGCAGATTCTTTTTTTTTTTTTAATAGTTTTTTTTTTTTAAATTAATTAATTAATTAATTTAATTTTGACTGTGTTGGGTCTTCGTTTCTGTGCGAGGGCTTTCTCTAGTTGCGGCGAGCGGGGGCCACTCTTCATCGCGGTGCGCGGGCCTCTCACCATCGCGGCCTCTCCTGTTGCGGAGCACAGGCTCCAGACGCGCAGGCTCAGCAATTGTGGCTCACGGGCCCAGTTGCTCCGCGGCATGTGGGATCTTCCCAGACCAGGGCTTGAACCTGTGTCCCCTGCATTGGCAGGCAGACTCTCAACCACTGCGCCACCAGGGAAGCCCCGGCAGGCAGATTCTTAATGACTGCGCCGCCAGGGAAGCCCAGGTTGAGTGTTTTATTAAATTATTTGTCATGAGAATAATGATTTCTAGAAGTCAGGTAACAACACTCCTTATTAGCTGACATTCAGTTTGGACTGTTATCTTTTTTTTAAAAATATTTCATTCATTTATTTATTTATTTTGACTGCGCTATGTCTTAGTTGCCGCACGTGGGATTTTCGTTGCGGCCTGTTTAATTGCAGCATGCGGGCTTCTTAGTTGCAGCATGCATGTGGGTTCTAGTTCCCTGACCAGGGATCAAACCCAGGCCCCCTGCATTGGGAGTGCGGAGTCTTACCCACTGGACCACCAGGGAAGTCCCGGGCCCTTATCTTTTTCATTGAAGCATATGCAGTTAGTTTTGTTCTCATTCCATACTAGTGAGGTGAGTAGCACAGATATTTGTATTCCTTGCTTAAAGATAAAGCAACTGAAACCCAGAGTAGTAAGATGAATGTCACATAGTAAGTCAAGGCCCCATCTCAGTCCAAAAGCACTGAGAAATAATAATGATAAATAATAATATTAGTAACAGATACTTATAAAGCTCTTATTACATGCTAGACACTGTTCTCTTCTAAGTCCTTTTCACATATTATCTTATCTAATCCTCTCAACAATTCTGTGAGGTAGGGAATATTATTATGTTCATTTTAGAGGCGAGGGAACTGAAGCTCAGAACTGTCACTCAGGTAGTCAATGCTGCTTTTATGACATATCTCGAATCCAGCTGGTTTTTAAGTCCCTTCCAGTCATTTATTGCTTTTGTTCTGCTAGAGACTTAGTGATATAAAGCACGGAGGGGACACCACAGGCAAATGCATGTTCTTCACCAACTGCTGGGATTTTGTTCCCCCAATTCTTGTACTGATTGACTCTAAGAGAGCTGGACTGAGCCATTCACAAGCCTTGAGGATTCCTGTCAAGCTTCACTTTAGCATGAAGCTCCTGCTGGAGGCAGGCTACACTTGGCCTCTCTTTTCCTCCAGTCCTTCTGGTACCATTCATTTAACCTTCTGGTTCCTACCATTCCAACATGGGGGGAGGGAAGAAAGAGAATGAGAGAGAGAGATTCTCCTGAAGACTGAGAGCAGAGCAAATGTAAGCCACTCATGCCTTTCTTCCTGTCTCTGAGACCCTACCCTCTTCCTCTTGGCCTTCCAAAGGCCTCCAGCAGGAGGACTGTCTAGGTCCAGTCATCCTATACCAATCATGTGAGACTTAAAAGAAAAGATGAATAATCCCCTTCACTCTTCTCACCAGAGATCTTTGCATTTGAGAATCCTGCTAAAGTAGATTTTTATGGTACTGAGAACACCTTGATCCTATGAGGGATTCTTCTCCTTGGTGAGGGAAAATGTAGCCTCAAGTGCCCCTAGAAGTTAAAGTGATTGACCCACAGTCAGCACTGGCTAGGCCAGACAGCAGGTAGCAACACATCAGTTACTGAGCTGGGACTCAGAGGCAGAAGCCCTAGCCCTTGGGTGGGTCTGACATCAGCAAAGCAGGACTTCCTTTATAGATGGTTGGGATATTAGATTGCAAGGAATGGGAATTGAGACTGAGACAGAAACTGATTTCGCAGTGTAACTTGGTGCTAATTCCCAGGATATTGATAAGGGAAGCTCTTTAATTCTTTCTTGCTCATAGTAAGGATTTGTCCTGTAAATAGGAGTGGGACTGAGCCTGCAGGTACAAAGTAGGGAGAGGCCATGAAGCAGGTAGGGCTTCCAGTACATGATGTCAGGATAAATTCTTAGCTTATGTTTGTTTGTTTGTTTGTTTACCATCTCCATCTCTTCTAACTAGCAGTTGTCAGTTATCTTACATGCTCATGGATAGGCCAAAACTTTGCCTCCTACGTGGACTCTCCTACGGCAGTGATTCTTAAAGGGTAGTCCCAGGACCTTCAGCATCAGCATCACTTGGGAACTGGATAGAAATGCAAATTCTCAGGTGCTACCCGAGACCTAGTGAATCAGAAACTTTGGGATGGGGACCCAGAAACCTGTGCTGTGACACGCCTTCCAGGGGGCTCTGAGGCCCACTCAAGTTTGAGAACCACTGCTCTGTGGTGTTCTGCTGGCCCAGGCGATGCCTTCACACTACTGTCAGTTTGTCCCAGAATCCTTATGTACCACAGGGTTGTCTCTTCTCGTCCCATGTCTGGTGACCCTGGCTTTGTGGCTGTCTAGAATGGCAAATAATACTCAGACTCCCTTGCCTGATGCTAGTATAACCAGTTTAGTGTGCAAACATGAGTTCAAATCATCTATGCCTGCACAAAATCAAATCACAAGTGTAGCATGGTGCTTAAGAGTCCAAGCTTTGGGGGCAGGCATATCTGGGTTAATATTCACGCTGTACCTCTTAACTATTGATAGCGCTGTATCTTGGACTCTGTAAATCTCTATTTCCTCATCTAAAAATGGAGATAACAACATACTCTCACAGGGTTGTTGTAAGGACTAAAAGAGATAATGGACATAAAGTGCTCAGTACCTGGCGTTTAACAAGTGCTGCATAATGGCAGGACTCATTATTATTGGCCTGCTTTCCCCAGGCTTTTCTGTTGTCATGGCATTGTGTAGGCATATGGTAAGTTTGGATATTTGGTTTTTCTCATTTGTTTTACCACTGAAAATATTTTGTCTTCCCCTTTGGAGAAGACAGATGGCACATATACCACTGAAGATCAGTGTGAAGGTTCAGAGGCTCTGCTATAGCAGAGTGGTTAAAAGTGTGGGCTGTAGAACCAGATTTGCTTGGGTTTGAATCCTAATTCTATCACTTATTAGCTGTGTGATCCTGCACAACTTATTTACCACTCTGAACATTAGTTTTCCCATTTGTAAAATGGAGATAATAGTAGTACCTGTTCTTAATGTAGGGATTAAATGAATGGATATATATATATATAAAGTGTTTGGCACAGAACCTGACATTTTATTTTGAAAATGTTAAAAAGCATGGAATGGACAGAATTTCTAGAG
Organism: Balaenoptera physalus; assembly: GCF_965194825.1. Lineage (NCBI taxonomy): Eukaryota > Metazoa > Chordata > Mammalia > Artiodactyla > Balaenopteridae > Balaenoptera > Balaenoptera physalus. The sequence continues at coordinate 92,345,484 of NC_138903.1, forward strand.
GAAGGGAATTTTGTGGGAGTGGGGGGAGGGCACTGTATAAACACAGCCAGCCCCAGTATCAAAGGACCATCCTGAGTGAGTACCTGAATGAATCACACGTGTTTTTTGGCATTGTGTACCTCCAGCTTTCTGTTTAGCGTGGCCCAGGTGTACTTTGCTTTGATAAAACGTATATAAAAACCAGTAAAGAAATAATGAACATCTACTAAGAGACTCTCAGCTTAAAGCTAGGGCCTGTGGAAATACAGATGAAGAAGAGGAAATATTCCCTACCCTTGGGGAACCTACAGTCTGGCTGGACAGATGAGATTAACAGCATGAAACATTACGAGAGAGTACAAGAGAGTATTAAGTGCTAAATGGTACAGCAGAGATGATAAGTGCTGCAAGAATCCAGAGAAGGGGGAGGGGAGGGAGGTGAGAGAGAAAGGCTTCTTAGAGGTAATGTTTGGAGCTGAGCTTTTAAGGATGGGGAGGATCTGGCCGGGAGGAGGGGGAAGGGTACATGAGAGGTGCTTATCACATTGCCTAAGGACTCATTAAGGATTCTTTTAAGTACCTGACACTCTTAGGATGTTGTTAGGATTCAATTTATCAAGTTCTGTTTACACATGCAAACATTTTGAATCACACTGGACTGGGAGAGAAAGATCTGGGGTCTTGCTTCATCCTCACACTAAGTAGTTGTGTCCACATGTTCAACTTTCCTTCTATTTTCTAGGCTTCTGTTTCCTCACTATAAAGTGAGAGGGCTGAAGTCAATGACCTCTAAGATCCATTCCTACTCTGAAGATAGCCACACCCATTGCTAATGTTTAATGAGGGCTTACTCTGGGTCAGGCACTGTAATCTCGGTATATTTATCAGTTCACTTAACAGCCCTTGTGATGGGATATGCTTATATCACCTCTTTTACAGAGAAGGGAATCAAGGGACAGGAAGGTTAAGTAACATGTTCAGAGTTTGTCACACAAGAGGGTCATGGAAATGTACCACTAGTACCACATGGTACAGATAGGGTTTCTGTATGGACGAGATTTACAAACAAAGAAGTAGCAGAATTCTTGTGGTCCCCTGAACTCTCATCATGCCACGGCACAGGCCAGCCATAGATGTTCCATATGCATAGATGTTCTGTGTGGCCAAGGTCCCAGCAGGGTTGGGCTTTGTCTGGGCCATCACACTAGACTTGGGACAGAGAGCACACCAAGTGTGAAAGTGAGCCCTATCCCTAACTCGCATTACATTTATAGGTTAGCCTAAGAGGAGCTAGGGGACACCTAGTTTTTTAAGTGACAAGAAATATATCAAAGGATCTCCCAGGTCCGGGACCACACCAGGGAACAGGCATCTGGAGCACTAGGGTCTGCATACTGAAGGCCATAGGAACAGACTTGTCTTCTCAGAATGGCGACATTAGCCAAAAGCCTTATCTCTCTGCAGTCAGGTTCAGTGCAGCTGAGCTGACTCCTGGTCAAACTACCAAAAGGGGGAGGGAAAGTGCCACCAGCATCATCTGGATACGTTTCCTATCAAGGACATCCAGCAGAGTTGGAATCAAACTCAGGCAGTATGGTGCCAGAGCCCGCAATCTTAACCAATGAACCTTGCACTGTCAATTCTCATACTTCTGCTAAATATACTGGTGGTTTTACAACATAAGGAAAGCATTGTAACTTTCCAGGCAATAAAGCCTGAATTTGAACCCTGCCTCCTCCACTTACCAGATGTGAGGTAAGTTATTTAATCTCTCTAAGCCTCAGTTTCTCTAGTTGCATAATGATGAAAATAGTCCCTATTTCCCAGGTTTACTCCGAGGATTAAGCGAGGCAATCAATGTAAAGTTCCTAGAACCGAGCCTGGCGTACAGGAAGTGCTTAGAAAAGTGCGACTGCTGTTATCAGTGGTGCTGTTCCTGTTCCCGGCTTGCCTTCCAGAAGGGCTCAGTTCTGAGATAATCCACAAGATGTCCCCCTCTCAATAGAAAGCTCCGTAGCAGGGCTATGTGTATAAATATGTATATCTGAGGATCTGAGTTCTTGAAAAATGACTTTCACGTCCATGCCTGCCTGTGCAAAAACATATATTGAACCATGTGCCCAGGAGGAAATCATAGTTGGCTTTGCAACCGATGCACATATGGTTCTTGAGGCAGTTCTAAGGCGAGCCAGTCGCTTTCCGCTTTCCAGGCTGTGTGTGGGTGGCGACTGCATCCCTGCAGTACAGCCCAATCATGATGCAGTGGAAGGACTTTGAAGATCTGTAATTATGTTCCTTTCTCAAGTCCTGAGGGAAGTATGTGGCTCTTGAGGAGTGTGTGTTTGTGTGTGTAGGCACGTTTGTGTGCCCATGTGCATAGTGGGGACAGAGAGAGCCTGGAGACATAGGTTTCCCCCACCACCGACAATTTTGCACCAAACATGGAAGCATCCTTTCACTTCCTGTTATTCTGTGGAGTTTGTTTTTGGTAGGTCCTTGTGGTACAGGACACAAGTTCAGAAAGATACTCTGCTGTTTGTGTGGAACAGATAATACCAGACCTAAAATAATTACATGTATTCAGGACGGTGGAACAATAAGAAATCTAAGTGTGGAGGCTGCTTCTGCAGCAGGAGCAATATAGCTGTAGAGTCATTTTTCTTTTAACCACTTGAAAAATCGTTTCTTCTTGGTCAACACAGGAGAAAGAAAACAGAACAGCTGTTTTTGATTCTTTCTTGCCTTCGATTCAACTCATTTGCATACTGAGTAAAGGGCCTACAGCCTGGCAAATATTTTGCCCATTCGTCTTTTGTATGTGGGCTTGTGTCCCCTAAGGATAATTTCCTTTGTTGTTTCTGAATGAAAGACGACAGTGTCTTGGCTGCTATTGCTGCATCGCACCACTTTGTTCTGGGAAGAGAAAATGGCCTGTTTGTTGCAAACTCTCCAGTATTCTGGATATTTTAGGCAAAGCTCATGGCCCTGTTTGGGGCAGAGCAGGTTTGGGTTGGGAGTGCTGAAAGATCTTTCGGCCTTAGAGAAACTCAGATATTGAGACTCACAAGAAAGGTCTTTTGCACCCTCCAAGCACTCCTCTCTTCCCAGGCACTCAGAGCCCTTATGCTGCCTCCACTGTGCCCCCATTGTTTCATCTAGACTGGTCGTTTCTGGACAACACTCTAAGAGCCAGATTTTTTTTTTTCAGATTTCCATCCTTTGCCTGATTTTCTGCTCTTCAGTGTCTTTACCTCTATTTCCCAAGGTTGTCCTTGGCTTCATACCTTTCAAACTGGACTTAGCAAAGCCTGGATGTACATGACAGTGTGGCAGGGGGTATGTGTAGCCTCCTCCTGGACTGTCACTTTTTCTTGGTGACAACTAATTTGAATATATTCTGGAGCAAAATGAAAAATTCTCTTAAATCTTTAAGATAAAATAGTAACTAATGCCCATTGAGTACTTACTGTGTACCAGGCTCTGTTCTAAGTGCTTGGTACTTTTAATTAGGTTAATCTCCACAGCAACCTTAAGAAGTAGGTTACTATGTTTAACCCAATTATATGAATGAGAAAACTGAAGCATGGGGTGGTTAAATGACTTCTTCAGGGTCAAAGAGTAAGTGGCAATATGGCTGAGAGTTCATGCTCTTAGCTACAATCCTGTATTTGCTGTCAAGGACAGATTGGGCTGTGCCCTCCAGACCTAGGGAGGTTTCTCTGCCCTTAGGTTAAAATGCAGCTGTTCTATGTAATGGATTTATAGCTTGCCCTGAACCTTTGAGCAAGGTAACCTTCACTTAAAGGAATAATTCTGATATTGGGTTGGGGGTGAGTGGTAGTTCAGAGGAGGAGATAGCTTAAGATAAGCTTACCTCTTTATGTTGTCACATCAAATCAGATCAGAAGTTAGTCATCTTCTGTCATAAGATCAGGGATATAAATGGGTTTGGCAGATATGAGTTTTTGTCCACATCACTAAGGGTAATTCATATGTTGAAGCCCTAATCCCCAGTGTTGCTGTATTTGGAGACAGAGCCTATGAGAAACTAATTAAGGTTAAATGAGGTCATAAGGGTGGGACCCTGATTGGTTGGGATTAGTGTTCTTATAAGAGACACCTTGAGCGCTCCTGTGTGTGTGTGTGTGTGTGTGTGTGTGTGTGTGTGTGTGTGTGTGTGTGTGTGTGTGTGTGTGTATATGTATGTATGTGTGTATGTGTGTGTATGTATTCTCTCTCTCTCTCTCTGCCCCCTTCCTCTTTTCTCCCCCCCCCCACTCACCTTCCATGCATGTGCACAAAGAGGTCATGTGAGCACACAGCAAAATGGAGGTTGGTCTACAAGCCAAGAGAAGAGGCCTCGGAATGAAACCTACCTTAACAGCACCTTGATTTTGAACTTCTCGGCCTCCAAAACTGTGAGAAATATATTTCTGTTGTTTAAGCCACCCGGTCTGTGATGTTTTTTGTTTTTTTTTTAAATTAATTAATTTATTTATTTAGTTTTGGCTTGCCAGGTCTTTGTTTCTGTGCGAGGGCTTTCCACAGTTGTGGCAAGCGGGGGCCACTCCTCATCGCGGTGCGCGGGCCCCTCACTATCGCGGCCTCTCTTGCTGCGGAGCACAGGCTCCAGACGCGCAGGCTCAGCAGCTGTGGCCCACGGGCCCAGCCGCTCCGCGGCATGTGGGATCCTCCCAGACCAGGGCTCGAACCCGTGTCCCCTGCATTGGCAGGCAGACCCTCAACCGCTGCGCCACCAGGGAAGCCCTGTGATGTTTTTTTAGAACAGCCCTAGTAAGTTAATATAGGCAAGATATGTCCTGTTCCTTTATTTCTATAGATTAAATGTAATCTTCTCAGAGCTCCCGACGTGTTGTATGGGCAGGAAATTCAATCTCAGTTATTTTGGGGGTTTCCTACGTTCCTATATGAGATAATTGATGAGTCCTGGGCTTTTCTTGTGCCAGAAAATCATGTGAGGGCCAGGTCCTTAGTGCTTAGTGGTTTCAGCTTTGGTTGTTCCTTGGGATCCCAGAGGTTGCCATTAGCAGGCTCCTGTTGACTGGTTTTGGGCACTGCTTCTCCGAGTGGGCCCAGAGATGCTGCTCATCAAGGTCTTCCCTTTTGACTGCTGATCTGTGCGGGGCACTGTGTCTATACGCAGTGCACTGGCTTTGTCACTCAATTCTCTGACCTCTTTCAGTCTCGGTGGGTGGGAGTACAACTCTGTCTCAGGCTCAGTGGCTTCCCTTTTCCCAGCTCAAAGCCCATCTCTCTATGGAATGATGCAGCAGAATCCTCTTCATTAATCCTTTAGACCAGGAGTCAAACTTTTTGTGTAAAGGTTCAGATGTTTGGGGTTTGTGGGTTATATGGTCTCTGTTGCAAACACTCACCTCAGGTAGAAAGCATAATATGTAAATGAGTGGACATGCTCTTCCAATAAAACTTCATTTATGAGCACCAAAGTTTGAACTTAACGTAATTTTCATGTGTTACAAAATATTATTCTTTTTTTGATTTTTTCCCCCCAACCATTTAAAAAAATCTAAAAAACATTCTTAGTTTACAAAACAGTCAGCAGGCCGGATTTGTCCTGTGGGCTGGGCTGTAGACTGCCGATCTGTTTTATACTTTTGCTACTAAAAGTGTGGGTGCACGGACCAGCAGTGTTAGCATCATCTGTGAGCTTGTTAGAAATGCAGAACCTCAGGCTTCACTACATACCTACCCAATAGGAATCGGAATTTTAATAAAATCCCTGGTGAGGCACACTAAAGTTTTGAGAAGTAGCAATTTAGAAATACAGTGCTGGCTTCTCATTTCTGGACACTGAGGAGGGGAGAGCAGATGCCAACATCAGTTATCAGTTTTTTCTCCTCACTATCATCCATTGCTATCTCAACATTGACCTTCCTACCTGATTTCCACTGTTGCCCTTTCCTGAGTGGGGTAGCACTTAATAACGAGAGTTACAGCCAGCTTCCCATTAGTCATGCTAATCCACAGATCATTAGCCCTTGACCTCAGAATGAATCATTTGATGTTTTTGGCAGATCTACTTTCCAAGTTCTGGTTTACTTCTTTCAATGTTAACATTACCACTTGCTGACTTGAGCACCCAGCTGAGTATTAGGGAAGAGATGCCTTGGGGCATTCTTGGAAACAAAGTCAGAACAGCCTGGAATTAAAATTTTGTTGTGGCTAATTCCCACGGCATTAGCAGATTCAGTAATACAATGCATGGACCACTTCTACAGCAAATATCAACAAAACTGGCAGAATGTTTTTTCAACTGCACATGGTTTTAGGTACTGTATTAGTTTTTGTTTTGCAGGCTTTTAAAAAAATTGTGTTTTTTTCCCCTAGACTAATATTAAAATAAGTGTGTATTTCATGAGCACATATCCGTGGGCGTAGGGAGCTCAGAGGTGTGGGGGAAAGTCTCCCTGAGATTAAAATTTTCCTGTAGATAATCCTTGAGATGATGTGCAACAGACTCGTGAGGTGCCAGTGTATCAATAATTAAGATGTGTTTTACCTGCCTTGGGCTCTTTACTTTCACACTTTTTCTCAGGTTTCCTTGGTGAATTGTAGACCAACACTCTCATCACTAATTATCAGTGATTCCTGCGTGAGATTCCCAGGACCCCAGTTTTGGGGAAGCAGGAGACAGACTCCTGCTTTTCTCTTCTTTCTAAATCTTGTGGTCGTTAAAGTTTGATTTCCATTAATGCATGAATGTCACCACTCCAATGAAAATGCAACTCTTCTGCGTGTGCTTTCATTACGTTGTCAGAGGCCAGGCAAGGAGAGGTAGGAACAGCAGTGCTGCTCCTGTACTCTGTTATTTCTGCTTCCATTACTTGTCACATCTGTCAGTTTCAGGAACATTCATATATATGGAACCCGTATTTTTAGTACTTTAATTATCTTGGATGTCTAAGGACACAATTAATGTATCATGTTGGTCGCACTGATGGGTTACAAAGATAGTAGGTAGCCCTGCAAGGGATTTGGGCTTAGGGAGTGGGTTTCCAAAGTGCTTGGGTATGTGGCAGATTAATTAAGTAAATTCCCTTGGCTCTTAGCCTCTGGAGAGTCAGCCTCTGAAATAAATTCCTAATGTTTACTTTGGTCTTCAAAAATGCATTAAGACTTTCTTGTCATCTCCTGCTCCTCAATCTTTTTAGTCTACAAACCACCCAACTTGACTCTTGATTTGATCTTCCTTGCCAGTATCTTATGTGCTAATCTCATCTTCCTGATGGATTGGAATAATAATAGGTAACATTTATTGAGTGTTTACTCTGTGCCAGGTACCTTACAAACACTATCATGTTTAGTCTTCTCACAGCAACCCTACAAGGTATGTACTTTTGTTATCCCCAAGTTACAGATGAGGAAACTAAAGAATAGTAACTTGCTCAAGGCCACATGACTAGTATGCTCTAGAGCTGGGATTTTGGCCCTGAGTCCAGTGCACAGGCTCTCAACTACTGTGTTATACCGCACTCAACTCAGATAACAATAGCTAACAATTACTGAGTGCTTGCTTACCTTTTGACCAAACACGTGCTAAACTTTTCATATATATTAACTCACTAGTCCTCTTAAAATTCTGTAAAGTAGGTTTTATTATTATCCCTGATTTTCAGAAAAAGAAACTGGGGCACAGAGATGTTAAATAACTTACCAAGTCACACCATTAAACGATGATAGACAGAAGCAGCCTTTGGACCAAAGCAATCTGACTCCAGAATCTACATTCTTAAGCACTCTCCTATACTGCCTTCCAGATGCCTGCTGGGCCAAGGCAGAGGATGTCAAAGAGTCCATTTGCGGAGAGAAATGGGGAGGTAGTGGGAGCCACTATTTATTTTCTGCTAATTGTTACATGGGGAAATGTAAGCACAGTGTCCTCAGAGCTGCCAGTTTTTTTAAAAAAAATTAATAGCTACTTTATTTATTTATTTATTTAATTTATTTTTGGCTGTGTTGGGTCTTCGTTTCTGTGCGAGGGCTTTCTCTAGTTGCGGGCAAGCGGGGGCCACTCTTCTTCATCGCGGTGCGCGGGCCTTTCAGTATCGCGGCCCCTCCCGTTGCGGGGCACAGGCTCCAGACGCGCAGGCTCAGCAGCTGTGGCTCACGGGCCCAGTTGCTCCGCGGCATGTGGGATCTTCCCAGACCAGGGCTCGAACCCGTGTCCCCTGCATTAGCAGGCAGATTCTCAACCACTGCGCCACCAGGGAAGCCCCAAGCTGCCAGTTTTAAAAAGAGAAGCCCCAGATCTGGACCTTTACATGAAATTTCCTTATTTTAAATATTGGCAAGAAATTCCAATTTTTGAAAAGCACTCTTCTAGATTACAAAAAAATCTGTTGATAGGAAAAATTAAATTATAAATAAGGATATTTAATTCACAGATTTACAAAATATTTAGTGCTTCTTATGAACACTGCTAATTCTAGATACTATTGTTCAGTGTAAGGACTCCCCACTTTCTATGTTAATTCTAGTGTTTTTAATAAGAAATTGACTCCCTCCCTGTTTTCACTGATAGTAAATCAGTTTAAATGATGGTTTATTTATAGTTTAGAGTTTAATTCCTCAGCAATGCTATAAGACTGTTGGAAGAAAATGTAGGCATTCAGAGTTTAATATACCAAGGATGCATGTTAAATTCTCATCTTTTTTCCAAATGTGGATAAGTTGTATGTAGAAATAAATATCCATTTATGTAAAGTTTGATTGCAGTGATCAAAAACACACATATTATGCCACACACACGTGGGCACGCCTGTACAACACATCTGTGAGCCGCATCTGATCCGTGGGCTGTCAGTTCCCAACCTCTGAGCTAGGGAATGTATCTTTTTTTTTCCCTCCCTGCAGTTCCTAGCCCATTACTGGGTTTATAGCAGGCACTGACTAAATACATATTGACTTTTGTGTGTTCTTGTTCTGGCCTAGGTGTGTCTAAAGCCTGATGCCGTCTCTCAGGACACATCTGTCAATTTCCACTAAGAGACTTCTTTTGTTGTTTTTCCAAGCTGGCACCCAATTTTTCTTCTTCATAGGGCATTTCCAAATCAGTTGGAAGGGGCTTCCAATCTATCCTAAGCAGAAGCTGGTTCCATATAACATTTCTCAAAAAAGCAAGTGAGGATGGCCCAGGGGTTTCCAATCCTGGCTGTATATTAGAATCACTTAGAGATCTTTTAATAGTGCTGATTCTAGAGTTCCAGACTCAGAAATTCTGATTTAAATGGTCTGTAGTGGGACCCTGGGTATCAGTATTTTTTAATAAAAGCTCCCCAGGCATTCTAATCTGCAGCCAGTGTTGAAAGCTGGTCCAACTGATGAATATGTGTTTGTCAAAAGGTCCAAAATGTCCACTTTGGGCCTTGATCAACTGCTTTCTCCTTCACTAAAGTCTGAGACTTTTGTAAGGTAAAGAGTCCAACTAGGGTAATCATATCTTTGTGTATTTTTTTCTCGTAAACCACACTACTGTTGCATCTAGTTTTTCCATAGTGGCTGGGTAAATAGGCAAGAACATGAGCTAAAAGATATGTATTTGATGTTGAAGAGGGTGGGGCAGGTAGCTTCTGAAATGGCTTCCAAGGATCGCCACCTCCTGGTATTCACATGCTTGTGAAATCCTCTCCTTTTTTATGGGAGCTAGACCTAGTAACTTCTTTCTAGCAAATATAACACAGCAAAAGTGATAGGATGCCACTTCTATGATTAGGTTACAACAGATTGTGACTTCCATCTTGCTGGCTCTTTCTCTCTGGCTCTATTTGCTTGCTCTGAGGTAACAAATTGCTGACCTAGGAGAAGTCCAGATGTCAAGAAAATAAGGGCAGTTACCAGTGAGGAACTGAGGCCTTCAGTAAAAGCCTATGAGATACTAAATCCTGCCAACAGCCAGGTGAATGAACTTGGAAGCAGATCTTTCCCTAGTTGAGCTTTGAGATGATTACAGCCCTAACTAACACCTTGGCTGCAGCCTTTTAAGAGATCTTGAGCCAAAGGACCCACCTAAGCCATGCTTGGGTTTCTGACCCACAGAAACAGTGAGATAATGTCTTGTTTTCAGCTACTAAGTTTTGGGGTAATTTGTTACACAGCAATAGAGAACATACAGAGGGGATGATGAGGGATTCTTTTTACAGCAGGAGATTAAGAAGTGGTTCCCCCATTACATGAAATTTCTAAAAATCTTATATGTTCTGGTATAATGTTATAAGTAATAATCCTAGTTATTACTTTAAAATGTATATCTCAGAAATAACTAATTTTCTTGTCAACTGCATTATTATGAACTTTCATCAAATCTTTTACCGTGGTCATTTTTAAGTCTTTTGTCATTTACAGACAGTTCTGGGTGTACTCTGATGATTTTGCAAATATGTTCCTATAAAAGGGTTTCATCTTCAAGAAATTCATGGAAAAGACTCTGACAAGTACAGGTTTCTGGTAACTGACTGTACTGCTGAACTGAATGAATAAGCATTTTCAGAACTCTGATGAAAAACTGATGAACTCATAAAAGTGCTAACAAAAGATCAAGATGAAAAAAAAACAATTAATTACATGGGACTGAGTGAACTGATGAGGATGAGTATAATTTTTGTGACTTTCTGTCTGAATTAAAAAAAAAAAATCCCACAAGGACTCAGAGGCAAAGAATATACAAATCAATTTTCACTGCAAAGTAAAGGAGCTGTTACAGTGGAGGATTACTGGACTGAATGTCAATATTATGACATAGTATGAGTGTGTTTCATGTTTGGTAATTGCAATCATTGTTGCTTTTGTTGTGGTCATCCATGTACAATGCTTGGTGTCAGTCTATTTATCTCTTGTAAAAATAAAATACAGTGTGTGTGTGTGAAAAAAAAAAAAAGAAGTGGTTCCCCAACTTTAGCATACATTGAATTTCCTTGGGAAGTTTTCTGAAGTGCAGATTCCTAGGCCCCACTGTCATAAGCTTTCAATTCACTAGGTCTGAGGTGGAGCTCAGGAATATGCATGTATATCACACACCCTAGGTATTTCTGATGCAGGTGTTCTTTGGAATTACATTTACAGAACTACCAGCCAGGAGGTAGAGTCAGCCTTTGGAGAGGCAGAGAAAATGTTGGAGGACCAATGATTGCTAAGGTGTGTTGGCCCAGTGGAACAGGCTTTATGGAAGGTTTTTGGATTAATTAGGTGACATGTTGAAAGGAGTACTGAACTTTGAACTAAAAGAAGCCTTGTTGAAATTCTGCCATTTGCAGCAACGTGGATGGACCTAGAGAATATTATGCTTGTTGAAATACATCAGACAGAGAGAAAGACAGATACTGTATGATATCACTAATATGTGGAATCTAAAAAACAATACAAACAAATGTGTACGCAAAACAGAAACACTCAGAGACAAGGAAAACAAGCTAATGGTTACTAAAGGGGAGAGGGGAGTGGGGAGGGGCAAATTAGATGTAGGAGATTAAGAGATACAAACTAATATGTATAAAATAGATAAGCAACAAGGATACATTGTGTAGCACAGGGAATTATAGCCATTATCTGGTAATAACTTATAATGGAGTATAATCTGCAAAAATACTGAATCACTATGCTGTATACCTGAAACTAATATAATATTTTAAGTCAGTCATACTTCAAAAATAGTAATAAAATAAAATAAAATAAGCCTTGGAAGTCAGAAGATTAGCCCGATGGTGGTGTACTAGATGAGTTGAAAGGGAGAGACAGTAGAATCAGGGGCCAGGGTAGCATGAGGTGATAAAAGCCTGGACATAGAATGTTGGAATTGGGGACAGGGAGGAAAGGCATGAAGGACATTTTATTTTTTTATTTTTATTTGTTTATTTATTTATTTTTTGGCTGCATTGGGTCTTCGTTGCTGCGTGTGGGCTTTCTCTCTAGTTGTGGCGAGCGGGGGCTACTCTTTGTTGCAGTGTGCGGGCTTCTCATTGCATGGCTTCTCTTGTTGTGGAGCATGGGCTCTAGGTGCGTGGGCTTCAGTAGTTGTGGCATGCAGGCTCAGTAGTTGTGGCTCGTGGGCTCTAGAGCGCAGGCTCAGTAGTTGCGGCACACAGGCTTAGTTGCTCCGCTGCATGTGGGATCTTCCCGGACCAGGGCTCGAACCCGTGTCCCCTGCATTGGCAGGTGAATTCTTAACCACTGTGCCACCAGGGAAGTCCTATAAAGGACATTTTAAAGGAAGTTTTGAAGGACTTGATCACTGACAATATAGATAAGATCTGAATAAGAGAGAGATTTCAAGCCTGAGCAACTGGAAGAAATGTGGTGCCACTGGCAGAGCTGAGAAGTTGGGAGGGGGCGCAGATTTAGGGGATGTATCTCTCCTAGAACAATTTAGGGCTTGGTTCCTTTCAGTGAATAAACTCTGGTCTGGGAAGATGAGTTGATTAGCAGAGGGTGCAATTGAACGCTGGGAAGGAACCTGCGTAAGTTGAGATAGAGGTGACTCCCTGCCCACTGATGGAGTAAATGTCATCACCTATTGGTGATGGGAGACTGGACTAGATGTAGCCCTGCTCTCCCCTGCTCTGAGCCCAGCCTTAAGCTGAGGCAGCATTCTGGCTGCCCACTGAACTGTAGGGACTTGGGACTCATCTATTTGTCAGCCAGACCACAGAGCTGCCCCAAGCTGGTGCCACCTGAATGGACAACATTGACAAAGGCCAACTACTCAGGGAGAGAAGCATGACATTGGGCCTCCTTTGCTGTGAGAACCTCCCTGTGGAGGTGAGGCTAGAGATTATGTGAAATGGATTATTTTTTTATTCTTCTACTGTACTTATTTCCTACTTGGCCCTGTCCTTACAAAGCTGGCCTAGTGAATACGAGGGAGCTGAGAAAGGAGAATCCCTACCAGTATTTCTGACAGGTGTGTTATGGACAGAAAAAATCTGGTTCAGGTCACACTATAAGAGAAAATGAAGGCCTAAGCCGCTGCCAGACATTTCAGTGGGTGAGACCTGAGGAACTGCTTTATACAAGTTGCCAGCACCGTTCTGCTGTGGCAGCCTCAAGGGAACTGCCGCCTCAGAAGCTGCGGCCCTTTCATCACATTAATTTTGATTGAGCAGTCCTAACACTGCTTCATGTGGGCCTAAGATATGGCCATCCCAGAGACGAAGACTATCACTGAATGAAATATTCTGGGCCTCAACCTAACATGAATTGATTGCCGTCCTCTAAAAGACTGTCAGAACTAATCCCATTGTGCCTTACCTCCCAAGCCTCTCTGGCCACTGCTCACCCTCATACTGCCCTGTTCATTTTCTAGTCAGACACAAGCCACTTCCCTCTTCTTCCTCCTGTGCCCTTACTGTGCCTTCTAGAAATGTCTCTCTGTGAAGGCCAAAGTCCTTATATCCTTAACTTCTTATCAGGGCATGTCCTCTGCCTCCTGCCATAACTGGAACCTTCGCTGGCTCCTAACCATGTGTCCCAGGAGGTGATGTTGGGTCTCTCATGGCTCCCCCAAATCCCTATAGGCTTATTATTCTCCATTCCTCCTGCAAAAGCCCCACCCCTCTACTCTTCTCATTGCTGTTGCCTACCAACCTCCTGATTACATCCCCTCATTTACTGTGGGGCTACCCTGTGGCTTACTCTCTTCCTCCCCTTCTTCACATCATTGCTGAGAACTTCCACATCTTTGTGTCAAAGATGTCAGGAGGCCTTTGTTTTACAAAATTCTAAGTTATTGGAAATTTCCAGATGAATTGTCCGAGAGTGGAGGACTTTGAGAGTGGGAGGAGAGGAGAGTGGATCAGCTGTGGGGTGTACTGGGCACAGGACAGGGAACGAGGCAGGGTCCCTGAGTGGCTGGGATCTGTGACTTGATTCCCCTACCTCCCAGCAGCCCAAGGGATGTAGTGGATAGTCCCTTCGTGGGGGTCGGGATTACCTCTAGACTTTGCTGTCCTTTCCACCCTGACTCTGGCCATTGTTCTTAATTTCTTTTCTTTTTTCTTTGGACCCCACTGCGTGGCATTCAGGGTCTTGGTTCGCTGACCAGGGATCGAATCCGTGCCCCCTGCAGTGGAAGTGCAGAGTCTTAACTGCTGGACTGCTAGGGAAGTCCCTGGCCATTGTTCTTGGTGACCTCAGTATTCACGTGGATGACCCATCCCTCGTCATGGCCTTTCACTTTCTTGATGCCTTCACTTCAGTGATCTTTTCCTCTATCCACCTCAGCTACCCACCTGCTTGGTCATACATCTTTTTCACCACCAGAAACTGCATTATTTTGTAAATCTTGACCGTCACTGCTGCAGTTCTTCAACCTTATCAGGTTAGACCTCTAATCCATTGATTCCCACTACATTTTCTCTGTCAGCCCACCATTGTTTATATTTGCCTCCTTCCCCAGCTTAGAGTCTATCTATAGTATTGTTATCATCACGTTCCCTTTCCCTTTCTATCTTCCAGTGGCCCTGGGCTGTCATATCCTAACCCTTAGCTGTCCTTTCCTTCCCCTTCTCCTTTTCCTTGTAGCTGAGACTTTCACAACTTGGCTGACTGTCATCACTCATCATGGACTTCAGACGGACCCCTGACACTTCCTTTACCTTTCCTTAGTGAAGGTTTTTGGATCACAATTCTGAGCTGACCTCTTCTTTCTTTTCTCCTCAGATCTCCCTCTCCTTCCTTGTCATACTCACTGATGACCTCACGTCACATGGCACTGAGTAAACAGAATCCAGAAAATGGGAACATTCTCATCTTCCCACCACTAAGTGTACCCTCGTAACTACACCTACAGCCATTGTCTTTCCCCTTTTTTATAATGGAGAAAGTGTCCATTCTTCTGATAGGAGAAGGTGCTCCTATCAGAGGCTAATCTCTTCTAGATTCTGTCTAATCTTGCGTCCATGGGGACGAGGCCTCTTCCTTTCTTTCCTGCATTATTGATATCTCCCTCTCTTCTGGTCTTTTACACAATCAACCATATTATGCAACGCATAGTCAAAAAGAAAACTAAACAATAACCTTTCCCTTGGCTCCACATCTTCCTCTAGTTAGCATCCCATTTCCCTATTCCTCTTCATAGCCAACTTTCTTGAAAGATTTGTCTGTGCAATCTCTTCTTACTCACATCTTATCCCCCCTCAAACCCTCTCCAGTCTGGTCTGAATCTCCAACTGACTATATTTTGCCTTCATGGAGATTTGAGAATCAAGCCTATCGGCAGCTCAGACTGTAGCTTCAGAGTCTATTATGGTGAGAACACTCGAGGAAACTGAGGTTCAGGTTAAGTGACTTGCCTAAGGTCATACAGCTAGGAAGTAGCTACATTGGGATTGAATCCAGGTGCATCAAATTCTAGGAGCCTGTGAGTCAGCATTCTTGTCATTGATCTGCCTCATCTTGCTCTGCAAGTCTAGTGTAGGGCTTATCACATTGAATTGTAATTATTTGTTGGTGTGTCCCTTTCTCCATTAGATTATGATTTCAGGGATGAGAACAAAGCTTAGAACACACAGTAGGTGTTCGAGAAATGCTTGTTGAGTGAATGAAGGAATGCTGTTATCTGAGCTCATTTGTTCTTCTTTTTGGTCCTGAGCAGTGACGGCTCACTGCTGGTCACTACTTTCTCTTTAATATAATCATAGAATCATGAAATTTAAGAGCTGTAAGGGACCTCAGAGATCAGGAAATTAAGATCCATAGAGGTTAAGTAACATATCCAAGGTCGCCTGGCTAGTTAGTTGCAGTCTAGCACTCTTCCCATGCCACCTTCAGTAGGTGTTAACGCTCCTTCCCTCCCTCCACATTTCTCTTTTCCAACCTAAATAATTCCAATGCCAGGCAGCACGTAGATGGCAGAAAGTCAGTAGAAGGACACATTTTGAATGTAATGGGCAGCCAGTGCAGTGCTTTTTAGTGTTAATGAGCACTTGCCTCCTTGGTTCCAGCAGGTGCCTGCTAGCTACTTCGGTTCCAGTTTAAAATACCTTTTTCATGAGCTCCTGTCTACATTATATTCCTCTTAGTGCTTTGGTTATTTTAATGAGTTTTTCTTATCTCCTATTTATAAAACCAGACCTACTTTCTAATGTTTTGTTGTTGTTTTTTTAATAACTCACATTCCCAAGTCTTGTTCCTTTTCCATTGCTCTTTCTCCTTTATACTTTTTATGTTTGTGTGCTTGGAGTTGTGCAGTGCATTTTAAAATGCAATCTCGTTGGTCGCTAATATAGTGCTAGAGCAATCAGTTTTTCTTTAGGGAAGAATAAGCTAACTGGAACCCCTAACTAACCAGAACTTACAGCCTGAAGTTGTGAAAGTAGCACAATCTCTGAAATCAGGCAGAGTTGAGTTTAAATCCTAGCTTTACTATTTGTCTATCTATCTATCTACCTATCTATCTTGTTGATCTCCCCCTTATTCTTTTTTTTCTAATTGACATGATTTTTTATAATGTTATTGATATAACATTATATTAGTTTCAGGTGTACAAGGTAATGGTTTGATATTTGTATGTATTTCAAAATGATTATCACAGTAAGTACAATTAACATTTTGCTACTTATTAATTGTGTGACCTTGAGCAGATTGTTTAACCTCCTTGTACATGTTTCCTTACCTTTAAAATGATAGTTATAATAGTATGCCTATCCCATAGAGCAGATGTAAAGATTAAATGAAATACTATGTAGACCTAGGTTTAAAATTCCCATTCTGCCACATATTGGCTATATAATGATCTTAGTAAAGTTATTCAACTTCTTTGAGCCTCAGTTTTCTTCTCTGTAAAATGGGCGTTGGTATCAGTTAGCGTTTGCTGCATAATATACCACCTAAAAAGGTAGTGTCTTTTTTCTTTTGGCTTAACACAACAGAAATTTATTTTCTCTGAGTTCTAGAGGCAAGAAATCTGAAATCAGTTTCATTGGGCCACAATCAAGGTGTCTACAGGGTTGTGCTCCTTCCAAGAGGCTGTACCAGACCATCTCTTCTTGCTTCTTCCAGCTTCTGGTGGCTACTGGCATTCCCTGGCTTGTGACCATATCACTCCAATCTCTGCCTCTGTGATCACACTGCCTTCTCTTTTTCTGTCTCAAATATCCCTAAGCTCCCTCTTATAAGGTCTCTTGGGGTTGCACTTACCCAAGGGCCCACTTGGGTAAGCTGGTACAGTTTCCAAATCTCAAGATCCCAAAAGGTAGTGGTTTAAAACAACAACCATTTATTTGCTATGATTCTGTGGGTTGGTAGTTTGGACTGGACTCAGCTGGGACTGTCTCTGCTTCACGTTTGTCATCTGGGTTCACTCATCCATTTATGTCAACTGGCCTCACTTGTATGTCTGGTAGTTGGCTGGTTGTCAACAGAAGTGATAGAAATAACTGGGCCGTGTGTCGTTCATCACCAGGTGTGCTGGCCTATCTCATTCACCTGATGAATGAGGGTTGCTAAGAACATCAAGAGAGCAAGGCCGAATGTGCAAACACTTTTCAAGTCTTGGCTTGCGTACTGTTTTTTTAAAAAATTAATTAATTAATTAATTAATTTATTTTTGACTGTGTTGGGTCTTCCTTGCTGCGCGCGCGCTTTCTCTAGTTGTGGAGAGCGGAGGCTACTGTTTGTTGCAGTGTGCAGGCTTCTCATTGCGATGGCTTCTCTTGTTGCGGAGCGTGGGCTCTAGGCGCACAGGCTTCAGCAGTTGTGGCATGCAGACTCAGTAGTTGTGGCTGCGGGCTCTACAGCGTAGGCTCAGTAGTTGTGGCTCATGGGCTTAGTTGCTCCGTGACATGTGGGATCCTCCCGGACGAGGGCTCGAACCTGTGGCCCCTGCATTGGCAGGCAGATTATTAATCACTGCGCCACCAGGGAAGTCCCTTGGCTTGCTTTTATTTGAGATCATCCCATTGGTCAAAGTAAGTCATGTGACCAAGCCCAGAGTAGGTGTGGGAAGGGACTAACCAAGGACATGGATGTAGGGAAGCTTATTGATTACTGCAGCCATTTTTTTCCAGACAATCTGTGATAGACTTGGTGGTACCTTTTTTCTAGGATCTTTGTGAGAATTGGAGATAATGCATATCAAGAACTGAGTGAAGTGACTGGTATACTAGGTACCCAGCAAATAATGGCGAAAGTGTATTACATTGTACCTGACATGCAGTAGGTGTGTAGTTAAGGAATGTTCTCTTTTATGCCCACTCTCCTTCCCTCATTACTTGGCTATTAGAAGAAAACTGTGATCCAAGAAAAGACCCCACAAAAACAAAAAAAGCAAACAAACCCACATCAATGATTTTAAATTTAATTGAATTTTTATAAATTAAACAAACATCCACAACAAAACACCAAGTGAAAAGAAATTCCCAGACCCAAAGTAACAGGATTTTGGGACTGAGCACACACTTTATTATTGTACTTTCTTCACCCCTAACGATAGGGTCTAGTGACTCTGAGGCCATACAGGATACTGGGTGTCCAAAGAAAAATTTCATTATAGTGACCAAGGCAGTGAAGAGGACACAGACATTTAACAAAGAATTTCTACACCTGGGAGTTGAACCAAAACAGGTTTTGGGGTTAAATGTTTTCCAGACAATTCCATTGAAATCCTTGACTCTTTGAGTTAGAAGGGACTTCAAGAGGCCTTTGCATTTTAGACCCTCCCTTCCTCCTCAGCAGTTCTCAAACTTTTTGATCTTAGGGCTACTTTACATTCTTAAAAATTATTGAGAACCCCAATGTGCTTTTTGTTTCTGTGTTTTACATCTATCAATACTTACCATATGAAAAATTTAAACTGAGAAAAATTAAAAAAAAACAAAAGAGTATGCAGCATGTATTTAGTTACTTGTCAAAGCAATGTTTCATCATATATCATATAGCTCCTGGAAAATTCCACTGTACATTTATAAGAGAATGAGAGTGAAAAAATAATTGCTTAGAATTATTACAAAAATGGTTTTGACTTCACTAAACATCTGAAAGAGTTTCAGGGATTCACAGGGGTCCCTGGACCACACTTTGCAAATTGTTGCTCTACAATCTTCATGTTAGATAGGAGTTGCTCAACTGAAAAATTTGGAGGCAGTGTGGTATACTGAAAAGGTTCCACATTGGACACATGAGATTAATTTCCTCATCTGTAAAATGGGGATGATAATAATTAAATCAACCTTATATAGTTGTGGAGATTAAACAAAATGAGGCAATGCACCTAACTTATATTAAGGGCCTTGTACAAAACCTGGTATATATCAGGCTCTCAATGAATGTCTGTCCTCCCATCACTGAAATAAATACCTAGTATCTCACTGCCTCATGAGGCAGCTTATTCAGGCTCTGGCTTTTAGAAAATTTCCTCCCCCTGCCTCTCTGTGATTTCTATCCCATAGCTCTAGTGCTTATTCTTCTGTACAGAATAAGGCAAAGCACTTGAGTTTTAGATTAAAGCAGTTGTGGCACCTTTAGTTCTTCTTTCTTATAAACTATGTTATGGTTGTCAGATTATCCCGATCATTTTGTCTCTGGATGCAGTAGTTCATTAAACAAATATTTATTGAGCACCTAAATGCTATGTACCAGTAGTGAAAAAATAGACAATCCCTTTCCTTTCCTGAGGTTTATATTCTAAGTGTAGGAGACAGATCAAATGTAAGTAAGCAAATAAATAACAGATGTGATAGGTCCTACAATGGAAAACAAAGCAAGGTTGGAAACAGCAAGTGATGGGGGAGTTCTCTTTTATGTAGGGTGATCACATAAATGCCTCTCTGAGGAAGTGGCATTTGAGTAGAGACCTGAATAAAGTAGGAGGGCAAGTTAGGCTGAGGAAAAAGTCGGTGCAAAATTTGAATTTTATTCTAATCGTGATTGGAATCTACTGGAAGATTTTAGGTAGGAAAATGGAGTGCTATGCAGGGAGATCAGCTTGGTGCTTTGTGACCACCTAGAGGGGTGGGATAGGGAGGATGGGAGGGAGGCACCAGAGGGAGGGGATATTGGGATATATGTATACGTATAGCTGATTCACTTTGTTATAAAGCAGAAACTAACACACCATTGTAAAGCAATTATGCTCCAATAAAGATGTTAAAAAAAAAGATGTAAAAAAAAGATATATTTGGGTAATTGACAAAATTAACGAATATTAATATTAGTTAATTATATAAATATTACTAAATAAATGTTTATTTTGCTGAATTTGAAAATTGCAAAAAAAAAAAATATAAATGGTGATCAGAGGTATAAATACTAAAAAAAATGGAGTGCTATGAATTATGTTTTAAAAATATCAGTCTTGCCATTGTCTGGAGAATAGACTAGAGGAAAAGAATAGAAGCAGAGAGAACAGTTAAGCAGTTCTTGAAATAATCTAGATAAGAGGTGATGGTACCCTGGAGGTGGTGAGAAGTTAAGTTAGGGTAGAAGGCAGAGCCAGCAGGGTTTACTGATGGATTAATGAGTTATGTGAGGGACAAGGAGGAATCAGGGATGTTACCCTAGGGTTTTGGCCTGAACAACTGGATGGGAGGTGATGCCATTTACTAAATGGGGAAGACTGGGTGAGGAACAAGGTGGAGAGACAGGATCAAGAGTTCTGTTTGGGATATATGTTAAATTTGAGCTACCTGTTAGATATCCATATGGAAATATGGAGTGAATAATATAATCTGGAGCTCAGGGGAGAGTCAGGGCTTGAGATTGCCATTTGGGAGTCCTCAGTCTGTAGATAGACAAGAGATAACATTCAAGAATTGAGCCCTGGAGCACTCCAATGGTTGGAGGTTGGGAAGACAGGGAAGAACCAGCAAGGGTGTCTGAGAAAAAGTGGCTGAGACGTAGGAGAATAAAACAGGAGACTGTGTCCTCACAGAAGCCAAGATATGTTTCAAAAAGAAGGGAGTAATCAACTGAGTCAAATGATGCTGAGAAGTTTAATAATATGAGGAATAAGAGCTTGCTTTGGCCTTGGAAAAATGAAGGTTGTTGGTAACCTTGGTAAGAGTGCTGTCAATAACAATGAGACACAAGCCTGTTTTGAGTGGGTTGAAGAGAGAAGGAGAGTTGAGGAAATGAAGACAGCACTATAGACAACTATTCTGAGGAATTTTGCTATAAAGAGGAGAAAAGAAATTGTGAGATAACTGCAGGTGGATATATGGTCAAGGGGTTTTTTGCTTGTTTAAGGGGGGAGATTTTGTAGCATCTTTATATGCTGATGGGGATGGTCCCTCAGCATACTGATGGAAAGAGAAATTGGTGACATCAGAGAGAGAGAGGGGCCTTAACTGCTGGAGCAAAATGCTTGAATAGCTGACAGTGGAAGAGGTTCTGTGCACAATTGGAAGGACTGGCCTTACAAGAATGTGCACTTCCTCCTTAGTAACAGGGTATATGGATAGTGATGCAGGTAAGTTGATAGACTTGTTTGTTTGAAGATGAGGCAGTTCTCTTCTGATTGTTTCTGTTTTCTCCATGAAATAAGAATTGAAATCATCAGCTGAGAATTCTGAAGGGGAGTTGTTTGAGGTTTTACGGGGGAAGAAAGGCATGAAATAGTTGCCTTAGAGAGAAGGAAAGTGAACTGACTAGGAACATCTAGAATTGTCAGGCATTGCTGCAGTCTCACTTAAGATTTCTGGTCAAATTAAATTTAAAGTGGGACCATTCTGCTGTGTAAGTGGAGTTGTTCTTAATCAGGACTAAGTCCAATGGAGGGAGTACAAGGACACCTCCCCTACTTGCAGATTTATAGGCAGTGGATATAATGATGGAACCTGGGATTTAGCTGGGTAGTGTGGAAAGATATGAAAGGACAGATGGACAGTGAGGGTAGAAGGATCCGTGGGTTGTAGGTAGAGGTTATGTGGCAGAGAGGGAGGCTTGAAGTTGAAATTATGGAGGTGATGCAGTTATTATTGGTCATGACAACATCTAGAGTATGACCATTAGAGTGTTTGGCTGTGCCGGAATGATGGGAAATAAAAGATTGTTTGAAGTGACTTCAAGGGATGGTGGGACCCAGGGATTGGCTATATTGTCCAGTGGATATTGAAATCACAGGAGAAGTGGTGGGAGAAGAAAACTGTGAGCCAGGTGCTAACATTTCCAATGAATGAATGAAGGAGAGTGACTAAGAGGTTGATTGAGGGCAGCCATAAGGAGAGTTGGCATAGTCGATGGTGTACACTTAAATTGGGATGGGGTTTTTGAGGAAAGAGGAGAAATGGCCTGGAAGTGGCAAAGAGGAGGAAGGAGAATACTCCTCTACCTCCAGGTCCAGTGAGTGATACGAAGGGTACGGGAAAGAAAACATCCACCATCTGAGAGGGCTGAATGGAAGAAGAGACCTCAGGGAAGAGCTAGACTTCCTTTAGAACAAGAAATTGAATTAAATGTTGAGGATATAGAGGAATTTGCTGATGATGGGCTTTGAGTTTCAGAGGCCATGGCAGGAGGGCTTGGGGTTTCATTGATAAGCAGGGTATTGTGTAAGATTAGGGAATATATGGAGCCTAAAGGGGTTCAGAATCCAGATAAGGATGCATGCTGGGAGGCTGGGACTTGTGGAGGTGACTGATGTAAACGGAGATGGAAGATGTGTCGAGATTAGTCCTGCTGGGCTCTTAGGAGGTGGTGGATGATCAGTGCTAATTAGAGCCTCCTTCTGGGGCTGCTCTCTTGGCCACTTTGTATTGGTGAACTGGGGGAGAGGAGCTTACACCAGGGACACTTGATACTCCCTGGCCTCCCTTAACATTTTCTGTGGTCCTCTTCAAGCCTGGAGTAAGAGATTTATTAGGACTTTTCCACAATGATAGTACCTTGGGGGACTTTAAGTTATGCCCTCCAAGTCTCCGTTGGTTCCCACCAAAGCCATGTCAAATAAATACAAGATCTAAATAAAAATGTGTGCTTGATGTGTAAATGCAGTTTAAAGACAAATACCCTAGCCACCCCAAGCACCTTCCAACCAGATTGCTACACTAAAGCCTCTTACCATTTAGTATCAAAATTTCAATCATACATAAAAATAGATTCACATAATGAGCTCCCATATACCCCATCACCTAGATTTAACAGTTGTTAACATTTTGCCATCCTCGTTTCATCTCTGTTATTCTTTTACTGAAATATCTTCAAGTAAATTACAGACATTATGACATCTTATTCTTAAATACTTCAGTATCATAAGCCCTTTCTATATAGAAATTCTGAAGCTGCCACTGCCTTTTAAAACGTGGTGCCAAGAACTGGACAAGAGTGTTCCAGATGTGGACTGATCAGCTGAGTGTACAGAAAGCGTGACTAGACCCAGTTTTTGTTAATGCAGATTACAATCTCTAAAATTAGTCATTTTAGAGGCCACAGCACACTATTGACTCAAGTGCATTTGTGGTCAGCTAAAGTCCCCAAGTGCTTTGCACATGAACTGTGGCTGTCAAATCAGGCTTCCCCCATCTTGTATTTGTATAATTGAATTTTTGTTGGTTTTTTTTTAAAATTAATTAATTTATTTATTTTTGGCCGTGTTGGGTCTTCGTTGCTGCGCGCGGGCTTTCTCTAGTTGCGGTGAGCGGGGGCTACTCTTCGTTACGATGCGCGGGCTTCTCATTGCGGTGGCTTCTCTTGTTGCGGATCACGGGCTCTAGGCACACAGGCTTCAGCAGTTGTGGCACGTGGGCTCAGTAGTTGTGGCTTGCGGGCTCTAGAGCGCAGGCTCAGTAGTTGTGGCGCCCGGGCTTCGTTGCTCCGCGGCATGCAGGATCTTCCTGGACCAGGGCTCGAACCCGTGTCCTCTGCATTGGCAGGCGGATTCTTAACCACTGCGCCACCAGGAAGCCCCTGAATTTTTGTTGGTTTTAACCTATTGAAAATATCTTGAATTGGAATTCCGCCTTCCAGTGAATTAATCTTTTCCGGCTTTGGTTCATCAGCAAAGTTGATAAGTAAACCTTTTATATATTCATGCAAGTGTAGAGTAGCTACTTTCTAAAATTGAAGGTTATGCTACCTCAAAATTGTGGAGACTGCAGTAAGATCATCTCAAGTGTTAAGAGTGGACTCTTTGTAGGGTAAATAATCTGAGTTAAGTGTTCTTGATTAAGGATTGAAATTCAATTCAAACTTTCTGGTTTAACAGACTGGTGGTGTCCGAGTACAGTTTTCTAAGACATTCTAAATCATTCCAGAATAAATATTTAATATAAGCAAATCACTGAACGGTTTCTTAGTAGAGCCTTAGAAACATCCACGTTCATGACAGCTAAATCCAGGGGTTGGATTGGCTTTCTGAGAATTCCCTGGGTTTGCTTAGGTGGCTTCTCAGCCAACTGTTCTCACAATTACACAGGGATCGTTTTTTAAACTCAAGTGTGTGAGTGAACTGAATGGACAGCCCCTGCCTCTGTCTCATGCTTAGAAAATGGGACTGTACTGGGAACATGTCGTCAACTGCAAGACAAGTGATATTTTTGTAAATTTTCAAACTGGATATGTAATATGCCTAAACAGAAGGCATAGTCATTGCAATACTCAAGGCTCAAAATAGCAGATCAGTATTGTAGAACTCCACATTCCTTGGTATGGTTCCCAATTCTTAGATTATTTCAGAATGAGAGTTCTCTGACAGTAGCCTTCATGGGGAGGCACCATACCATAGTAATTGAGACCATGGGTACTGGACCTTGACTGTCTAGGTCTAAAGTCTGCCTTACCGCTTATTGACTGTGGGACTGGGGCTACTTATTTAACCTCAGTGGAGAGTAATTTCCTCATCTGTTAATGACGAAAATAGTACAAGCACCTCTTCTATACAGCAGTGTGAGGATTAACAGTGTTAATTCAGGCAACATACCAAGCATTTAGTAAATGTTAGCTACTATTATTTATCATGGTTCTGATAGTTCTATGGGGACCCAAGTTATTGGATACCATTTGGTGCCATGTTCATGAAGTTCTTCATCTACATTTAAATGCATCTAGTCTAGGGATGCTCTAGGCTGCCATGTAGCCTCCTGTATTTACCTCATCATCCTAATTTCCACTCCCGTGCATCCAGAGGCCTGGTAAGAACAATTTAAAGGTACATGGAGAGTAATTACACATCTTCTGCTTTGAGCAAGCCAAAGTAGTAGTTCTGGCCTCTTGGTTGCTTGTTCTACATCTTCAGATTAGTTCCCATGGTGGCTGACAACCACACTAACGTTCCAGGGGAAGAAATATAGGGAATCCTACTTTTCTTCATATATGAATCTACAGGTACATACATTGCTTTCAGCATCCCAGTAATCACCTAGGAAATGATAGTGATCTCCCATGTATATCCACTTACGTGGTAAGAAAACTACTTAAAAACAGTGACAAAAATTGACACAAGTAACTTTGATAGGTATTGTCCAGAGAAAGAGTTGACATGTATGCCTTTTTCTTTTTCTTCACTCTAAGTTATGATGTTCCTTTGCAATGATTGTTATGAGGGGTAACTATTCTCTCAGCCAATAGGAGTGTACATCTTGTACTTTCTATTACTAGACTTACCTTTTCCAAGAAAACAAAAGTAGTAATTCATTTTTTTAAACTTTTTATTTTTAGGTAATTTTACACTAATGGTAAAAATAGTCCAGAGTATTTCCACATACCTCTCACCCGGCTTCCCTTTATGTTTGCATATTATTGATATATAACCATGGTACCATTATAAAAACTAAGAAAATAACCATGGTAAAGTACTATTAACTAACCTATAGAATTTATTAAGATTTTACAAGTTTTTCTACTAATGTCCCTTTTCTGGTCCAGAATCCAGTTCAGGACCTCACATTGCAGTTAGTTGTCATGTCTTCTTAATCTCTTCCGATCTGTGACAGTTCTTCAGTCTTTCCTTATCTTTCATGACTTTGAGACTTTTGAAGAGTACTGGCTAGTTATTTTGTAGAATATTGCTCCACTGGGGCTTTTCCAATGTTTTCTCATGATTAGATTGAGGTTACATATTATTGGAAATGCTTAACACAGTGAGGTGCCCTTCTTTGTGCAGTCAATCAGGGGGACAGGATGTTGCTATACATTACGGGTGATAATCTTGGTTAAGGTGGTGTCTGTCGGGGTTCTCCACAGTAAACTTACTATTTTCCCCTTTGTATTTAAGAATATTTGGGGGGGATATTAGAAAGTATGCAAATATTTTATTTATGCTTGTGATTTGCCCACTAATATTAACATTCATCAGTTGATCTTGCCTGCAGCAGTTATTACTGTGATGTACTAATGGTGATTTTCTATTTCCCTCACTCCTTGTACATTTATTAATTGGAAAATTGTAATTCTTCTGTTAGTAAGAGTTGTCTCTACTTTATTTATATCAGCACAAACTAATGGATATTTATTTTATTCTTTGGGTTATATTCTTATAATATTATCTTTATTTAGTTTGTTGCTCAAATTATTTCAGCTTTGGCCATTGGAATCTCTTTCAGGTTGGCTCCTGTGCTCAACATGCCCTTTACCTTTTTTTAAAAAAGCATGTTCTTATTTTCATCACTACAAGATGCACCAGGTTCATATTCTCTATTCCCTACTCCAGCCCTGGGGTCAACCAGCCTTTTGTTTAATGGGGAATGGCATTTCAAAACCATGATCTGTGCCTTAAGTGTGCTTGCTATTGGGATATCACTGCTTCTGGCTCCTTTCAGTGGGTATAGGTATATATATATATGTATGTGCTAATTTATACATATACACATCTTTATCTATTTCTGTGTCTATCTGGAGTATGTTAATAAAAAAACCACGAGTCTACATTGATACCTATGACTCCAACCCAGCATGTAGGGTTCATTTTAGTCTTCTCCCTTTCCTTATTTGTACCTTTTTTTCTCTGACCCTGAGAAACCGGGTTCTCATTATCTACAATACATTTATTTAATTTTTCAACCCTAGTGTATTTATAAAGTAGTTTCAGAATCCTTAAGCTATACCCCTGTGAGAAACGAATTTATGAACTAGAGTGCAGTGTTTGTACACCAGTTTTTGTTGTTGTCTTTAGCCTTATAGTAACCAGTCAACACCCTGTTTTCCAAAATTATTTAGGTCAGCTCCTTTCTTCCCCATCCCCTTCATCATGTAACTCGTTTGTAATATAGATTCATTTATCACAGTCTGCAGTCCTATACCCCTTCCCCCGACATTCTGGTTGCATTTTCTAAAATTTGCATACATTAAAATTCACTGGGGACTTCCCTGGTGGCGCAGTGGTTAAGAATCCACCTGCCAATGCAGGGGACATGGGTTCGAGCCCTGGTCCGGGAAGATCCCACCTGCCGGTAGAGCAACTAAGCCTGTGAGCCACAACTACTGAGCCTGTGCTCTAGAGCCCGAGTGCCACAACTACTGATGCCCACGCGCCTAGAGCCCATGCTCTGCAACAAGAGAAGCCACCACAATGAGAAGCATACACACCGCAACGAAGAGTAGACCCTGCTCGCCGCAACTAGAGAAAGCCCACGCGCAGCAACGAAGACCCAACACAGCCAAAAAACAAAAATTCACTGAAGGATGTATAGTTCTGTTCTATGGGGTTTTGACAAATGCATATAGTAGTGTATCCACCGGTACCATACACAGGACAGTTTCATCACTCCAAAAAGTCCCTCATGATGCTCCATTGAGGTCAGACCTTCGCCACACCCCTGACCCTTGGCGACCATTGACCTATTTTTCATCCATATGGTTTTCTCTTTTCCAGAGTGTCATATAAATGGAATCATATGATGTATAGCCTTTTGAATTTGGCTTCTTTAACTTAGCAAAATGCATTTAAGATTCATCCAAGTTATGTGTATTGATAGTTCCTTCCTTTTTATAGTTAAGTAATGTTCCATGGTATCATGCACCATAGTTTGTTTAACCATTAACCCGTTGAAAGGCATTTATATTGTTCCTACCTTTTAACTATTATGAATAAGCAGTATAGCTTTAAGCATTTGTGTAGAGGTTTTTGGGTGAACATAAGTTTTCATTTCTCTTGGGTGGTTACCTAGCAGTGGGATAAGTACTTTTTAAAATGTATTTATTTAAATATCCAGAAAATAAAAAGGAAAACATATGTATTCAGTACTACATTTTTGTAAATACCATATTAATACTGTACCATTTCAGTGTAGTTTCATAACTCTCAACCTTACATCTCCATTACCATTTACTGTCAGAATATTCTGATTTTGGTCAAACTGGATGCATATGTGTTCTCCCAGAATTTCTGTCTTGTAATCTCCATAGTGATACAACATGTTATATTTTGGTTTATTGTTATGTGGATTAGAATCAGCCCTGAAACAAGTGTACATGGGTACAAAACGGGTAGTCTTGAAGCCAGATACTGGCCCTGTTTACTAGCCCCTGAAAAATGTTGACTTTATAATGACCATTCTTTAAGGAGATTATGCCCTTTATGTAGTCAGCATGAGCAATGACCTACCTGAGGTTAATTGAGAGTCTTCTTAAAGAACCCCTGTCTTAATATATCAAACCTATCAGCTTGCTACAGAACCTGGAGTTGCTGCCATTAGCATCACTCTTCTGGGCTAAGGTTCAATCATTTTCTCTAGAAGGTTTCCATTAAAAATGCACATTTTTAATCTGGGAGGGCAAATGTTTAGCACATTAGCTAGCTGTCACCTCAGAGAGATCACGGCTCTGGTCTCTGAGATTTCTCTCTACTGACACCTTTCTGTTAGCAGGCAAATACTCATTTCTGTTTCACTGAACTGTGAGCTCTTAGACTGAGGGCAGAGTTCATGTCTGTATTTCCTGTGCTTGGCATTGTAGTAGTTGGTCCACATATACATCTCGAATGGATGAATAAATGCCAGATGAGTACGTGATGCTTGAGGATAGAAGGTGGGGGATTTGTAGGGAAAGGCTCCCCATATGTGGCACAGGCAGGAAAAGGCAAGCCTAGGGGGAAGGACAAAGCATGGGTCTGGAATACCAGAGAACAACAGGATGATATAGGTCTTTTGTGGGAACAGTAAACAAGTAAATGTAGGAACTAATTGGAGGCCAGCTTCAAAATTCAAAGCTTTGGGGAAGCTGTGGCTAAGGGTGTGAACTCTGAAGACAGAATAGGCTAAAATTCCAGCCTTGCTACTTTCTGCTAGAATTTGGCTTTTGCTTCAATAGAGACAGCGGTCAACTTGGGGTGGGGTGTTTGAGTAAACGAATAATTTGGTCTGACTTTTATTTTGCCAGGATCACTCCGGTTACAGTGTTGGGAGTAGAATGAGGTGGGAGGGCAAGTCCAGCATCAGAAACATCAGTAAAGAGGCTATGAAAGTAATCCACGCTAGAGATGAGAGTGGCTTAGACCAAGAAGGATGCAGTGCAGCTTGTGAGAAGTGGTCAGATTCAGCATATGTGATGAAGATAGAGTTGTCAACATTTCATGATGGATAATACTGGACCTCTTTCCTCTATGCCCAATAAAGCAAAATGAAACACTATAATGTCTATAAACTATAAAATAGAAGTTGATATTAGTGGGTTAAGCAGAGCTAATTTCCCAGTAAAGCAAAACTTTCTTGATATGGAGTTAGCCTTGGGTTCAGTATGTTTCCACCAGCTGACATGAGGCTTTCAAGTCCACGTTTTCCTGCTGTCTTCTATAAGGAGCTTCAGCAGAGTAGTATTTACATTACCTCTTTTCCTGCCGATTGAATCTGTAGCAAACAGAGCAGTGTGTACAGTTTCATCTCACTTGAGAGCATTTCTGACTGTGGATCTGTCACTCTTTATATGGGGAATAGAATTCTTTCAGGATGTATTTCTTGCAGGAAAAGCTTTTACCCAGTGAGGTAAATACACTATGAAAACAATTTGATCAGATAAGGGTTCATGAACCCCACCTTATCCACCCATGTACACACACTCAACTTCATGTATTTTAAGTGCAAGTCTCTCTGGCCCTGATATGAGAAGACAAAGCCTTGGTTAGAGTAACAGCTGATATTCTAATCCCTAAGTAAAACTTTCATTATTGAAATTCTTCTATTGATTAGCCAGATGATTTTTATAGGATTGTGTAACAACTGCTCCATGAGGATATTTGTGAATAGGGAAACCTCTGAATAGAGTATCCTTATGTCACTCAGATGGGAATTAACCTCCTTAATTCATTAGCACCTCTCAGAATAGTGCCCCATCCCCTGCCTGCTCTGACATAACTAGGTATACAAGCAGCAAGGGGTGTGTTGGTATAGGGACCTGAATCCCTCCGAAGATGTGTAGTCTCATGACTGAGCCTAACTGTGATTGAAAAACATAGTCCACCTTCATTCCCAGGTCTGTGGCAGCAACTAAGAGCAATCTCCAGGAGTCCTGTGTATCTGGGGAAGTCACCCAGGACAGCGGGTAGATGCAAATGGTTTTGGGCAGTTTGGTTAAAACCCCTCCTTTGCAGGGATGACATTTGATCCACTGACTCTTTCTTTGAGGTGAGAGCTGGAAAAGTCTTTGTGATTACTGTCAGTGTGCCTATCCACAGGTTAGTAGCCAGAGGATGAGCTCGCAGACAAGAGGGTGCCTGTAAATGCAACAGTTATATCCCACTTATCTGAAAACTCAAGGGAAATTCCATCTTGATGGACTCTTCTTTGGGCAGGAGTAAAATTTTCAAAACATAAGTGTTGAAGACCTAAGTGATATTTTTAGAACTTGTATTTTATTGTGCTTCAGTGTATCATAAAAAGTATACAAAGTCAGAAAGTTTATTCTTCCATCATTATTTAAATATCAATAGATTAGAATTCTCAGTATGTTCATAGGGCAAATTACTAATTCCTGGAAAATCTGTTTTTACAGAGTGCATTTTATGTCTGTCCATTCTGTAAAAATGTAATTTTCTGGGTAAATATGTATATATAATATATATATATATTCAGAACCAGTTTATGAACCACATAAGAATATCAGGCTCATGACTGTAATCTCATGACATACACACAGAGAATAACACAATGCAATCCAGAACCAGGCAGTGAGAAACAAAAAGGCCTCTGAATAATAAAAATATTTTCATTTATTCAACTTTTAACAAATATTTATTGAACAATTATTAGATGCTAAGAACTATTGTAAGAGATATTAATACAAATATGAGCAAAACAGATAATATCCCTGCCCTCTTATGTTCTAGTATGTGTGTTGAGGGAGATGTGAAACAGGCAATAAGTAATCAATAAAGCAACATGCAAAATGATTTTCATAAATAGGCAAATGCTATAAAGAAAATAAGATGGGACTCTGTGATAGAGTGACTATGTTGGGGTGCCAGTGGAAATTAAGAGTCCTGCTTTGTACATGTTAAGTTTAAGATGCCAATTAGACACACAAAAGCCATTGCCAAAAAGTCATCGCCATAAAACTCTTGTTCATACAGAAATTCCTTAGGTCCTCTGTCAGAGCTATTTTTTGTTTTATGCACAGATTAAATGAACTTGGTTCTCTGTTTCTTTCACCCACAGCAGAGTAAAAGCTTGGCATCTCTCTCTCTCTCTCTCCCTGTCTCAAGCACCCGATCCCATATGTATAAAATTCCCTGCTGAAAATATCCACCCAACCTAACATGTTCAAAGCTAAATCTAACTTCCTCTTCACACTTGTTCCTTCTGTTTTTTTATGCAGCTTAGTGATTCCTTTATTCACCCTATGACCCAAGCTTATTCCTAGACTCTGTCCCTCCCTCACCCCAACATTCAGTGAATGACTAAGTTGTGTCGAATAATACCTCCCAAATGTCTCTCTAATCTTTCTCCTACTCTCCATCTGAGCTGCTACTACCATTCAAGACCACATTACTTCTTGCCTGGATTACCATATAAGCATATGCTGCTGAACCATCTTCTTAAATCACCCTTTACCCCCTACATTTTGGGTAACTCCTGCTTAACCTTCAAAATTCAGCTCAGTGATAACTTCTTCCAAGAAGATTTCACAGACATCTCTGACTTGTCCCCCACCCCATCTAGATTAGATAACCTCTATTATATGTCCCTATAGTACCCTGTGATTACATTTAATTTAGCATATATCACATGGTATTATAATTCCCTCTTCACTTGTCTGTCCTACCATTGCATTGTGAGCTCCTAGATGTTAGGGACTGTATCTCTCATTGTCACATCTCCAGTGCCCAACATGTGTCTGACACATGATTGACACTCAGTAAATGTTTTTGAATGAATACATGCTTGAATCAAATTACAAGAAAGATCTGCTTAAAGAGAAACTGGCAACAATAAGGAATGATAGCTTATACTTGTATAAGTGAAGAAGGAAACAATGAAATAAGTCATAAAAATCTCAAAAAGTACCATAGTCTGCAGTCACTTAACATTGGGACTATTAATATTATACTGTATTATAATTTTGTATTATAGCTTGTATACCATAATGCAATCATTCCCATTAATTTTAAAGACATTGGAACATCTAGAAAAGACTAAATTATATTTAGTAGCCTCTATTTAAGAAAGTGTGGGAGTATGTACTACATAATATGACTTATGACTTATGACTGATCTACATCAAACCAGGTTTGGGAAAAACGATTAAAGACAAATACTTTTAACACACCCAGTTCTGGATCCTATGTGTTTCCTTCAAATTGATTTGAGGGTTTAGATATAGATATATGATATCATAACTGAAGCCCAAACCATCATATTATTTTTACACAAAGGTGCTATTGAGTTCACTTTCTGAGACCATCCTAAAAATCTCTCACATACTATACAATCAAAGAAAATGTTTCTCTAAATAGAAATGTCTTCAAAATGTTCATGATTCATATAAAGTTATCAATGCTTTGATGTAAAGGAGCTTGGAATTGATGACTTGTGCCCAGACCCTCTGCTTAATTCTTCCATACCACTATACGTTTTGGCCTCATTTTTCCATCCCTGATGTTTGCCCTAAAACTATTCTTTCCTGATGAGTAGCTCAACAAATGGCTAGAGTACATATACGAAATATAGGTAATAAAGATCTGGGTAACTATGAATCCATATTAAGTGGTCAACAACCTTCTAAATATTTGTTTAAGAATGATTGATGACCATCACTTGGAAGCAGCAGAACCAGGATGAATTGTTTGGGCACAGTCCGCTCACTGCTTACATCTTCATAGCATGATCGTTTTTCTTTTGTTGTTGTTATATATATATATATATATATATATATATATATATATATATATATATATATATATATATACACACATATATATATATATATATATACACATATATATATATATGTGTATATATATATATATATTAACATCTTTATTGGAGTATAATTGCTTTAAAATGGTGTGTTAGTTTTTGCTTTATAACAAAGTGAATCAGCTATACATATACATATATCTCCATATCTCTTCCCTCTTGCATCTCCCTCCCTCCCACCCTCCCTATCCTACCCCTCTAGGTGGTCAAAAAGCACCGAGCTGATCTCCCTGTGCTATGCGGCTGCTTCCCACTAGCTATCAGTTTTACATTTGGTAGTGTTTATATGTCCATGCCACTCTCTCATTTTGTCCTAGCTTACCCTTCCCCCTCCCCACGTCCTCAAGTCCATTCTCTAGTAGGTCTGCGTCTTTATTCCCATCCTGCCCCTAGGTTCTTCATGACCATTTTTTTTTTTAGATTCCATATATATGTGTTAGCATATGGTATTTGTTTTTCTCTTTCTGACTTACTTCACTCTGTATGACAGACTCTAGGTCCATCCACCTCACTACAAATAACTCAATTTCATTTCTTTTTATGGGTGAGTAATATTCCATTGTATATATGTGCCACATCTTCTTTATCTATTCATCTGTCGATGGACACTTAGGTTGCTTCCATGTCCTGGCTATTGTAAATAGAGCTGCAATGAACATTTTGGTACATGACTCTTTTTGAATTATGGTTTTCTCAGGGTATATGCCCAGTAGTGGGATTGCTGGGTCATATGGTAGTTCTATTTTTAGTTTTTAAGGAACCTCCATACTGTTCTCCATAGTGGCTGTATCAGTTTACATTCCCACCAACAGTGCAAAAGGGTTCCCTTTTCTCCACACCCTCTCCAGCATTTATTGTTTGCAGATTTTTTGATGATGGCCATTCTGACTGGTGTGAGGTGATACCTCACTGTAGTTTTGATTTGCATTTCTCTAATGATTAATGATGTTGAGCATTCTTTCATGTGTTTGTTGGCAATCTGTATATCTTCTTTGGAGAAATGTCTGTTTAGGTCTTCTGCCCATTTTTGGATTGGGTTGTTAGATTTTTTATACTGAGCTGCATGAACTGCTTGAATATTTTGGAGATTAATCCTTTGTCAGTTGCTTCATTTGCAAATATTTTCTCCCATCCTGAGGGTTGTCTATTCATCTTGTTTATGGTTTCCTTTGCTGTGCAAAAGCTTTAAAGTTTCATTAGGTCCCATTTGTTTACTTTTGTTTTTATTTCCATTTCTCTAGGAGGTGGGTCAAAAAGTAACTTGCTGTGATTTATGTCATAGAGTGTTCTGTCTATGTTTTCCTCTAAGAGTTTTATACTGTCTGGTCTGACATTTAGGTTTTTAATCCATTTTGAGTTTATTTTTCTGTATTTTGTTAGGAAGTGTTCGAATTTCATTGTTTTACATGTAGCTGTCCAGTTTTCCCAGCACCACTTATGGAAGAGGCTCCACTTATGGAAGAGGAGCACCACTTATGGAAGAGGTTCCCTCTATTTCCTCCATTGTGTATTCTTGCCTCCTTTATTAAAGATAAGGTGACCATATGTGCGTGGGTTTATCTCTGAGCTTTCTATCCTGTTCCATTGACCTATATTTCTGTTTTTGTGCTAGTACCATACTGTCTTGATTACTGTAGCTTTGTAGTATAGTCTGAAGTCCAGGAGCCTGATTCCTCCAGCTCTGTTTTTCTTTCTCAAGGTTGCTTTGGCTATTCGGGGTCCTTTGTGTTTCCCTACAAATTGTGATTTTTTTTGTTCTAGTTCTGTGAAAAATGCCACTGGTAGTTTGAGAGGGATTGCATTGGATCTGTAGATTGATCTGGGTAGTATAGTCATTTTCACAATGTTGATTTTTCCAATCCAAGACGTGGTATATCTCTCCATCTGTTTGTATCATCTTTAATTTCTTTCATTAGTGTCTAATAGCTTTCTGCATGAATGTCTTTTGTCTCCTTAGGTAGGTTTATTCCTAGATATTTTATTCTTTTTGTTGCAAAGGTAAATGGGAGTGTTTCCTTAATTTCTCTTTCAGATTTTTCATCATTAGTGTATAGGAATGTAAGAGATTTCTGTCATTAATTTTATATCCTGCCACTCTACCAAATTCATTGATTAGCTCTAGTAGCATCTTTAGGATTCTCTATGTATAGTATCATGTCGTCTGCAAACAGTGACAGCTTTATTTCTTCTTTTCCAATTTGGATTCCTTTGATTTCTTTTTCTTCTCTGATTGCTGTGGCTAAAACTTTCAAAACTCTGTTGAATAATAGTGGTGAGAGTGGGCAACCTTGTATTGTTTCTGATCTTAGAGGAAATGGTTTCAGTTTTTCACCATTGAGAATGATGTTGGCTGTGGGTTTGTCATATATGGCCTTTCCTATGTTGATGTAGGGTCCCTCTATGCCTACTTTCTGGAGGGTTTTTGTCATAAATGGCTGTTGAAATTTGTGAAAGCTTTTTCTGCATCTATGAGATGATCATATGGTTTTTATCCTTCAGTTTGTTAATATGGTGTGTCACATTGATTGATTTGCGTATATTGAAGAATCCTTGCATTCCTGGGGTAAACCCCATTTGATCATGGTGTATGATCCTTTTACTGTTCTGTTGGATTCTGTTTGCTAGTATTTTGTTGAGGATTTTTGCATCGATGTTTATCAGAGATATTGGCCTGTAGTTTTCTTTTTATGTGACATCTTTGTCTGGTTTTGGTATCAGGGTGATGGTGGCCTTGTAAAATGAGTTTGGGAGTGTTCCTCCCTCTGCTATATGTTGGAAGAGTTTGAGAAGGATAGGTGTTAGCTCTTCTCTAAATGTTTGATAGAATTTGCCTGTGAGACCATCTGGTCCTGGGCTTTTGTTTGTTTGAAGATTTTTAATCACAGTTTCAATTTCAGTGCTTGTGATTGATCTATTTATATTTTCTATTTCTTCCTGGTTCAGTCTTGGAAGGTTGTGCTTTTCTAAGAATTTGTCCATTTCTTCTAGATTGTCCATTTTATTGGCATATCGTTGCTTGTAGTAATCTCTCATGATCCTTTGTATTTCTGCAGTGTCAGTTGTTACTTCTCCTTTTTCATTTCTAATTCTATTGATTTGAGTCTTCTCCCTTTTTTTCTTGATGAGTCTGGCTAATGGTTTATCAATTGTGTTTATCTTCTCAAAGAACCAGCGTTTAGTTTTATTGATCTTTGCTATTGTTTCCTTCATTTCTTTTTCATTTATTTCTGACCTGATCTGTATGATTTCTTTCCTTCTGCTAACATTGGGGTTGTTTGGTTCTTCTTTCTCTAATTGCTTTAGGTGTAAGGTTAGGTTGTTTATTTGAGCTGTTTCTTGTTTCTTGAGGTAGGATTGTATTGCTATAAACTTCCCCTTTAGAGCTGCTTTTGCTGCATCCCATAGGTTTTGGGACATTGTATTTTCATTGTTATTTGTTTCTAGGTACTATTTGATTTTCTCTTTGATTTCTTCCATGATCCTTGGTTATTTAGTAGCGTATTGTTTAGCCTCCACGTGTTTGTATTACTTACAGTTTTTTTCCCTGTAATTGATATCTAGTCTCACAGTGTTGTCATTGGAAAAGATACTTGATACGATTTAAATTTTCTTAAATTTACCAAGGCTTGATCTGTGACCCAAGATATGGTCTATCCTAGAGAATGTTCCATGAGCACTTGGGAAAAAAGTGTATTCTGTTTTTTTTGGATAGAATGTCCTATAAATATCAATTAAGTCCATCTTTTTTAATGCGTCATTTAAAGCTTGTTTTTCCTTATTTATTTTCATTTTGGTTGATCTGTTCCTTGGTGAAAGTGGGGTGTTAAAGTCCCCTACCAGTTTTGTGTTACTGTCGATTTCCTCTTTTATGGCTGTTAGCAGTTGCCTTATGTATTGATGTGCTCCTATGTTGGGTGCATAAATATTTACAATTGTTATGTCTTCTTCGTGGATTGGTCCCTTGATCATTATGTAGTGTCCTTCTTTGTCTTTGTAATTGTCTTTATTTTAAAGTCTATTTTGTCTTATATGCGAATTGCCACTCCAGCTTTCTTTTCATTTCCATTTTCATGGAGTATCTTTTTCCATCCCCTCACTTTCAGTCTGTATGTGTCCCTAGGTCTGAAATGGGTCTCTTGTAGAAAGCATATGTACAGGTCTTGTTCTTGTATCCATTCAGCCAGTTTGTGTCCTTTGGTTGGAGCATTTAGTCCTTTTACTTTTAAGGTAATTATCGATATGTATGTTCCTATTGCCATTTTCTTAATTGTTTTGGGTTTGTTTCTGTAGGTCTTTTCCTTGTCTTGTGTTTCCTGCCTAGAGAAGTTCCTTTAGCATTTGTTGTATAGCTGGTTTGGTTGTGCTGAATTCTCTTAACTTTTGTTTATCTGTAAAGGTTTTAATTTCTCCATCGAGTCTGAATGAAATCCTTGCTGGGTAGAGTAATCTTGGTTGTAGGTTTCTCCCTTTCATCACTTTAAATATGTCCTGCCACTGGCTTGCAGATTTTCTGCTGAAAGATCAGCTGTTAACCTTATGGGGATTCCCTTGTATGTTATTTGTTGCTTTTCCCTTTCTGCTTTTAATATTTTTTCTTTGTATTTAATTTTTGATAGTTTGATTAATATGTGTCTCTACATGTTTCTCTTTGAGGTTATTTTGTATGGTACTCTCTGTGCTTCCTGGAGTTGACTGACTCTTTCCTTTCCCATGTTAGGGAAGTTGTCAACTATAATCTCTTCAAATATTTTCTCAGACCCTTTATTTTTCTCTTCTTCATCTGGGATCCATATAATTTCAATGTTGGTGCATTTAATGTTGTCCCAGTTATCTCTGAGACTCTCCTCAATTCTTTTCATTCTTTTTTCTTTATTCTGCTCCCTGACAGTTATTTCCACCATTTTATCTTCCCGCTCACTTATCCGTTCTTCTGCCTCAGTTATTCTGCTATTGATTCCTTCTAGAGTATTTTTAATTTCAGTAATTGTGTTTTTCATCACTGTTTGTTTGCTCTTAATTCTAGATCCTTGTTAAATGTTTCTTGTATTTTCTCCATTCTCTTTTGTTAATTTTGGATCACCTTTACTATCATTACTCTGATTTCTTTTTCAGATAGGTTGCCTATTTTGTCTTCATTTATTTGGTCTTGTAGGTTTTAACCTTGCCACCTCGTCTGTAACATATCTTTTTGTTGTTTCTTTTTTTTTTTTTTTTGAAGGGTGGTGCTGTATTCCTGTCTTACTGGTTGTTTGGCCTGAGACGTCCAGCACTGGAGTTTGCAGGCAGTTGGATAGAGCTTGGTCTTCGTGCTGAGATGAGGACCTCTGGCAGGCCTTACTGCAGTTAATATTCCCTGGGGTCTGAGGTTCTCTGTTAGTGCAGTGGTTTGCACTCGGTGCTTCCACCACAGGAGCTCAGGTCTGACCTCTGGCTTGGGAACCAAGATATCGCAAGCTTCATGGCGTGGTAAAATAAATAAATAAATAAATAAAATAAATAAAATTAGAAAGATAAAAAATATATTAGGGAAAATAAAACTATAATTGAAACAACTGCAACAAGGTAAAATAAAACCACAAGAGAAAAAGGAAAAATAGAAAGGTGGGGGGAACAAGCCAAAAGGAGAGAACAATAACAAAGTATAAAGAATAAATTAAAATTAGAAAAATAAAATA
Source organism: Balaenoptera physalus (assembly GCF_965194825.1). NCBI lineage: Eukaryota > Metazoa > Chordata > Mammalia > Artiodactyla > Balaenopteridae > Balaenoptera > Balaenoptera physalus. Next base: position 92,384,446 of record NC_138903.1, read on the forward strand.
TTAAGAAAAATAAAAATATAAAAGTGTCAACAGCAATGAATCAACAAGGTAAAACAGAACCGGAATCTAAAAGAGGAAAAAAGAAAAAAAAAAAGCCTTAGCTATGGGGGTGGAGTTTAGGCAGGGGTGGAACTTAGGCAAGGGCAGGGTTTAGTTTGGGGCAGGACCTAGGTGGGTGGAAGGGTGCTGTTTGAGCATGGGGCAGGGCCCAGGCTTAGGACCGTCAGGGGAGAGGCAGCACATGGAAAGGAGGGCCTCTGGAGTGCGGAGTTCCAGAGTTTGGAGGTAGGGCCCTGAGTGAAGGTGTGTAGGTGGGGTTTAGGCCCTGTGTGGTTGGAGGGTGTCTCAGAGGGGGTCTCCGAGTGTAGAAGTAGGGCCCTGGGTGGGGGTGTAGGGAAGGGGCTTGGTGCTCTGCACAGCAGGAGGGGGTCTCCGAGGGCAGAGGATTAAGCCTGGGAGCCCAACAGGCTCCCCAGTGCCTAAATGGACAGCGAAGACACTGGCTGTGTTCCCTTCTGTTCCTTTGTGCTCCTCCCCCACTGTGTCCCTCAGGGTCTCCACCATTGCCCACTGGACCCCTAACAGTGGGTGGATCCTGCTGGGTGTAGGAAGTCTTCCCCTCCCCCAGCCACCCCTCAGGGATGCCAGTCCTTGATCTCCGGCCTTTACTTTTGCTCCCCCTTCCCTCCCTCCCACTCCCTCAGGACCCACACGGCTGGAGGGGGCCTCAGTGGGCAGAGGATCAGGCCCAGGATCTCAGCAGGTTCCTGGGGCCCCAAGTGGGCAGGGGAAACCTGGCCATGCTCCCTTTTGATCCTCTGCCCTCCCAATGGTTCCCCAATTCCCCCCATTGAGCGTGGGATCCCTTCCCCTCCCCCAGCCACCCCTCAGGGGCACCAGTCCCGTCCTGCCTCCACTTCTCCTCCCCCTTCACTCCCCCCAAGCCTCACATCCTACCCAATCGCTGGGGGTTCCTCCTGTCCCCTTAGGTGTCTGTGTTCCCCCACCGGTGCCTGGTAGGTGCCCTAGTTGTGAGGAGACGCGAATTCTGTGTCCTCCTAGTACACCATCTTGACTCCGCCCCCAGAACAGGATTTTAAAAGAAGAGAAATATCAGAATGCATTTAATGTTTTACACTGGAAGGGCGACAAGATTTCTTTCAACTGAGATAGAAACCAAAATATTTCAGTCACTCCTGTGACGCTAATGAATCACAGATATGGTGAGCTTGCCAAAGACACAGAAGCAAAATATATTCTTTGTTGTGCATGAAGAATTTCAGGATATAAGTAGATTTTTATAAAGCCTTCAACTTTGAATAAATGAATGAATGAATGAGAGGTGAATGAATGAGAAGTTCTTTTGTAAGATGTCCTCTGCTCCCTGCTGAAATTCTGAAAACATTTTCTCAAAGACATGATGTTAGAAATGGTGTTATTTCTGAAAAATCTGCTAAAATCTATCTGTATACAAATTGTAACAATAGCTGTTTACTAGAATTCACTCTGTTCTAAGCACTTTCTAATGTAATACCCACAAGAACTATATGATATTGGGTACTATTACCGATATTATTTTACAGATGAGGAAATAGGTTCAGAGTGCTTATATTTCTCGATCTAGGTTACACAGCTGGAGACTGGCGATTTTAATTGAGCCCACAAATCACTCCCCTAACTGTTACACTATACTGTTCAAGAATTATGTGTATAAAGTACCCTTAAGTAACTAGTCCAAGATAAGGAACACAGGTGATCGTAGGAGATAAAGAATTAAGCTCAGGGGGGACTTTCAAGATGGCGGAGGAGTAAGATGTGGAGATCACCTTCCTCCCCACAAATACATCAAAAATACATCTACATGTGGAACAACTCCTACAGAACACCTACTGAACGCTGGCAGAAGACCTCAGACTTCCAAAAAGGCAAGAAAATCCCCATGTACAAGGGTAGAGCAAAAGAAAAAAGAAAAAACAGAGACAAAAGAATAGGGATGGGACCTGCACCTCTGGGAGGGATCTGTGAAGGAGGAAAAGTTTCCACACATTAGGAAGCCCCTTCACTTCCTAATGTGGAGATGGGAGGTGGGCAGGGGGGGAAGCTTCAGAGCCATGGAGGAGAGCGCAGCAACAGGGGTGCAGGGGGAAAAGTGGAGAAATTCCCACGCAGAGGATCGGTGCCAACTAGCACTCACCAGCCCGAGAGGCTTGTCTGCTCACCCTCCAGGGCAGGTGTGGGCTGGGAGCTGAGCCTTGGGCTTTGGAGGTCAGATCCCAGGAAGAGGACTGGGGTTGGCTGTGTGAAGACAGCCTGAAGGGGGCTAGTACGCCACAGCTAGCTGGGAGGGAGTCTGGGAAAAAGTCTGGATCTGCCTAAGAGGCAAAAGACCATTGTTTCAGGGTGCACAAGGAGAGGGGATTCCTTCCCCATCTGCCCACAGAAGGCAGAGCACCACTTAAACGAGCTCCAGAGATGGGCATGAACTGCGGCTACCAGCTTGGACCCCAGAGACAGGCATGAAATGCTAAGGCTGCTGCTGCTGCTACCAAGAATCCTGTGTACAAGTGCAGGTCACTACGCACACACACCCGCAAGCCTGTGCAGCACACCACTGCCAGGGTCCTGTGATCCAGGGACAACTTCCCCAGGAGAACACACAGAGTGCCTCAAGCTGTTGCAACGTCATGCTGACCTCTGCTGCAGCAGGCTCACCCCGCATTCCAATTATGACTACCATACCCCTCCCACCCACCAGCCTGAGTGAGCCAGAGTCCCCTAATCAGCCACTGCTGTAACCCCCTCCTGTCTGGGCGGGAACAGACGCCTGAGGGCGACCTACATGCAGAGGTGGGGCCAAAATCAAAGCGGAACCCCAGAGTCTGTGCGAACAAAGAAGAGAAAGGGAAATTTCTCTGTGCAACCTCAGGAGCAGCGGATTAAATCCCCATAATCAACTTGATGTACCCTGCATCTGTGGAATACCTGAATAGACGAGGAATCGTCCCAAAATTGAGGTGGTGGACTTTGGGAGCAACTGTAGACTTGGGGGTTCCTGTCTGTGACTGATTTGTTTCTGATTTTTATGTTTATCTTAGTTTAGTTTTTAGTGCTTGTTATCATTAGTGGTTTTGTTTATTGGTTTCGTTGCTCTCTTCTTTGTTTAATTATTATTTTTATGTTAATTAAAAAAATCTTTTAATTTATTATTTATTTATTTTAATTTTTATTGTTTTTTCTTTCTTTTTTTCTCCCTTTTCTTCTGAGCCATGTGGCTGACAGGGTCTTTGTGTACCAGCCAGGTGTTAGGCCTGAGTCTCTGAGGTGTGAGAGCCGATTTCAGGACATTGGACCACCAGAGACCTCCCGGCCCCAGGTAATATCAATCGGCGAGAGCTCTCCTAGAGATCTCTGTCTCAACACTAAGACCCAGCTCCACCCAATTGCCAGCAAGCTCCAGTGCTGGACGCCTCATGCCAAACAACTAGTAAGACAGGAACACAACCCCACCCATTAGCAGAGAGGCTGCCTAAATCATACTAAGTGCACAGACACCCCAAAACACACCATTGGACGTGGCCCTGCCCATCAGAAAGACAAGATCCAGCCCCACCCACCAGAACACAGGCACCAGTCCCCTCCACCAGGAAGCCTACACAGGCCACTGAACCAACCTCAACCACTGGGGCGGACACCAAAAACAATGGGAAGTATGAACCTGCAGCTTGCGCAAAGGAGACCCCAAATGCAGTAAGTTAAACAAAATGAGAAGACAGAGAAATATGTAGCAGATAAAGGAGCAAGGTAAAAACCTTACAGGGTGGAGGTGAAAGGGCAAGGCAATCACCCTTCTACATTATATCTATGCTAAAAGTACATCATTCTGCTCAAATAACTTTAGTGCCTCCTTAATGCCTGGAGTATCAAGTTCTGATTCCTTACCTTGGTATTCAGGGTCTGCCACATGATGACCACAACATAATTTGGCAGTTTGATCTTAGGCTATTCACATATACTCCAGACTAACTTCATGACTTGTTCTTTGGATATGCTGTGTGCTTCCCTGTAGTCTTTGTGTTTTTGCTTAAACTATCCCCATTCCCCATTGACCTTTGCAGATCACTTCCCTTCTGCTCCTTCTATGCCTTGCTCCCCCCAACAATTTGTTTCTACCTGTCAAAATCATATTCATCTTTCAGTGTTCTTCTCAAATACCACTTTTGAAATAAGACTTTATTTTTATTTTTTTGAGGTATAATTGACATACAACATTATATTAGTTTCAGGTGTACAACATAATGATTTGATATATATATATGTTGGAAAATGATCACCACAGTAAGTCTAGTTAACATCCATCACCATACGTAGTCACAGAATTTTTTTCTTGTGATGAGAAGTTTTAAGATTTTCTCTCTTAGCAACTTTCTCATATGTGATACAGTATTGTTAACTGTAGCCTACATGCTGTATGTTATATCCCCAAGGACTTTATATTTTTAGAGTAGTTTTAGGTTTACAACAAAATTGAGAGGAAGGTGCAGAGATTTCTCATATATCCCTCATTATCAATATCACACACCAGAATGGTACATTTGTTTTTTTTTTTTTTTTTATCAAGGATGAACCTACATTGACAAATCATAATCACCCAAAGTCCATAGTTTGCCTTAGAGTTCACTGTTGGTGTTGTACATTCTATGGGTTTGGACAAATGTATAGTGACATATATCCATTATTGTAATATCATAAACAGTGTTTTCACTGCCCTAAAAATCCTCTGTGCTTTGTCTATTCATCTTTCTCACCCCCCAGAAATCACTGATCTTTTTATTGTCTCCAGAATTTTACCTTTACCAAAATATCGTATAGTTGGAATCATACAGTATGTAGCCTTTTCACATTGGCTTCTTTCACTTAGTAATATGTATTTAAGTTTCCCCGATGCCTTTTCGTGGCTTGATAGCTCATTTCTTTTTAGGGCTGAGTAATATTCCATTGTCTGGATGTACCACAATTTATTTATTCATTCACCTACTGAAGGACATCTGGGTTGCTTCCAAGCTTTGATAATTATGAATAAAACTGCTATAAATATCCATGTACAGGTTTTCCCATAGACATGAGTTTTCAGCTCCTTTGGGTAAATGCCAAGGAGTGTGATTGCTGAATCATTTGGTAAGAGTTTGTTTAGTTTTGTAAGAAACTGCCAAACTGTCTTCCAAAGTGTCTGTACCATGTTGTGTTCCTACAAGCAATGAACAAGAATTCCTGTTGCTCCACACCCTCCTCTGCATTTGGTGTTGTCAGTGTTCTGGATTTTGGCCACTCTAACAGGTGTGTAGTGGTATCTCATTGTTGTCTTAGTTTGCATTTCCATGATGACATATGATGTGGGGCATCATTTCCTATGCTTATTTGCCATCTGTATATCTTCTTAGATAAGATGTTTGTTTAAGGTTTTTGGCCCATTTTTAAATTAGGTTGTTTGTTTTCTTATTGTTGAGTTTTAAGAATATTTTTATATATTTTGGATAATGGTCCTGTATCAAATGTGTCTTTTGCAAATATTTTCTCCAAGTCTGTGACTTGTCTTCTAATTCTCTTGATACTGTCTTTTACAGAACAGAAGTTTTTGATTTTAATGAAGTCCAGTTTATCAATTATTTCTTTCTTGGATCTTGTCTTTGGTGTTTTATCTAAAGAGTCATTGTTATACCCAAGCTCATATATTTTTTTCTTCTATATTATCTTTTAGGACTTTTATGGTTTTGAATTTTACATTTAGGTCTATGATCTATTTTGTTTTGTTTTCTCTTTCAAAATTTTATTTACTTGACTATTTTCTGAAGTTCCTAACAATATTTTGAACATACATAGAAATCCTCTTATCTAAAGTGATTCTACCTACATAGTTAATTAAAGAAGTCAGGTAAAGAAGAATATTAAGTAAACATGATATATACTTACCTTAAGCACATTAATGGCGAATTAGTTAAGAGAGTATTTACTGTAGAAGGTTCTAGTAAATATTTGTTGAGTTTAATTGAATTTAACTGAATCTTTAGGAAGAAGCTTTTCCACCTCCATTTTTATTGGCAATTTATCTACTGTGTCTATGAAAGGGGAAATGCAGATAGGATGACCAGTTTTATTATTAAAATTAAAATTTCAACCCTTGCCCCTTTTGGCACTCTTTATCCTTCCTCTGCACATATTTTTTTTCTCCAAAGTACTTACCACCATCTGATATATTAAATAAACTATTTATTGTTTATTGTCTGTCATTATACAGTAGGATCAAAGGTCATTAAGTACAGGGGTTTTGGGCTCTTTTATTCACTAATGTGTTCCTGGAGCCTAGAACCAGTGACTGGTATAAAGTAGGTGCTCAAAAAGGAATTCCCTGGTGGTCCAGTGGTTAGGACTCTGCACTTCCACTGCCAGGAGCCTGGGTTCAGTCCCTGGTCAGGGAACTAAAATCCCACAAGCTGTGCAGTGTGGCAAATAAAAACAAAGTAGGTGCTCAATAAATATTTATTGAATGAATAAATGCATGACAGAATGGTATCACAGGTGTCATAACTGCAAGGAACCTTTAAGGTAATCTAGTTCAATCCTTTATTTTATATAGCTATAGCATAGCATAGAAATTTAGTATGGGACACATAGATCTGTGTTCAAATCTATTACTTGCTATGTGATTTGGGGCAAATTACTTAACCTTTTTGTGCCTCAGTTTCCTCATATTTAAAATTGGGTAACAACAGTGACCTGATATAGAGCAAAAATTGTGAGGATTAAATGACATCATGCATGCAAAACATTTAGTATAGTGCCTAAGACATGGTAGTTTTGCATTAGTCAAAGTTTAGAAATAGAGATCACTTCAAAGGTTGACAATAAAAGGAATTTAATGTGGAGAATTGGTAAAAAAAAAGGGGATGGAGGAGCTGAGAAGCCAAATGGGATGATAAGGTAATCCTTAGATTAACAACAGAAAGCTAGGGCTTGGAGGAACAATGGAAGAAGGTGGTGTTAACAGAGCCCAGAGGCTTGTTCATCTGAGGTAAGCTTGAAACGCAATGGGCTTGTCTGTCAGGAGCTGAATCTATAGGGAAGATTCAGCTGCTATAGGAGATGCCACCCTAGGTGGAGAGGGAGGGAGAGAAGCCCTGCTTTCCCCCTTCCTGCTGTGTAACAGTCTCTCTTCAGGATCTCCCATTGGCTGAACCTAGCTTGAAACCAGATCACGTGGGAACCTGGCAAAGGCAGACTACCGAGGTCCTTTGATTCAGAGCAGAACCTGGGAAGAATGAGGAGTGGCATGCTGTTTAATCAACAAGAACTATTATTGCTATTACTGGCCTCACTAACACAATGCAGAGCTAACCAGCTAGAGGCAGTTTGTTACATAAGAGAAAATGTTCTAAGTGATGAATCAGAGCCAGATTTTGTCCTGTTCAACACTATTTACATTAGTCATGATGTGACCAACTCACAAGGGATTGGTTGGATATTTTAACCCTTTGAGGTTCAGTATATAATGTTTCTGAGTTGGATTACCAGGTGTTAGCTATGGACATAAGCTTTTCCCTACTCCTAAACTTAGGCCATTTCCCAATTTCACAACTAAATGTTACTTACAGTTCCATAAGATCCAACAAAAATTAATGTAAACTGAAACGTTTAATTTTTTTGATGCTCAGTTTAAACAGCCTGGTTATGGGCTAAATTTAAATTAAAAACTCAGCATGAATCAGATGGCTTATGTCTCTGTGTGACGGCTTTTATATTAAATGGTTTACATGAATGCTGTTGTTTATCTTGGAAACAGGTTCTCATGCATATTAATGAGACCCAGGTGTTAACTTCATGCTGTTTTCTTTCCAACGAAGGAAATCTTTACATTAAGTTAAAATGTTTTTGCAAGTATTTGTTGTAATAATTATAAGACATCATTTTACGCATCGCAGTGTTTACCAGGTTTATTTCCTAATTCCAGCTCATTTCTTAATTCCTCTTCTTTCCCACGGCACTTTTGCTTTTATATGCTGAGGGCTTCCGGCCAGATATGACAGTAGCCTGAAGGTCCGCAGGAGCTCAAGAAGGACAAACCTTCCTCCAGCAGCTCTTCAGATGGCAAGACTTCATGTTCATCTGTGTTCTGCCCAAGGTCATTTTATGCTCACCCCTTGTGGTTTTCTCCTTCCCTAGCAATAAGGGAGATTGACCAATTGATTACAGGTTAAAAGACCCCATATCTTTTATAATTTTCTAATATTTCCTTTGGGGGTACTTTCTTTTAATTCCTTTGATCATTTCTGTAACTTTTCTGTACCTCTCCAGCTTTTCTTAAAGTGCAGAAACTCGGGCTGGTTGGGCTTCTCTAAGAGGAACTGACTGATGCTACATATAGCAGGGCAATAACTTTGTGGATCTTGCTTATCTTAGAGCAAATTCTCAGGGCAGCAATAGCCTACCTAATTTTCTGAGATTGATGTTGTGGTTGTGTTCAAAGGGACCACCCTCTGAATGAGTGGTAGGTGCACACTCCTCTTGATTTTACAAACAGTTTTTGAGCACCTGCTGTATGCTGAGCATTGTGCTATGTTCTGGGAATACAAGTGTGTGTAAGACATCATCCCAGCCCTTGGAGAATTTGTAGTCTCACAGTGGAGACTTGTACATAAAGTTTTAAAAAGTGTGGTACAGTTTTTGAGGTGTACATTGGGTAATTCTGAATCTCAGTAGAGGTACCCAAACCAGCTTTGGGGTAGGGACCCTAGAAGATAGGTAGGACTTTTTGATTCCATTGCAAGACCTCGTCTTAGGTTCATATGAGGTGAGAATTGTAAAGGAGATCCCTGAATAAAGCCAAGACCTTTAAAGAACTATACATAGGTTAGATTTTTTTTTAACCCGTCAGAGCAGTGAGATTCCAAGAATATGAACTTTTCTTGTTTTGGCCTCTGGGTGGAAAAAATTCTCTCCTGAGAATTTATAAATACAGACCTGGATGTCTAGGGATGCCCAAAGTAAAGAGTTAAAGTGCAGTCCCAAATACGTAATACTCCTGGGTTGTTTGGCAGTAGTAAAGTCAAAACTTGTCTAGAAGGATGCATGTTCAATTCAGGCAGAATAGAATTCCTAAAGATAAATCATCTTTAAAGATTATCTCCAAGCTCAAAATTTACCATAGAAAAGAGTTTGAGTGAAGAGGTGAGCTAAGAGCATTCCTAGAAGAGAGAACAGACGTGAGCTAAGCAAGGAGGTGTGAAGAAACATGATCTATTCAGCATTTCAGTGTTACTATGGACTTATGAGTGAGGTGAGAAGTGTTGGGAGATAAAGTCTGAGGAAGAGGTGGGGCCAGATTGTGGAAGGCCTGCTTACCATGCTGTGGAATGCAGCCTTTCACCTTGAATTTGTTCTTGGGGTGAAGATGGGGTGGGATGGCATGCGGAGGAATGGAAGGCTATATGGAAGAGTAATGTATTTTCTTTGAGGTTAGGAAGGAAGAGATGGGCTGAACAACACTTTATCTTGAAATGGCACTTTTTTTCTTTATATTTTCCAAAGCTGACATGTATACCCTGAGGCTTCTGTCTGTTTGCATGAGCGTGTGTAGATTTTTTTAATTATGAAAATTTAAGAAAAAGCAAGAGCCAAAATCTAAAGAACTCAATTTTAAAGTAACATTTATTGTGTGTTTTCCTCTGGTTCAAAGTAACACATGTTCATTTTTAAAATGTAGGAAGAACAGAAAAGCACAAAGAAGAAAAGTTAAAGTACCAATAATCCTGATATTCAGAGAATATATTATTAATATTTGGAAACTTTTCTTCCAGTCTTTTCTACACACACACACATACACTCATACATACACTCACACCCACATATATATTCGTTTTACAAAGTTGGGATCATATTAAATACATTGTTTTGTAACCTGTTTTTTTTTTTCACTTAACCTAGTATGGTGAACATTTTCCAGGTTATTAACTATTCTTTTACAAATAATTTTAGTATCTGTATAAGTATTTCATTAAACTTATGTGCACAATGCTATTTACCCTCCTCTGTTGTTAGACATTCATTTTTTAAAAATAAATAAATAAATTTATTTATTTATTTATTTATTTATTTATTTACTTATTTATGGCTGCGTCGGGTCTTTGTTGCTGCACGCGGGCTTTCTCTAGTTACGGCAAGCGGGAGCTACTCTTCGTTGTGGTGCACGGGCTTCTCATTGCAGTGGCTTCATTTGTTGTGGAGCACGGGCTCTAGGTACGCAGGCTTCAGTAGTTGTGGCACACGGGCTCTAGAGCGCAGACTCAGTAGTTGTGGCTCACAGGCTTAGTTGCTCCGCAGCATGTGGGATCTTCCTGGACCAGGGCTCGAACCCATGTCCCCTGCATTGGCAGGCGGATTCTTAACCACTGTGTCACCAGGAAAGTTCCTCATTTTTTCACTATTATACGGAATACTGTGATACTCATGCCTCTACATAAATATTTATGTACCTTACTGATTATATTCTGTTGGATGAATTCTTAGAGGTGGTATTGCTAGAAAAAAGGGACTGCATATTTTAAAGAACTTTAATGGACCTTGCTAAATTATTCTCTAGAAATGTTATTCCATTTTATTTCCACTTCTTATAACTGTTTATAAAAAATGCTGCTTGTTTCTCCATATTTTTTGCAAATTTTACAGGTGAAACTGGTATCGAATTTGCTCTGATTTACTTGAGCACTAGTAAACTTTACCATCTTTTCTCCTGTCTGTAAGTTATACATATCCCTTTTATGAATTTCCATGTGTATTCTTTCTGAATTTTTTATTGGTGTGCTCTTTTCTCATTATTGATTTTTAAAAGTGTTTATATACTAACAATACATTACCATTTATCTGTCACTTATGTTACATTTTCCCCAGTTATTTTCCTCTTTTTATTCATGGCATTTTTGTATACATTTTGATATAGTCAAGTCTATAACATTTTCATTATGGTTTCTTTTTACTTTTATCCTTAGAATAAAGAATTTCCCCACTCTGTGTTCAAATATTCACCCATAACATTTTTCTTTTTATTGAAAAATATTTAAATTTCTACTCTGCATGGAATTTAGTTGATATATATTTTGAGAAAGGGGTCTAAATGTTTTTTTTTTTCAAATAGTATGCCTGTTAGTCTGGCATTATTTATGGAATCATTGATTTGTTCATCTCTCATACTAACACAGCATCTTTATTATATATTGAAAACATTTAAATCCATATCTCTTTCTGAACTCGTTATACTCTTGCTCTGAACTACCTATTCTGGCACCAGTGCCCTTTACAATTATTTTAGTTTTTGATATGTTTAATAAAGACTGTGCAAAAATCTTATTTAAAAATGTTAGCTATTCTTTTCTGTTTATTACCCCATATTACCTTTACCAAAGTAAAATAAGTGTGATTTTAATTGGAATTATGGTACATTTATAGATCACAGATAGAGGAATTGATATCTTTATAATATTTGGACTTACCACCCAGGAACATCATATGGCTCTCCATTTATTTGAATTTTTAAACAATGTATGTCTTTAGAATTCAATTTTGAAAATGCCCTGTAGACGAGGATAGACAGCTTGCATGTAGAACCTGCATCTTCATGTTGAGTATTAGTTGGTTCATCATCTGACCTGATGGGACAATTTGACAACTGCAAGCACAGGGAAAGAAAGCAGCACTAATTAGAAGAGAGCTTACAACTAAAAAGAGTCAGGGAAGGGCTGGGCTTCCAAGCAGAGACCTAATTTTAAAGCACAAAATATAGCCAGAAAACTCTTAGGTGGTAAGGTTCTCTAAGTTGGTTGTTAGCATTCCCAGACACACCCACTCAGCGTCAGACACACACACACACACACACACACACACACACACACACACACACAGCAACACACACAATTTGCTGTTTGAGTTGTTGAAGTAGGAACATTTTCATTTTTCAGAAGAAAAAAATGTAACTTGCACTACTATATCACTTCATCTTTTTTTCCCATTTAAAAAAATTTTTTTATTGAAGTATAGTTGATTTACAATGTGTTAATTTCTGCTGTACAGCAAAGTGTTTCAGTTATGCATATATATATTCTTTTTCATATTCTTTTCCATTATGGCTTGTCACAGGATATTGAATATAGTTCCCTGTGCTCTGCCCATTTTTCAACTGGGTTATTTTTTTTTTGATATTGAGTTGTATGTGTTCTTTATCTATTTTAGATATTAATTGCTTATCAGACATATTTGCAAATCCTTTCTCCTATTCGGTATTTTGCCTTTTTGTTTTGTTGATGGTTTCCTTTGCTGTGCAAAAGCTTTTTTTTTTTTAACATCTTTATTGGAGTATAATTGCTTTACAATGGTGTGTTAGTTTCTGCTTTATAACAAAGTGAATCAGCTATACGTATACCTATATCCCCATATCTCCTCCCTCTTGCGTCTCCCTCCCACCCTCCCTATCCCACCCCTCTAGGTGGTCACAAAGCACCGAGCTGATCTCCCTGTATATTACTTCATCTTGTTTGAAAATTGGAGACCTTAAATTAAAGTTTCCTTATTCAGTTAAGGAAGTATGAAGATTATTGGGCTGATAGCCTATGGAGATAAGTTGAAAGTGAGCAAACCCAAATTCTGAAGTAAATAGTCAGCAGTGGCGAGGGAAACATTAACGGTTACTTCAAAGAATAGAGCAGATTGATTTGGATATGTTCGGGGACATAATTAAGCTCATTACAGACTCTGTATAGTAATAGCCTGATGAGACAGGATTAATCTGTGAGGTAGGGTTTATAGTAAGTTTCATTCTATGCAAATTAAGCATCAGTATTCTTGTTTGATCTTTGTAATGCCATTGTATAGGTGTCCACAAGGATAGGACTGGTTAAGAAGGACAGAGAAAGAGAGACAGGACTTCTGAAATGGTGGAGTAAGGACCTCCACAAATTTGGATGAACCTTGAAAACATAATGCTGAGTGAAAGGAGCCAGTCATAGAAGACCACATACTGTATGATTCCATTTCTGTGAAATACTCAGGATATGAAAATCTACAGAGACAGAAAGTAGACTACTAATTACCTCAGATTTGTTCTAATAAATAAATGGTTGCCTAGGTTTAGGGCAGGGCATGGGGGAGAGTGGGGAGTAATTTCCTATGTGTAGGATTTCCTTTTGGGGGTGATGAAAATTTTCTAAACTTAGATTGTGGTGATAGTTTCATAACTTGTACATATAGTAAAAACTACTGAATTGTACATGTTGGGTGAATGGCATGTGAATTAAATATCAATAAAGCATTTTTTAAAAAGAGGGAACATAATAAGAATTTAGAAGAGCAGGAATGAATGAGCTGATATCATAGGTCTTGAGCAAGTACCTAACTATTCTGGACCTTATTTTCTTCATCTATAAAAAATGAGAGTAGTAATAATATCAAAATCAGAGCATTATTCTGATAATTAAATGAGGTATCTTTAAAACACTTAACTCAGTAATTGACACATAGTAGTTTTATAGGTCATCAAGAAAGAGGTCAAATTCCAAGTGACCAGTTGCTAAGGTGGAGAAAAAGTAGTTACAGAAGATTCAAGTGGACAAACAGGATCAGGGGTCCAGGAAGTCAGAGTCAGCAGAAACAACACACATGTAGGGCTGGTACCCAATAATCCCTAGAATAAGTGTCCTTTGTTTTATCTTGTTTTTATACTGATTTCTGGATTGGATAACCTGGAAGGGACCATGAGATAGTGATTTCAACTAGATGGAGACAAGGGCCTACAGGTGAGTTTGCCTTTATGTGACAACTGGGGCAAAGATACTAGGGTTTTCTTACACAAAAGTCCTGGTCTTTCAAGCTAATTTTCCTATCACATGGAAAAATGCAGCATCTGCCATATATCTTCCCTTTGTATTATCACCAAGTTAAGAAGCTCTGCATTTTCATGAAATGGAGTGAAAAAGGTATGATTACTGAGCTGAGAGTTGGCTTGGAACCATGTTTTCCCATGTGTGCTGGTGAGGAAATCAATCCTCATCTATTAGCCATCCCTTTGCTTCTCCTAGAAATGGCAAGTATTGGGCCATCTTACCCATTCTTGGAACCATCTGATCTACCTATTTGGCTTTCTAATCACAACTGCGTACTTGGTCAGCTTCTGTTAGGTGGTCTGGGGGAACTGGAGCACTGCTGAATGCTTGTCCTTGAGCATTTGTCTGAAGCCAACGTAGCTCTCTTTTGCCAGTTAACTTAATGAGGTTCTTCGGGATGGCTCCACTGAGGTTTGGTAAAAGTGAGAAGGAATATTGAAACTAATTAAACTTCAGTCTTGGAAGAAGAAGCATAACTGGTGGATTGAGTGTTACCACCAGAGACAGCAGTAGCTCAGAACCTTGGCCATGAAGGATCATAATACAGCTGGTGGGGAAACAGTAGGCAGGTGGGGTCCTGGAGCTTTGCAACTGGAGGCAAGAAGCCTGCTAGCTGGACAAGTTTTATAAATCACTTTCACCTCACTCATGGTGCTTATGGAAAAGTTGACCTCTAGGTTATAAAAGTTATGCAGTGTGCAATCCATGCTGCCTCTCTTCATCTTTGTTGGGATAAAATGAGTGGAGTTTTGGGATTTTCAAGGAGAAGTTATAGACATGTTAATCATTTTCATAGGATTACAGAAATCTGTCAGTCTTCTTGACTGATTAATAAGTACTGTTCCTGAGATGTTGTATGACAGTTTTGCAATTTTATATGGCAGTTTTGATGATGAAATCTTGGCTGCTTAGAATGTCTTGGAGACATTCCTCCAGTGAACTGCTTCAGAGCAGGAAGTTCTTCAGAGTTCTGTGAAAGGAAATCAATCCTTGGGAAGATCAAGGAGGTGCTCTGTGTGGCACTAAAGCAGATTTGGTAAGACATGGAAGTAGGGAGAAGAGAAAGACATTCTAGAAGCTGATGTCAAATTTCAACCTAGGGATTGAATTTGGTCTCAGTGGAAGGCAATGAGTATGACACTTATAAATGCTGCTGGGAATATTTCAGTTGAGGTGACACACTTTGGTAATGGATTACTTTAAGCAGTTGAATGTCTTGGAGGAAGTGGATAGTCATTTTCCTTCTCTCACTTCAGGGAGACCAGGTGGCTAAATAGAAGAAGAAACAGTGCAAGTGCCCCTTAGTCCCTGACCTAGCTTCTCTGGTAAATTCCTATTGCCACTGGGTCTTTGCCCAGTGATTCATTCATAACACTTGTGTGTTTAGTGGGGCACTAGTCTCCTCTATTAAGGCTATTTAGAGAAATGTGAAATCTGAGCAGAAAGAGTTACAGCTGAATATCTTGCTTATAGTAAATGCTGCTTGTGGTGTCTCAGAGGGAGAAAGCTAAATAATGACAAAAATCATTTAGTCTTCACACAACCCGAGAGGTATCATTATTATCTCCATTATACAGATGAGGAAACCATGGCTCAGTGAAATTCGATAACTTGCCCCAATTCACACACTTTATAAGTGACAGAGCCAAAATTGGAAGCCAGGTCAGTCAGATTCTGGGGCCTGCATCTTTAACCACTAAACAGTGCTGCTTCTTTGCATGGGGAGGTGAGTTTCCCTGAAGCAAACAGTGTTTACCAAACAGTTTACTTATATGAAGTATAGTTTGCTTATATAAAGAGCCCATTTTCAATTACTGGTAATCATAAGAAAATGGGTTTTGAGTTGTGTTTTCTGGTTAACTGAGAATATTCATGAATATCTGTTCCACTCCTTGTTCACATGGTGGTGGTTGCAGGATCACCAACAACAAAAGAGGGCAAGCCTCAATACACAAGCACTTTTCAAGTCTCACAATTGGTATTGTCACATTGCCTAAAACAAGTCATATGGCTGAGCCCAGACTCAAAGGGTGGAGAAACATTCTACCATTTGTTGGTAGTGGTGGCAAAGTTGCAAAGGGGTGTACATCCAGGGATCTGTGGACAAATTGGGAGCCAGTACTAAAACAGTCTGCCATGCTTTCTATTTCATGTCTCACTTGTTGAACCTTCTCCCTTCTCCATATAGACTTGCTTTCTCTTCCCGGGACATGTCAGGCTGTTTCATGTTTCTGTGCCTTTGCTTGTGCTGTTCTCTCTAGTTTAACAACACCCCGCTACCCTTGTCCCCTCACTGCATCACCATCTGGTTGGTTAATACCTATTTATTCCTTAAAGGTCACCTCCTGCTTCCTCAATCTCCATTGTACCCTGTGCAGACATCCATCAATGCACTCTATGTATTCATCTGTTTACATATTTATCTCCTCTTGCCAGGCTTTAATCTCCTTGAGGGCAAGGACTGCATTTGATTTTGTGTACTCTGCACTTGGCAGTGTACTTGCTACATAGCAGGAGCTTAATATATATATTCCTAATGAAAGAATAAGTGATGTGCTTTCCAATATTTTGGTAGCTGTGGTGCTGCCTGTTTTTTTGACCCTGCAAACTAATATTTTAGTTGAAGTTGTAACCACGTGTCCGGTTGGCTCAATGGTGCTATAAGGCTTTCAAAATTTAGGGTGGATTTTCTATTGAGACTTGCAAGACCATCTTGAGACATGGGAGATACTGTGGGATGTTATCAAGACCAGGATTGGGGAGCATGTGCTTTAATGGGCACTAGCCAAAGCCTTGCTAAGAAGAGTGGTTCACATCTCACATTTGATGTGAAAATACAAAGTCTCAGGTATAAAGTGCTAAGCGGGTAGCAGAGGGGGAGGTAAGAGTGTTGCCTAGCAATTGAACATATGTACTGTATAGGATATTTGTGTTTCTGGACGACAGAGGTTGGAGAGAGAGTTAACGTGCTGAGGAAATATGGTGACAGCCATTTGTACCCAGAGATTAAAAAAAATGAAATGTGGCTCATGATGTACAGGAGGTGCTGAGAATGACGGAAAGTCTGTGAACTTGTATGTTTTCATGTTTGTCAGGAGGTATTTTTCTCCTTCCTTCAGATGCCAGGCTTTTCATAAATAGTCTTTATTCTTCCCCCCCTTTCAAAAAACAAACAAAAAAACCAACCCAGCATTTAATAGCCTTTGCTGAGAGAGAAGTGAACACATTCTAACGTGTTAGATATCCATTTTGCCTAGGCTGGCAGAGGCTTTTACTTTGGAGGCTACCATGATGGACCCTGCGAGCTTTGGCTGTCCAGGGATTTCAATGGTTCCAGCTCACGTTTTCCACCAATGCCATCATCTTAATAAAAGAAGCAGTGGCCCCAATGAGGTTTTCTGGCCTTACTCTTCACTTCTGCAAGCTTCATCATCTTTTCTCCCCTTTACCTCCTGCAAAATCGTTCACATTATCTAACTCTTCTTCTGGTTGGATGGAGGCACTGCCTTTTCCTTCCAATGTTAGATGTGTCTACAGGGAAATGTTCAGGCCTTTAAAAAGAGCTAGATACTGGAAGAAAGGTAGAACTTGGAGAAAAAGATTAAAACCAAATGCTATATATGCTTCTTTTTCAACACATGACCTTCAAAGCTCATAGAAATCCTTGTCACAACTTAAAATTGACAAGGGCTTTGAGGATTTGAGGACCTGATTTCAATGGGTCACATTAGCCTGTATTGGATCTTTCATTTACTACTTGAAATTTTTGCAAAGTGCAAGGCCTTTGCAATGCCATAAATACATAAGGACTGGCTCCATCTTTCTCCTTGTCTTCCAGTCAGCTTTGCAAGGTAACCACCACCAAACCAGCACCTACCATTGCCTTCAAGATTTGGAAATTGCTTCTTAAAATCTTATGAGCAGGAGCTGCCCCATGAAGACATTAATGGGACTCAAAATAGTTTATCAGCACAAGCTTAGGAGATGAATTGGATGATGAAGGGGAAGACAGGTGGATAGAGGGGTCGTAGAGCGATGGGGGTAACTGACTTTCTCTAAAAGGTTGGTGGATGAAGATAATTAGGAAAAAACTGGATTTGACAGGAATGCATGAGTTCCTGAGGGGAAGAGAAAGAATTATTAGAAGGATCTTACAATATGCTGTTATTAGTTTTGTAAGTATCGTTCTAGAGTTTTACTTTACATACACAAGCAAATATAAATATATGATTATCTCCACCTTTTTTTACACAAATAGTAGTATAATATACACATCATTCTGCACTTCACTTTTTTCACTTAACAAGATATCTTGGAAATATTTTGATGTCAGTATAGAGAGGACTTCACCATTCTTTTATTATAGCTGCATAGTATTGTATTTAATTAGTATGCCCTACTTTTTTTTCTGACTAAATCCTTATTGATGGAATTGTGTTTTTTCTAATCCTTTGCTTTCTTGTGTTAGTAAGTATATCTATAGGATAAATTATTAAAAATAGAATAGCTGATCAAAGGGTAAGTGCATTTGTAATAAATTTGTTATATATGTTGTCAAATTGCCCTCCATAGAAGTGTACCAATTACACTCCTACCAGCAGTGTATGAGAATGCCTTTCCCTATAGTCTCACCACATGGCAAGTTATCCGATTTTTTATTTTTGCCAATCTGATAGATTAAAAAGTATATTTAAGTTTTATTTTGCAATTATTTTTATTACTAGTGAGGTTGTACATATTTCCATATGATTAAGAGCCATTTGAATGTCTTTTTCAGTGAACTGTTGCATTCCTTGACCATTTTTTTTCTGTTGGGTTGTTGGGCTTTTAGCACAGTGTACTAATCTTCAGAATTTGAATCTATTAAGAAGCCTTTCTCTGTTGATGTACAAAATGAGATGCAGAATCCCGTTACATTCAGTGTAAGGTACTGGGCTTCATACTGTTAGAAGTAGAGCTGAGTTGAGGTGAGAAGAGCATGGGGGAGAGGTTGCTCCCCATGAACACAGTCTCCAAAAGAGGGGCCTTTTTAACACATATTGTAAAGGTTTTATGCTGATATGATGAAAATACATCAGAGGAAGCAGTGTGAAAATGAGACACATAGGGAAGGTAGCCAAGGATAGCATATGTCCTACCAACTAATAGCCCAGGCCAACATAGCTCCACTCTGGCTCAATCCCTGCCCCTAGTTGGAAACTGGCTATACCTCTCTTTACTGACTGCTGATGACTAGTTCTGTTTGGGTGGGTTTCTATGAGTAGTGGCAGCTTCAGGTCAACACGGGCAGAGCTCACTCTGTGAACACTTAATTTTCTTAATTTTTTTCAATTTTAATAATATATTTTATTTAACTCAGTATCTCTAAAATATTATCATTTCAACATGTAATTAATGTAAAAATTAGTGATATCTTTTATGTTCTTGTTTTTCATATTAAGAGTTTAAAATCCAATGTGTATTTTACAATTACAGCATATTTCACTTTAGACTAGCCACATTTCAACGGCTAAATAGCCACATGACCTAGTGGCTACCATATTGAACAGCACAGTTATAGATGGTGGAGAGCTACTGAGGCATTTAAAAAAAATAACTGTACTTTTAATACATTTTACTTTGAAATAATTTTAGTTTTACAGAGAGTTCTCATATGCCCTTTATTCAGTTTTCCCTAATGTCAATGTTTTTATTTTTCCTATTTTACAACTCTTTGTCACTTTTTCTACTTTTTGAGAGATTTCCTCCATTTTATCTTTAAAATCTTCTCATGTATATTTTATTTCATATTTTTAATTTCTAAGAGCTCGTTCTTGTTCTCTTATTTCTTTTTATAGCATGCTGTTTTTGCTTCATGGATGCAATACCTTTTATCTCTCTGGGGATAATAATCATAGTCTTTATGTACTACTCCCTGCATTGTTTCTATTGCCTATTTTTTAACTCTTTTCTGTTAGTGGCTTTCTTAAAATGTTTGGTGATCCCTGGCTGTCATTTTATGTTTAAGTATGAGGCATTATTAAATATCAAAGGACATCAATGTACATGCATCTATGGGCAGGGCTTGCCAACTAGTAAAAATCACACTGGATAATAATGTGAGGACACAACTTTTTAATTGGGGATCCCCTATTAATATCTGTAGACCTTTTGTCACAGGCTGCTCAGTATCCCTGTAGAGGTACCCTTCAATTGCCTGCCTGAGCAATATAATCATGTCCATTGTGGGAGATGCATGAGGGAAAAGAGCTGAGGGTTTTAGTATTCAGCATGAGGACATTCATTTAATGCCTTTCATTTCAATAAGATCCTTCATTTGCATCTTCAGCTGTTCCTGGTGTCCCCAGGTTCAGATCCTGTCTGGTTTAACCTTACTAGGAATTGATCTGGGTGGAGTAGGAAGTAGTTGTCTGTTATCAGCTTCATTCTATACCCCTTCTTTCAGTAATATCTTGTATCTCTAATTCTTGAGGATTTTAAGGCCCAGATACACTTGCTTCTTGATGACTACTCTTACTACAGGTTTAGATTCCAAACTTACCTGATCTGCTAAGTCACCTATTACTTAGTCTTTGGCTTTCCACTTTTCTAAGATACTTACTTCTCTTGTTTGCTGTTTTCTCCCCTTCTGTTCTCTTTGTACTTACAGGTTTATCTCTTTTTATTTATTCATTGTCATTTTAGTGGGGTTTCAGGAGAAAGTGGAGATAAACATGTATGTTTAGTTATCCATGCTTAGCCAGAAGTTTGAACATTTGATTTTAAGAATTACTCCTGTATAAGAACAGCTGCTTCCATTGGCCTGGTGTGTTTTCTAACTGTCAGAGGCTCAAGAATGTCTCTTGTATGAGCTTTGGCAGATTTTGCTGCCCTGGGTGCTTAAAATTTCAGAGCTGTCCTGGATAACATTAACCCAACTGCCTTAAAGTGAATAACTGAATAAATTTACTCTCATGTAAGCCTGTGATTCTTCTCTAAAGGTACAAAAGGACAGAACTATAGTATGCTAGAGGTCGAAGTGGACTTACAGATCATTGATCACAGGGTTTTCCAAGTTGTGATCTATGGAGCATTTATTCCTCAGGTTTCTCTGAGGGAAAAGATTTCTGTGGTCAAGTAAATTTAGGGAACTCTCTATAATAGAACCCCACTTTGAGATTTCACAGAATATATGTTTCTAGTCTTTGAAAGTCTGCAGAAACCTCCATTTCCAGCATATGGCAGACTTTGCTGAGTTGGCATAAAACGAGGCATTCTACAGAGGCCAAAAAGTAGTTGAAAACAGGAGGAACCCTGAGAGGTAAACTAGTCTGCAAACTAGCTTTTTCCCTTAGGGCTTCTCTTGAATTCTAGAGACTCTGAGGTACCCTCTTAAAAGCTGCATTAGAAGTGGGGAACGGAAGGTGAAACCCAGAGTCAAGACAGATGGTTGTTACAGGAAATCCATGCATAAAACAACGAATCCAAAGACCACACCCTCAATGTGATGGTGAATGGTAACTAATCCTACGACTATTAAAGAAATAATGTCAGTAGTTTAAAATTGCTCCATAATGAGAACACCAGGCTCAGATTGTTTAATGCATAGCCAAACGCTTAACAAAGAGGTAATTTCAATTTTATACAAATTATTCTAGAGAAGGTAAAACAAGGACTATACCTAAGTTCTTTCTATGTAGCTGGCAAGAATCTTGATAACAAAATTCGAGAAAGATAATTACAGAAATTACAATTACAGGACAAAGTCACTCATGAACACAGATGTAAAAGTCTTAAAATATCATAAACTTAAATCCAACAAAGTATAAGAAAGGTAATATTTCAGAGCCAAGCAAGAGTTATCCTAGAAATATGAGGTCGATATAACATTAGAAAATCAATTAATGTAATTCACTGCATTAACAGAAAATAATGTATGATGATCTCAGTAAATGTCAAAAAGTATCAAGCAAAATCCAAAGTCCATTGATTAAAAAAAAAAGAAAGAAAAAGCTTTGTAAATGAGAAATAAAAAGAAACCACTCTAACCTGATATAGGGAATTTGTAAAGTTCCTACACCAAACATCATTTCTGATGGAGGAATTTTGAAAGTATCTCCTTTAAGTTAAGAAACAAGACAAAGGGGGTGACTATCATTACTTCTCTTCAGTGTTATGGCTAGAAGTGCTAGCTGTTGTATAAAGATAAGGAAAGAAATAGAAGATCTAATAATTGGAAAGGAAGAAATAAACTATCATTATTTGTAGATTATATTATTTTCTACTTTAAAGAACTTAGAGTATCTAAGGATAAATTATTCAAAGTAACATTTTTTAAAAGCAAGCACTTTATAGGAAACATTGTAAAAATGGAGAGATATGCCATGAATAGGAAGACTCAATTCCAGCAATTAGAGAATTTTCCCCAAATTCATATAGATTCAATACAATTCCATTCAAATTCTCAATAGGGTTTTTCATGGAACTTGATAAGCTGCTCCTAAAACTTATATGGAAGACTTAGAGCTAGTAATAGCCATTACACTCTCAAAGAACAAGAGGTCATTACTGGAAGTGGGGGGCTTGTCCTTCCAAGGCACATTATAAAAATATAGTAATTAAGAGTGCATAGGCAAAGAAGATAAAAACACTAATTTGAAAAAATATATGCACTCTTATGTTCCTTGCAGCATTATTGACAATAGCCAAAATATAAAAGCAACTTAAAAGCAACTTAAGTGTGCATTGATGGATGACTGGTTAAAGAAGGTGTGGTATGTATGAGTGTGTGTGTGTACACACACACACACACACACACACACACACACACACACAATGGAATACTACTCAGCCATGAAAAAGAATGAAATATTGCCATTTTCAACAACATGGATGGAGCTTGAGGGTATTATGTTAAGTGAAATAAGTCAGATGGAGAAAGGCAAATACTGCATAATTTCACTAATATGTGGAATCTAAGAAACAAAACAAGCAAACAAATAAAACAAAATCTAGACTCATAGATACAGAGAACAGATTGGTGGTTGCCAGATAGGAGGGAGGTTGGTGGGGCAAAACGGGTGAAGAGGATCAAGGGGTACAAACTTCCAGTTACCAAATAAATAATCCATAAGGATGTAATGTACAACATGGGGAATACAGTCAATAATATTGTATTAACTTTGTATGGTGACATGGTAATTAGACTCATTGTGGTGATCATTTTGCAGTGTACATAAATGCTGAATCACTATGTTGTACACATGAAACTAATATAATATTGTATGTCAAATATACTTCAATGAAAAGAAAATGGAATAAAAACTGAGCTCATGCAGCTTAATATCAAAAAACAAACAACCCAATCAGAAAATGGGCAGAAGACCTAAATAGACATTTCTCCAAAGAAGACAGACAGATAGCCAAAAAGAATATGAAAAGATGTTCAACATCACTAATTATCAGAGAAATGCAAATCAAAACTACAATGAGATATCACCTCACACTGGTCAGAATGGCTATCATCAAAAAGTTTACAAACAATAAATGCTGGAGAGGGTGTGGAGAAAAGAGAACCCTCCTACACTGTTGGTGGGAATGTTGGTGGTACAACCATTATAGAGAACAGTATAGAGGTTTCTTTAAAAACTAAATATAGAGTTACCATATGATCCAGCAATCCCAGTCCTAGGCATATATCTGGTGAAAACCATTATTCGAAAAGATACATGCACCCCAATGTTCATTGTAGCACTATTTACAATAGTCAAAGACATGGAAGCAACCTAAATGTCCATTGACAGATGAATGGATAAAGAAAATGTGGTACATATATGCAATGGAATATTACTCAGCCATAAAAAAGAATGAAATAATGTCATTTGCAGCAACATGGATGGACCTAGAGATTTATCATACTAAGTGAAGTTAGTCAGATAAAGACAAATATCATATGATATCACTTATATGTAGAATCTAATAAAAATATGATACAAATGAACCTATTTACAAAACAGAAACAGATCTCAAAATCAAATTTATGGTTACCAAAGGGGAAACATGGGGGGAAGTGATAAATTAGGAGATTAGGATTAGCATATATACACTACTATATATAAAATAGATAACTAACAAGGACCTACTGTACTACTGTATAGCACAGGGAACTCTACTCAATATTCTGTAATAACTTACATGGGAAGGGAATGTGAAGGGGAATGGATATATATATATATATATATATATATGTGTGTGTGTATGGCTGATTCACTTTGCTGTACACCTGAAACTAACACAACATTGTGAATCAACTATACTCCAGTAAAAATTTTAAAAAAACTGAAAAGTGAAGAACTTAAAAAAAAAGGGTGTGTAGAAAATGAGACCAATTTTATTGAAGTATAGCATACATAGAATAAAATGCACCTCTTTAAAGCATATAGGTTAGTGAATTTTGACAAATGTATACACCTGTGTAATCACTACCTCTTTGCAGTTGATCGCTACTCCCAACCCTCGGTCCTTGGCAATCACTGATCTACTTTTTGTCACTATAGATATTTTTTTGGAATCACCACTTTTGAAACTAAGTTAAAGTTAAACTTCTGCATACACTTTGATCCAGCAATTTGACTTCTAGGGAAATACAGTACTTTAGAGAAACTCTTGCACATGTGCACAGGAGGCAGGTACACGAGCGTCTGTTAGCATCACTACTGCATGCAGCACCCATCCCTGCTCTGCACTGCTCTTGCTGCATAGGTACGCTGCCCATCTTTGACTCACTTTTTCCTTCTCCTTTTTTCTTTTCTTTTTTGTAACTTTGGTCTTTGTTTTTTTCTGTCTCTTTTCCTTGTTCCTTCTCTATTGCTTCTAAGTTTTCATATCACTGACTTTATTTTTCAAGTCATTACTAAGCAGGGAACCTTTCTTTTATACTTTGCAATGCGTATAATCTTAGTATTGGAGTTTTTCTGGCTATTTTTGTCATCACCCACTCTTCAGCAACTTTTCTGCAATAGATGCGGTTTTGAAAAAAGAAAAAAAAAAAGAAACCAAAATCCCTTAGGTTTCATGCTTTTTTGGATGCTGCAGGTGACAGAAGACTGACCTCAAGGCAAGTGGGCAACACTACATTTATGTGGCAATCAGGCTTCCAGAAACCATAGTCACCTGGAATAGTTGTGACTGCAAGTGAGAAAGACCTCAGCACATCGAGGAAAGTAATAGTCACAACACTGTGCAATTTATACTACAGGAGAGGTGTGGAATTAGTTTTCAGCCAAATTTAGATTTATTGATTTAGAATTGTATGAAATTTAGGATTATCTTTTCCTTGCTATGGACTGTTACCTTCTTGCATATAAACATGTTCACATCTCTCCCATTTTAAAAAAATTTTTTGACGTGGGGTCCACTACTGGCTAATGCCTTATTCTCCTTTACATAGCCACATTTCTTGAAGGAATTGTCTACATTCCTCTTTTGCTTCCTCATCTCCCTTTCACCTCCTTAACCCACTGCAGTGTCTTTTCATTCCCATCGCTTTACTGCGTTGGCACTTTACTAAGGTTACTGATGAACTCCATGTTGCTAAATTAGATGGACATTCGTCTGTGCCTGTATAGCCTTGAACTCCCTTGCAGTCTTTGTCGCTGTGGATCTCTCCTTTCTGGAGAATTTATCCTTCCTTGGCTTCCGTGAGTCATTCTCTCTTGACTTCCCTCACCTCTCTCCAGCGACTCATTTCTCTAAGTCTCTCTCTTAATGTTGATGTTTCTTCAAGTTCCCATACTTGATCCTCTTCTCTTTTCACTCTGCGTACTCTCTGTGGCTGAGCTTATCCACTCTTATGACTCCCAAATTCAATCTCTTCAGTTTAGGCCTCTCACCTGAACTCCAGACGCAAATTTCCAACGTCTCCACTTAGATAGTCACTCAACATGCTCAAACCTGAACACCAGCCCTGCAGCATGAGGAAGAACAGAGAGAGGGTCTTCAATGCCTTTCCTTATCAACTCTGACCTGACAGGTGCCTACAGTAAACTTCCTGTTTTCTGGTTAGATGGCCCCTAACATTCAGCTTCTTAAGAGCTGGCTGTGAATCCTAGTTCTCTTAAAATGAGACTTCGGCCAAGTCACTTATCCTCTCTGAGTCTCAGTTTCCTCATCCATGAAATGGAGATCATAATAGTAGTATCTTTCGTATAGAATTGTGGTGAAGATTACATGATTAAAGGACTAAACCATGGAAACTCCTATGTACTGATTCTGGCATTTGGTGAACACTCAGTTAATGGTAGTTGAAATTATTAAATATCACTGTTAAATTTTTGTTATTGTGTTGAGTTTGAATCCAGGTTCTACTACTTACTGGCTGTTGTAAGCCTTGCCTTTATCTTCTGTAAAATGGGAATGAATATATCATCCAAGTAATATACATTTTTTGTGGTGAGCATGAAATGAAATAATGCAGGGGTCTACAAACGTTTTCTATAAAGGGCCAAGTGGTAAATATTTTCAGCTTTGTAGGCCATGTGGTCTCTGTTAACCATGCAATTCTGCTATTGTAGTACTGAAGCAGCCATAGACAATATGTAAATGAATGAGCATGGATGTGTTCTAATAAAACTTTACTGATGGGCACTGAAATTTTAATTTCATATAATTTTCATGTTCTGTGAAATATTATTCTTCTTTTAATCTTTTCAATCATTTGAAAATGTAAAAAACATTCTTTGCTCTCAGGCTAAGAAAAACAGGTGGGGACCAAATTTGACCCAAGTACTATTGTTTATTGATCCCCGAAATAATGCATGCAAATTGGAGAGTCTAGCAAAGGAGCATAAGTACTTGTATTTGCTCGACTGAAGTACGATTCTCTATTTGGGAAGGTTAGTTCAAGGAAAGCAGACAGCTGGCCTTTTCCCATATGGAAGCTAGCTGTGGCCTTTATGGAAGCCATATGGAAGCTATCTGTGGTCCTTATTCCTGCTGCGTGGGAAGAAGAGGGAGAGACTTTAATCAGTCTTTGGCCTCTTTGAAATCTCTACCTCTTCAAAATGTACACCACCCCTCCCCCGCAAAGTGTCCTTAAATCAGACCAACTAGGTCAGTAGTTCTCCTTCTGGAGGAAGAGCAGAAAAGGGCTATTCAACAATACCTTTCCCTTTAAAATCTGACCTAATCAGAGAACGAAATTCTTTGCATCTTTTCCTTCCTTCCACAAATACTTATTGGGTATCTACTATTTCCCAGGAACTGTGTTTGGTACTGGAAAAGCAAGGAGAATAAGACAGACAATATTGCTGCCCTCATAGAGCTTATATTTTAACAGGGGTGACAAACAATAATTATTTGTATAATTATTGGGGGGAAAATGTAATTGACACTAGTTTATTTGTATACCTTTCTTCTTCTATATGATTGTTTCTCATTCATATATTTTGCTTGCCTACTTGACATCTCTACTTGGATGTTTCATTAGTTTCTCAAACTTAGCTGACTCCAAACGGAATTCTTGATTGCTTCTATCCCATCTTCAAACCTGTACTTTGCCCAAATCTTTCCATCTTTGATAATTGCAATACCACTTACTCAATTAGTTAAGCAAGAAATGGGGAAACATTTTTACACTTTCTTCTCTCTCACCTCTCACATCTGGTCAACCACTAAGTTCTGTCTCTTTTGCCTCGAAAATATATCCAGAATCTGAACACCTCTTACAACTTTTAGCATTTTAACACCCTCCTCCAAGTCACTGTCATCTTCAACCTTGACTACTGCAATAGCTTACTATTTGGCATCCATACTTCCATTCTGGCCCTCTTTCTGTCTATATGATAGGCTTGAAATCAGATCATAACCCACTCCACCCAACCCCGTTAAAATCCAATAACTTCCTATTGTACTTAGAATAAACCCCAAACTTCTTACCATGGCCTATCAGACCCTGCATAATCTAGTCCCTGCCCACCTCTCTCATCTCACCTTGTACTACATCTCCACCTCTGACCCCCATTGCTAACTCAGCTCCAGCCACACTGGCCTTTTTCTTTTCCTTAAGCACATCAAGCTCCTTCCTGTAATTGGACCTTTGCAATTTCGTTCCCTCTGCCTGAAATGCTTTCTCTCAGGCTTCCTCATGGCTGGCTCATTCTCATTATTCAAGTCTCAAGTTTAAAAGTCATCTCTTCACAAAGGTCTTAACCATCCTATCTAAAGTAGCTACACCTACCTTCTCATCCTTATTCATTATCCATCAGTATCACTTATTTTCTTTGTAATGGCCATCACTGCTTGATATTACATATTTATTTGTTTCTTTATTTATTACTTGTCTCCCCCTATTAGATTATAAGCTCCATGAAATCTTTTCTGTCTTTAAAAGTCCTATTTTAGACATGGTAAACTTTAGGTACCTATGAGACATATAAGTAGTGATGTCAATTAGGCAGTTGAATATATTTAGGTAAAATGCTTAGGCCAGTGCCCAGCACATAGTATACACCCACTGCCTGTTAGTGATCATCAGCAACAGCAGCAGTGATAGCATCATTATTATCATTACCATCATCATCCAAGTCATTAGTTGAAAGGTATTTGAGCAACTTTGATCTTATATCATCACATCAAACAACCAACTTGATTGAACTAAGTAGCTCTTTTAAACTTCTTGAGCCAATTTTCAAACAGACAAGTAAGTAACAGGAATTTAGGAGCCCTCCAGGATTTCTGTTGCAGAAATGACTGCCTTTTGTTGGGGGGGGATGGGCTGTCCCATAGTCAGCTTTGGTGTCTGTCAAGAAAAATAAGTCAGAGATAATTTGGGTGGCATTTAGAAACTCTTCTTCCCCCAGCAGTGTTGCTACCAGACAGATGGAATGATGTGTTTTGAGGCTGTGCTTGTGTTATCCTTAGGCTGTGTCAACTTATAAAGGATGTTCCTTTCACAGATCTTGTTATCGCTTAAAAAATTGCTGTCAGTTGGGACTTCCCTGGCGGTCCAGTGGTTGGGACTTTGCCTTCCAATGCAGGGGGTTTGGGTTGATCCCTGGTCGGGGCCAAAAAGCCCAAGGCATAGGACAGAAGCAATATTGTAACAAATTCAATAAAGACTTTAAAAATGCTCCACATCGGGCTTCCCTGGTGGTGCAGTGGTTGAGAGTCTGCTTGCCAATGCAGGGGACACGGGTTCGAGCCCTGGTCTGGGAAGATCCCACATGCCGCGGAGCAGCTAGGCCCGTGAGCCACAACTACTGAGCCTGCGCATCTGGAGCCTGTGCTCCGCAACAAGAGAGGCCACGACAGTGAGAGGTCCGCGCACCGTGATGAAGAGTGGCCCCCGCTCGCCACAACTAGAGAAAGCCCTCGCACAGAAACGAAGACCCAACACAGCCAAAAATAAATAAATAAATAAATTTATAAAAAACAAAAACAAAAAAACCCCAAAAACCGACATACCACTCGGGCAGCGGTTTAAAAAAAAAAAAAAATGGCCCACATCAAAAAAAAAAAATCTAAAATTACTGTCAGTTTCTTCCCTCTACTTTCAATTACATATTATCTCTCCTTTGTGTTGGTGATACCTGTATTTATACAAAGTACTAGATAAAATATGAAATGTATGGAGGTATCAGCATGTTTTCAATGCTTTAAAGACGCCTAAGAAATCCCAGTAAACTTGCTCTTTCTCATGACATTTGTGCTTAATACAGTAATAAGTAAGAAGTTGTATCTCTCCTCTATTATCTTTCTAGGAACAGTTGCCACAGAACATCCTTGAAAACAAGAAGAAAATAGTCCATACACCCATGCTGAAATGTAATCACTCATATTTACCTCCTTTCCAGCAAAGCAGAGGCAGAAATGGATAGGTAGAACTCAGGGGCCAGGGTCTTTGTAGGCAAAAAGTATAATGGAAGGTAAAGGCATCTACTGACTTGGAAAGTACATGAAGCTCCATATTTTAGTGACAGATTCCAGTCTCTGACACAGATTTTGCTCTGTGAACTTGAAATGCTATTTAAACTCTCTAGACCTCAGTTTCCTCATCTATTATGTGAGAAATACACTTTGGGCTTGGAAGGATAAGTGATATGGTGATATTTGGGAACTGCAGGAATAGATGCTCCATGAGAAGCTTTTTCTACGTTTTGTGTCTACTCATCTCTGACTTTCTTTCATATGTTCTTTGACTTCTATACCTGCCTCACAGGTTTCCCAACAATCTGATTTCCTGTCATCTGGACAGGTGGTCAGTACAACACCTTGACGTTTCTCACAAACTATACAATTCCTCTCTACTCCACTTCAGCCAACCACAGCCACACCTTGGACGTTTCTGAACTTAAAATTATTTCATCTCTGTGATTTCAAATTCAGAGCTACCCCTCTCTCTCCATAACCTGTGATCCTTTAACTCTCCTACTCTCTTATTCACACTGAATCTGCTTTCTTCCCCTCATGTCACAACTCTAGATGCCTCAACCCTTCCTAATTCACAATGTTATTCCTGCCTGTCCTTACCTTCCTGCTCCCCAGAGACCCCACAGCGAGCCATGCCACTGATGGTTGCTCTAATATCCTTGAATTCTACACTCTTTGACTTTGCCACATGCTCACCAAGCCTGTCTCCACCTTGGGTTATCCCTGTCACCTGCTTTCTCAGCGTCTGAATGCTAATAGTCGTGGAAGAAAGGCATGGACATTTGTTGACTAGGTGGCCTACAGAATAATGCTATCTGGTCTTCCACCTTCATACCTTATCTACTCTCTACCATTACTGCTCCATCAGCGATTATTCTATTCATCTTTGTTGACATCCTATCATATTCACCACAATGGATGTTCCAGATATTTTCTGTATACAAACTCTCAATCCTACTCTCATACACTCTCAGTAGATGATCTTGCATGGTACCTCATGAGAAGATGAAGGCCATGGATTGTGGAACACCAGATATTTCTTGATTTCCATATCTTTTTTTATACAGTATTTTCTTCACCTACTCAGAATTTCTCTGTATCTTCAGTTTCCTGTCAACTTCCCCTCCTATCTCAGTGAAAGAAGTATTCTTCTTCTGTATAAGGCTAGCCCGTCCACCTGAGTTTAAAATTTTCCTTTTCCTTTCAAAGGTGGGGCTACACTCCATCAATTTCTGCTCTTTCTCTAATATAATCAGTCTTTCTCTCTTCATTACCTTCTACTCATACTTCTCTAGGGTGAAATAAAAGTCCCTCAATCATTCATAGATACTGTTTTATCTCTTTGCTTCTTTTCATTGCCAACTTCTGAACATAGCAATCATACTATCTGCCTTGTTGCCCTACAACACACTCACTCTTTCACTCTTTAATCTGACTTCTTCGCTTAATGCTACTCAACAACCCAGAGAGGCCTTCTTTGAGCACACTATTTAGTGGGTTCCCTCCATTATTCACTACCCCTGCATACTGTTTGTTTTTTATAATAATTGGATTTGCTATACATTTATTTGCTTGTTTATGTGTTTATTGTCTATCTCCCCCACCAGACTGTAAATGGTATGAAGAGAATAAGTATATAATTCTATTCATAAATATATTACCTAGGACCTCGCACAGTGCCTGGTCCCTGGTAGGCCATCAGCAAACATTTATTGAAAGAATTATGGATGAATACTCAGCTAAAATGCCTCTTCTATATATTACCCTGTTTCCATTCCAATGGCTTTCACTCAATTCTCATCCAACTAGATTTTTCCATAGCATTTGGCACTGTTCGCACTCTCCTCTTTACCTTCCTTGAAACAGTCCCCTTCCTTGACTTCTGTGGCATCACACTGGCCTGGTTTTCCTCTTACTTCTTTTATTCTTCCACCTTCTTTTTATTTACAAGAATGTTTCTCCTTAACCCCTCTCTATGGCTGTTTCCTAAGGAGCTTAGGTTGGTCATCATTGTTGTCATCATGATTATGGTTGTTGTTTCTTCTCCTCCTCCCCTTCTTCTCCCTCCTCCTCCCTTTTCTCTCCTTCCCCTCCTCACTTTCTCTTCTTCCTCCTCTTCTTTTTTTCTCCTCATCCTCTTTTTCCTTCTCATCTCTCTCTTCCTCTTCTCCCTTGTGACCTAAGTAGTCAGTCATCCAGTCTTCTAGAATCTTCTTCCTTTCTCAGTAGCTCTTATACTCACCTCCTTCCAATTCAGATCCTTATTACCATATTTTAGTGACTATTAGTAATTAAGAGTGTGTGACTGAGGAACTATGTTTAAATTTTTATTTAGTTTTAATTAATTTAAATTTAAATAGCCACCAGGGTGAGGGTCTAGAGAATGCTCCCTTTTGGTCTAAGGCACGTGAGTCTGTGCCAACAGATATTCTTGGTCAGATATGAAGGTGGGCTCAATAGGGCAGGGGCTGTGGAGCCTGGAAGGTAAGAAATTTGAGTGGGGAGTTGGGGAAGTGGCAAGGGCAGGGGCTGTGACTTGTAGCCAGGAGTTGGACTGAGGCCAGGTGCAACAGGAAAATTTTTTCCTAGAGAGGTGAATTGAGTCAATGAAAGTTCTTAATCAAGCGCCACTTTTTGTGGGGAGTCTGATGACTGGAGGGCTAGGTAAGTTTTTTCCAATCTTAAAGATTTCTGGACTATTTGAAGAACAGGATAAAAGTGGTATGTCCCTATCTCATATGTTTGTTGTGAGTATTAAGTGAGATAATGCAAGTACAGTACTTAGAACATGATGACTGGCACAAGTATGTGCTCACGAAATGGTAGCTATTTCCACTAATAGCTACTTATACATAATATAGTAGTTAAAGGCATGGGTTTTGGAATCAATAGATCTGGGTTCTGGTCCTACTAGCTATGTGACCTTGGCTAAGTCACTTTAATTTTGTAAAACCTCTCAGTTTCCTCAATGCCAAAATGAGAATAACACCCATCCCATAGGGGTTTTCTGAGGCTATAAAGAACTTTAAGCACATCACACAGTATCTGGCACATAGTCTGTACTCGTCCATGCGGTTATTATCATTGTGTCTGTTATCTCCCTGTTAGCTACTTGCTCAGGAGGCATTGCTGCTCTTTTAAGGTAGATAGAAGTTCTTTTGAAGCCTGGACACCATCTCCTTCATCCAGGAAAGCTTTGAAAGGGGGATCAAATACAGTGGGTTTTTTTTTCTTTTGCAGTGGAAAGGCTTCATTAACAAGGATATGGATGTAGATGGAAGTTTTTGCACCATACCCTTTCTAGTTCACAAGGTATTAGATAGGTTCTTTGGCCTTAGGGGCCAGGAGTCCAGACAGACCTGTACTCTGTAAACCTGAAATTTGTAGACCACCAGACTAACAATTTTGGAAGTTGAGCAGGGGCCTAGAAAATGGATAAACAGTGCCATGAATGACTGGGAATTACAGAGGCATTCAGGTGAATAACCAATCTAGTTTGAAGAGGTTCTTGGAGACTGTTGCCATAGAATCTTTTCTGACCTTCATGGTTTTAAGGTGCATCTAGGGGGCACAAGGTTCAGTAGTGGAGAGAAGTAAAATCACTTTATCTTAGTGGTGACTGAAGTAGCACCAAAGAAGCCATTTCTGGAGCATTTAGAAAACCTGCAGATAGTGTGCTGAAGACAAATGGGTTTTGACGCAGAATGTAGAAGAGAAGCTTGGCTGAAAGTGTGATATAGACTGGAATTCCAAAGTCTAAAATAATTTGTCTAGAGCATCTAGAGAGGTGTAAATGCCTCGATTCCCACTCTCTCATCACAAATTTATTCCTTCCCCTGTAGTCTCCATCTTAGTAAAAGACACCACCATCCACCTAGCTGCTCAAGCCAAAAAACTCATCATCTTTGATTTCTCTCTCTCACCATCCAAAACCTTACAGTCTTGTATATTTTCAATATATGTCATAACTTCTATCACTTTTCCACCTTGACTGCCATTACCCTAGCCCATCCCTCCATCATCTCTCACCTGGACCACTGCAATAACTTCCTAACTGGTCTCCCTGCTTGCACCCTTGTCTCTTACAATTCATCCTCCGGAGTGATCTTTTAAAAATGTAAACCATATTTTGGTCTCTCTTCTAGTGGCTTTTCGTCACATATAGAAAAAAACTCCAATATTTTGCCAAAAATAAATATTTTTTTTTAGTTTTTATAATAAATAAATGTAAAAATCTTACTAATAAATAAAGTAACTCTTTACTTTTACTAAAGGACCCTCCAAGATTTGGCCTATGCTCAATACTATCCACCTTGCTTATTTTATTCTGTCCTCACTATTTTTGATAAACAGAAATGTTTTCTCTTGTATTATTCTTCCCTTAGATCTTTTTATGTCTGGCTCCTTCAAGTCATTTAGGTGTCAGCTCACATTCTACCTCTTCAGAGAGGTCTACTCTAGCTACCATATGATCAGTTACTCTTTCTCATCACCATGTTTTATTTTCTTCATGTCACTCATCACTTTTGAAAGTATTTCATTTATCTATTTAGTTGTTTGATGTCTATATCCTTCACATGATTGTAAGATCCATGAGGGCAGGAAGAAGTATTTGAAATAAACCTTTAGAACTTAAAGGAGTTTGCCAAATGGATATATGCGAAAGGGGGATGCTCTAAGAATTGAAAACTGATGACTCAGAGCTGATGGAGTATACAGTAGGAAGACTGAAAAAGAGCAGAGAAGTAGGAAGAAAACCAGGAGAGTGTGGCATCATAGAAGCCAAAGGAAGAGGAAAAATAAGGATGGAGGGAGCTGTCCAGCATCACATGTTGCTGAGAGGAGAAGATAAGAACTGAAAAGGGTCCATGTATTTGAGAAACAAGGAGGACATTGGTGACTTCAGTGAGAACAATTTCAGTAGATCAGTGAAAGTGAAAGCCAGGTTATAGGTTGGAGAGAGAGTCGGTGGTGAGACGTAGAGATATCAAATGTAGATTACTTGCTTTAGAAGCATGGTCAGGTGAGGAGAGATGATGGATAGTGTCAAGAAGGGATAGAGTATCAAGGGAGGTAGGAATTTGTTTATTTAAGATGAGTGAGATTTTCCAGTTTTTATTTGTGGAGGGGAATGAGCCAATCAAATGTTAAAGATATGGGAAAGATAAAGGCTAATCATTGGAGCATAATTCCGAGGGAGACAGAGGATGGGATTCAGAACCCAGCTGGAGGTTTGGCCTGAGTTAGGAGGAGGACCCTTCCTCCCCATAAGAGACAAGAAAGTAGGCATTGATACAGATATAGAAAAGTATGTAGGGAGGGGCCTAGGGAGTTGGGGGAGTTTGTACCCAGTGGTTTTATTTTCTCTGGGCCAAGAAATAGACCATCTGCTGAGAGAGTCATATTGGGAGAAAGTTGGGGGATGCTTTGTGCTGCGAGTCTTCAATAATCAGTTTGGGATCAATGTTTATCTAGCAGTTGAGCAGGGCGATCTCAGCAGATATGTAGGATGTGGCCCATCTGGCCAGTGTTGAACAAGAAACCTATCATTTCCTGATCTCTGAAGAAGGCCATGGCCTATGCACTTTGAGAGCAGAGTATCAGCGTTACTTATCTATTTTCCCCAACTGGGAGAATATGCCTTTTACCTTAGTTAATAAGAAACAAGTTTGGACTTTTTCAAAAGGAACTTTTAATAGAAAGTTGGTGGGAGGGGGCAAAGACAGAGAAAGAAACAACCTTCAAGAATATAGATTCCTTATTTGAACTACCTCTGATATGGTGCAAAAGATCAACTTGGTTGACCCAAATTTCAGGGTCCCCCACCAGGTTCCTTCTCCTCTCCTAGGCCTATTTCTATAGACTTACAGTGGCTCTCCCTCCACTGTAGTTGGATCATATCAGACAGTTCCTTCTCCATCATATCTTTTGTTGCCTTCACATTCCTTGTTCCTCCACCATGGAAGACCCACTTCCTTCCATCTAGCCTAAATATTGCTTATTGTGATGGTTAATTTTACATGTCAACTTGACTGGCTGTGGGGTGCCCAGATTGAACATGATTCTGGGTGTGTCTCTGAGGGTGTTCCTAGATGAGATTAGTATTTGAATTGGTGGACTCAGTAGACTGTCCTCCCTACTATGGGTGGGCCTCATCCAATCTGTTGAAAGCCTGAATTGAACAAAGGGTAGGAGGAGGAATTTGCCCCTTTTTGCTTCCTGCCTCACTGCTTGATATCTCATCTCATCTTCTCTGGTCCTCATACTGGGACTGAAACCATTGGCTTCTTGGGTTCCCAGGCCTTTGGACTTGAATTGAATTATACCACCAGCTTTCCTGTGTCTCCAGCTTTTAGACCCCATATTGTGGAACTTCTCAGCCTCAGTAACTGCATGAGCCAATTCCTTATAATAAATTTCCTTTAAAAATTATCTATCCGCCTGTTGGTTCTGTTTTTCTGGAGAACTCTGACTAATACACTTACCCTTGAAGATTCTGATCAACATTCCCATCCTCTCAGAACCCTTCCTGACTAAGGTTACACTGTGGTAATCTGTTAAAGCTGTCCAGCACTTGAAAGCAGTGGTGTTCCACCCTCACTAATCATTGTAATCATCTGGGTAACTTTTAAAAATACTGCTGCCTGGTCTGCATCCTAGAGATTCTGATTCAGTTGGTCCATGGTAGACCTTGGGGTTTGGTACAAGCTGATTCTAATGGTCAGCCAATGTGGAGAAGCCCTGCTTAATGGCTCTCTGGGGAATAGAAAATCAAGCAAATTGGAAAACCAGCTAAGCAATCGAAATTGTTCCTTTGTTCCTTAGTCCCTTGTGTAACTTTTGACAGTCACCTTGACATAGTTTTTGACTTCCTTTGGTATTCTTCTGTCTGCTGCTGGGCCTTTGCCCTGTCTGACAGGCCATCGCATAACTTCCTGGTTTGACCTGCCTTGACTTTTAGGTTCCTGTCACCATGTCTGACACTCTCTGTTTGAACCAGGCTCCTTCCCTGGCTCTAGGTTTCTAGCTACTATTTCCCCATCTTTCAGACTTCCCTTCACCTGGAATCTGATTCCATTTTCAGGCTTCTGACTGCCATGTTATGAGGATTCCATTCCCTGCTCTACTTCCTCCCAACAGCTTAAATCTTGGGACTTGGCACCTCCATGGTTTTGGATCACCTTAGCATCCTAGGATGTTCTCCCTGGATCTTACCCTTGCTCAACTTGTGCATTAAAACAAGTCTCCAATGTTTGGTACAAAGATATATAATCATCTCACCTTTATCACAAGGTACTTGAAGGCAGAGCTTAAGATTTGGCTGCTTGATTTTCCCTTCTAGGACCTAGAACATAACTTGTTACCTAGTAGTTACTCAGTAAAGTTGTTGGGTTTAATTTACAGACTTGCAAACTTGTGAAGTTGGAGAAAATTTGGGTTCCAGAGATGGTGAAGGGCCTGGGTTGCTGTCCTCTATCAGGACATCTTCATTGTCCTCATCTAATTCTAGTTCATGTTTAATCATCTGAACAAGACTGATTACTGTTTGATCTAATATTGTCTTGTCAAGTACTGATCAGATTGTTCCATCAGCACACAACTGACATGAGGAAGGAAAGAAGATTCTTTTTAGGAGAAATAGAAAAAGCCAAAGCTCTTCTACCTGGTAGCGGACTGTTGGAGAAGGTGGCAAACTGATGATGGAAACCCTATCCTCTTTCCATGCCATGCCCAAAGCCCCTGCTGGTGCCCTCCTGTCCAAAAGCCCTCTAGCTAGGGTCTGCCCTGCTTGCTGGCATCCAAAGGCGAGAAGCTAACTTTTCCCTTTTCATTTCCCCTTCCCTTCAGTAAGCTTACAATTTCTTGCCTGGTGACAGCTTAACATGCTACTCTTTCTGAAATGATACACATTTTAGAAGGAACAGCTTAGAGGTAGCAAAACAGCTGGAAATTCTGTCAATAAATCAAGCAAATAGGGGGGATCTATTTTTTTTCCTAGAAGGAGGGAGAAGTGACCTTCCCAGTGCCCTCAAAGCACGTTATGCATCCTCAGTGGTGAAAAACTGAAACCATTTCCACTAAGATCAGGAACAAGACAAGGTTGCCCACTCTCACCACTATTATTCAACATAGTTTTATAAGTTTTAGCCACAGCAATCAGAGAAGAAAAAGAAATAAAAGGAATCCAAATCGGAAAAGAAGAAGTAAAGCTGTCACTGTTTGCAGATGACATGATAGTATACATAGAGAATCCTAAAGATGCTACCAGAAAACTACTAGAGCTAATCAATGAATTTGGTAAAGTAGCAGGATACAAAATTAATGCACAGAAATCTCTTGCATTCCTATATACTAATGATGAAAAATCTGAAAGTGAAA
The DNA here is from genome assembly GCF_965194825.1 of Balaenoptera physalus. NCBI lineage: Eukaryota > Metazoa > Chordata > Mammalia > Artiodactyla > Balaenopteridae > Balaenoptera > Balaenoptera physalus. The sequence continues at coordinate 92,422,650 of NC_138903.1, forward strand.
TTAAGAAAACACTCCCATTTACCATTGCAACAAAAAGAATAAAATAGCTAGGAATAAACCTACCTCAGGAGACAAAAGACCTGTATACAGAAAATTATAAGACAGTGATGAAAGAAATTAAAGATGATACAAATAGATGGAGAGATATACCATGTTCTTGGACTGGAAGAATCAACATTGTGAAAATGACCCTACTACCCAAAGCAATCTATAGATTCAATGCAATCCCTATCAAACTACCACTGGCATTTTTCACAGAGCTAGGACAAAAAATTTCACAATTTGTATGGAAACACAAAAGACCAAAGCAATCTTGAGAAAGAATAGCCAAAGCAATCTTGAGAAAGAAAAATGGAGCTGGAGGGATCAGGCTCCCTGACTTCAGACTATACTACAAAGCTACAGTAATCAAGACAGTATGGTACTGGCACAAAAACAGAAATATAGATCAATAGAACAGGATAGAAAGCCCAGAGATAAACCCACGCACATATGGTCACCTTATCTTTGATAAAGAAGGCAAGAATTTACAGTGGAGAAAAGACAGCCTCTTCAATAAGTGGTGCTGGGAAAACTGGACAGCTACATGTAAAAGAATGAAATTAGGACACTCCCTAACACCATACACAAAAATAAACTCAAAATGGATTAAAGACCTAAATGTAAGGCCAGATACCATCAAACTCTTAGAGGAAAACATAGGCAGAACACTCTATGACCTAAATCACAGCAAGATCCTTTTTGACCCAGCTCCTAGAGAAATGGAAATAAAAACAAAAATAAACAAATGGGACCTAATGAAACTTAAAAGCTTTTGCACAGCAAAGGAAACCATAAACAAGACGAAAAGACAACCCTCAGAATGGGAGAAAATATTTGCAAATGAAGCAACTGACAAAGGATTAATCTCCAAAATTTACAAGCAGCTCATGCAGCTCAATATCAAAAAAACCAACAACCAAATCCAAAAATGGGCAGAAGAGCTAAATAGACATTTCTCCAAAGAAGATATACAGATTGCCAACAAACACATGAAAGAATGCTCAACATCATTAATCATTAGAGAAATGCAAATCAAAACTACAATGAGATATCATCTCACACCAGTCAGAAGGGCCATCATCAAAAAATCTACAAACAATAAATGCTGGAGAGGGTGTGCAGAAAAGTGAACCCTCTTGCACTGTTGGTGGGAATGTAAATTGATACAGCCACTATGGAGAACAGTATGGAGGTTCCTTAAAAAAGTAAAAATAGAACTACCATATGACCCAGCAATCCCACTACTGGGGATATACCCTGAGAAAACCATAATTCAAAGAGTCATGTACCAAAATGTTCATTGCAGCTCTATTTACGATAGCCAGGACATAGAAGCAACCTCAGTATCCATCGACAGATGAATGGATAAAGAAGATGTGGCACATATATACAATGGAATATTACTCAGCCATCAAAAGGAACAAAACTGAGTTACTTGTAGTGAGGTGGATGGACCTAGAGACTGTCATACAGAGTGAAGTAAGTCAGAAAGAGGAAAACAAATACCGTATGCTAACAAACATATATGGAATCTAAAAAAAAAAAAAAGAAAATGGTCAGAAGCACCTAGGGGCAAGGCGGGAATAAAGATGCAGACCTACTAGACAATGGACTTGAGGATATGGGGAGGGGGAAGGGTAAGCTGGGACAAAGTGAGAGAGTTGCATGGACATATATACACTACCAAACGTAAAATAGATAGCTAGTGGGAAGCAGCCGCATAGCACAGGGAGATCAGCTCAGTGCTTTGTGACCACCTAGAGGGGTGGGATAGGGAGGGTGGGAGGGAGGGAGATGCAACAGGGAAGAGATATGGGGACATATGTTTATGTATAACTGATTCACTTTGTTATAAAGCAGAAACTGACACACCATTGTAAAGCAATTATACTCTAATAAAAATGTTAAAAAATAAATTTTTAAAAAAGCACGTTATTTTCAGGAAAGCTCTGTAGGCCATTAAATAACAAACAAGAAAACTAAAAATTCTCAGCCAAAGGCCACCTGGTGATCCTTAGGTCAGAAACTAGCTTTTCCAAATGAGAGTCAGATGTCTTAATTTTACAGTGAAGAAATAGGCTCCGAGAAGGAAAGTGACTTGCCAAGTATTACCCTGAGAAAGGTCTAGACTCTATGCCTCTGTTGTTCCATACGGTTGAGAATTCTTTGTATTTGGCTACTCTGATTCTTTGCCATTGTCTCTGCTGAAAGTTGACATGAGATCTTTAGTATTTTTCACAAGTAGGAGGGGTAGAAGAGAGTTTTTTTTTTAAAGAGGAGGAAGTAGAGTTTTATTTTAAATACAATTCTTAAAAAATTAAAGTGGGAATATGATACGGAATTTGAATTATTGATGGAGACCAGAGAAATTTATTCAAAAGTGTTTATTTAGAGGTAATAAACCAAAAACAGAGTTGCATCTGTGTGTGTGTGTGTGTGTGTGTGTGTGTGATGTTACTGTTGGAATCTAGAACAAAGTGTCACAAGAATGAATGTTAATAATCAGGATAGAGTAGGGCAAGAAACTGGGGTGAATAGGTCGTGCCTGGCACCTGGATTAATGAAGTGCCCATGAAAAGGAGAATGGAGGTAGGAGAATCCTGAATTGAAAGTCACAATTAGACTTGCTTTTCAAAGTTTTCTAAGTGGTGTCAGCTTTGGATTAAGAAGGGAGTTTCAGGGAAGACTCCCCTTTGAATTGGGCCAGGGCATCATGGAGAAAGCTACACAATGCATATGGGTGCCTGAAAGGCCCATTTCTCAGTTACTGCTGTCTCGAGCAGGCCAAATCACCAAAATCCCATTTGATGGATTTCTGAAGTCTTCTCATCATATTGTGGGTTCCAAGAAGAGCAGCAACTGGGGTCTGTTTCCATCAGTTTTGAGGAGTGAAGTAGATTTGGGAGAACCCCGATCCCTCCTCTGTCCTTCAAGGGGAGTGTGGCAGAGGTAGGGAGACAGCATAAGGTCAGTCTCAGGTGTGATTCCTTTTTGTAAAATTATTTATTTATTTATTTATTCTTGGCTGCGTTGGGTCTTCGTTTCTGTGCGAGGGCTTTCTCTAGTTGCGGCGAGTGGGGGCCACTCTTCATCGTGGTGCGCGGGCCTCTCACTGTTGCAGCCTCTCTTGTTGTGGAGCACAGGCTCCAGATGCGCAGGCTCAGTAGTTGTGGCTCACGGGCCTAGTTGCTCCACGGCATGTGGGATCTTCCCGGACCAGGGCTCAAACCCGTGTCCCCTGCATTGGCAGGCGGACTCTCAACCACTGCACCACCAGGGAAGCCCTGTGATTCCTTTTTGAACAGTGGAGTTTATAGTGATGGATAAAAATATTAGAATACTTTTAAACCTTTGGTGCTGATACTGTCCAGGAAATATCTAAGACATTTGCCCTAATACTGCCATTTCCTCTGCCTCTGCCTCTGCCTCTGCCTCTTTTGCTCATTGCTCTTTTGCTCTTTTGCTTTTGCCCACAGCATCCAGTCACAGATGTGAGGCTGCAAATAACCTCTGAGTGCCCAGCTCTCTACATTGTACACACAGGAGCACTTCCCTTTGACCCCCGCACCCCTACTTTGCTAGTTGATAGGGTGCGTTAGGGCATTGTACTCACTGAGTCCATTTCAAATCAGCTGACCAACCCTGAGGCTGAGCTTCAAACTCCTTCTCATCCTGGAAGCACAGAGAGCAGCTCACTGGCTGCCATGGAGGGGAAGAAGCAGGATGCCCTTCCTTGGCAATCATAATCGTGTTCATCCACACATTGTCCTAGAACCTCTGGTATAGGAATCCTTCAGGAGTGAACCAGAGGCTTCCTTCACTGGATAAAGTAGCACACCACTTCTGGTAACTCAGTGGGTAAACAAAGTGAAGTAAGGCTGGATAAGGAAGGGAAAAGATGGGAACAGTGTTGTAGCAAAACCTGTCTTGCTGAACAGAGATTCTTATCTGCAGTATCCTACTGGGTGTGGAATTCTGTGAGTGTTGCCACCAGGGAAGAGCAGATGGGGAGTGACACAGTTCTCAGTGACCATGGCTAGATATAGAAATATATAGAAGAGGCTAGAGGTGATTTTCTGAAGTCAGCATGAAACAGAATTTATTCAGAAGCACACCCAACTTTCTGAGATTTTCGAACAGATGAAGCAGAAAAAGTGCTGAGCAGTTGCCCTAAACTGTCAATAACAATGAATCAAACATTCATGAGTTTAAAATCAGAACATGGCTCATAGACTTAAGGCTGAGTCTGAACTAGGGTTAATATACAGTTGAGAGAGTTGCCTGTTCTAGATTCTTCCTTAAGCTACAAAGGCCTGAAATTGGTTGTGTGTATCCATGGAACTAGTCAGTTTGTTTAAAGTCCATGTATCAATTTTTCTTTCTTTATGGTGACTTGGCTAACTGGATTGATTTGGTGCCAACTCAACAGGAAGTGAGCAATGGGATAGTTGATTTACACCAGAGCCCATCTATTAGTTTGATTTATATTTTAAACCTTCTGATAGAATTTAAAATCAATGACATTAGGACGGACCTAGTAACCTGTCAGAAAATTTTAGAAAAGAGTTCTTGAGTAGCTTTGCTTAAATGAATGAGAGGAGAATGTTTTTCTGATATTCATAATGTCTCACATCTTTAAATGAATTATAGCAATCATCTTGGCCAAACCCCTGAGTGATGTGCTCTGTTTAAGAAAGGAGATTCATCACTAAGATTTGGTAGAAGAAAAGAATATGCAGAATGGATTCTAGGAAGCATCTAGAAACCCCTTAGTCTCCAAGGTCTCAAAGAAGAACTAAGACAGGTGTCTGGGTGCCCGCAGGCATGCTGAAGGCATAATCAGAGAAGGATAAAGCAAAGGGATGAGAAAAACCAAATAGGGAAGCAGAAAGAGATCTGAGAGAAGAGGCAGAGAGATGGCAGTGCAAATAGGTCCAGAGCCACCCAAAGTGCTAAGTTAGATTTCCTTTCCTTGTTTTAGACTTTTGGAGGCATTTGGGGATTACAAGTTGTCTGGGACCTTGATGTTCTCTAAATGTTGATAGCATCAGCCTGAATACTGGCTCTTTAAAATATCTCTGGCATCTGCCACTTTAAATCACCACCACCCCACCTTGGTTTGTGCATCCATTCAACTAATATGTGTGGTGCACATCAATGAACAAAACAGACAAAAATCCCTTCTCTAGTGGACTTCATAATCTGGAGGGGGAGGAAAATAACTAACACATAACAAAAGATAATTTCAAATAATGGTAAATGTTATGAAGAAAAGAAAGCAGGAGTATGGGATAGAATGACGCACAATGCATGTGTGTGTGCACATACTTAAACTAATTAAGTCTGAATAGTAAGAGAAGGTATCATTAAGGAGGTGACATTGGAGCAGAGACTTGAATGACAGGAAAGAGCCAATCAAAGACCCAGAGGAAGAATATTTGTTTTGTTTTGGCCGCGCTGCTCGGCATGCGGGATCTTAGTTCCCTGACCAGGAATTGAACCCGTGCCCCCTGCAGAGGAAGCATAGAGTCCTAACCACTGGACCACCAGGGAATTCCCCAGAGGAAGAATATTTGATGTGTAGGAAAGAGCAAGTGCAAAGGTCCTGAGGCAGAAACAAATTCTGTGTGTATGAGGAACAGCAAGAAGGCCAGTACAGCTACAGCATACTGAATGAAGGGGAGAATGGTAGGAGATGAAGTCAGAGATGTGAACAGGGGCAAGAACTAAGAATTCTGAACTCTGTATGCTCACAAAGGAATTTGGATTTTATTCTGAGAGCAAAGGGAAGCCATTGGTGGGCTTTGAAAAGGGATGTTACATGATTTAGTATACATTTATCTTTAAAAAATGCTCCATCTACTGTACGAGGAGTGAATTTTAGGAGGGCAAGACCAGAGACAGAAAGACCAATTGTAAACTACTGGAAAAGTCCAGGCAAGAGATTATGGTGACTTGAATGAAGGTGATGGTAGTTCGAAAGGGATATGGAAGGATATAGGATATATTGTGAACGTACATTTGATAGGACTTGCAGACTAATTACTTATTAGTTATGAGGGAAAATGAAAAGTCAGTGAGGAGCTTATGCAACTGGATAACTTGTGGAATATTTACTGAGGTAGGAAAATCACCCACCTTAGTAGTAGTGGGTTTTTGGTTTGGGTGATGGTGGGGTGTAGGGATTAAGACTACAGTTTTGAACATGTTAAGGTTGAGATGTATGTCACTGAGAAATCTCAGTTAGGCAATTGGGTATATAAATTTGAAACTCAGTGGAGAGATCAGGCCTGGAAATATAAATTTGGGGATTGTTATTTAAAGCCATGTAGATGGATAAAGTCACCAAGGGTCAGAAAGTAAAGATAGAGGAGAGTTAACTGGGACCAAGCCTGGGCAACACCTTCATTTAGAGATCGAGCAAAGGACAGTAACAAGCAAAAGAGACTGAGAAAGAGGAGTTATTGAGGTAGGAGGAGAACCAGGATGGCCTCCTGAATACCAAGAGAATGGCATATATCAAGAAGGAGAGATTGTATTTTCCAAAGATGGTCATAACGATAATTCACATTCCACATGCTTTTGCTACAGTGTGACCTTGCCACTTCCCCATTAAGAAGTGGATTCTACATCCCCTCTCTTTGAACCTGGATGGACTTTTATGATTGCCCTGACCAATATGATATGATAGAAGTGGCATTATGTGACTTCTGAGACTAGGTAATAAAATGTAATTCAAATTCTGTTTGGCTCTCTGTCTCTGTCTCTGTTCTCTATTGGGACATAAGCCTTTGGAGCCCTGAGGCACCATGTCAGAAGTTTGGTGACCCTGACATAACCATGCTGAAGAAACCAGGTGATGAGACCACATAGAGATAGGGAGAGATGCCCAAGGAACCCCAGATGTTCCAGTTTCCAGCTGTTTGAGCCTCTCCAGAGCAGGCATTAGACATGTGAATGAATAAGTCTTCAGATGATTCCAGCCCCAGCCATCATCTGACTGTAACTGTGTATAAGACATAAGAGCTACCCAACTGAGTTGTTTCCAAATATCTGACCCTCAGAAATTGAGAGAGGTAATAAATGATTGTTGTGTTAAGCCACTAAGTTTGGGGTGACTATTTTATGCAGCAGTAGATAATCAAAACAAGGATGAAAAGAAAAAAAATGTCTGTTGGATTTGGCAACATGGAGATCATTGCCGGTTTCAGCAAGAGCAGATTCAGTGGAGTATAGAGATGGAAGCCCAAATGGAGTGGATGGAGGAGAGAATGGGAAGTGAGGAAGTAGAAACGGTGACTGTAAATGATTCTTTCAAGATTTCAGTGGAGGGGCTTCCCTGGTGGCACAGTGGTTGGGAATCCATCTGCCAATGCAGGGGACACAGGTTCGATCCCTGGTCCGGGAAGATCCCACGTGCCGCAGAGCAACTAAGCCCGTGTGCCACAACTACTGAGCCTGCACTCTAGAGCCCGCGAGCCACAGCTACTGAGCCTGCGTGCCACAACTACTGAAGCCTGTGCGCCTAGAGCCCGTGCTCTGCAACAAGAGAAGCCACCACAATGAGAAGCCCACGCACCACAACAAAGAGTAGCCCCCGCTCGCCCCAACTAGAGAAAGCTCGTGTGCAGCAACGAAGACCCAACGCAGCCAAAAATAAAATAAATTAAAAAAAAGAAAAGAAAAAAAAAGGTTTCAGTGGAGTGGAGACTTGGGACAGTGGTTAGAGAGATCAGGGGAAGGTTTTTCCTTTTTTAAAATGGCAGATACTTGACATATCATGGTGGAGGAAACTCAGAAGAAAGAAATATTAATAATATAAGAGGCAATGACTCAGTTCCTCATCACCTCTTACTTAGACTACTGCAATAATTTTCTAAAGGGTCTCTCTCTCTCTCTGATTTCTTCCCACTCTGTTTTGCCCCCGTTCTCAAGGTGAGGAGACTGAGGCACAAAGATTTAGTAACGTTGCCAGGAATACACAGGAGCTAAAATTCATAGCTAGGCAGTCTAGCACAAAAGCCCATGCACTGTGCTGTTCTCCATGTAGCACACCATCACAACTTTTCATGCACCCAATGCTACAGTCAAACTGAGCTGCTCACTTTCTCCCAAAGATGTTTTATGCCTTTCTTCCTTAGGGCCATTGTTCTTTTGCCCCAGTGATATTACTGGAATGCTCTTCTTGCTGCTCTCAGCCTATGCAAATTGTACTGATACTCCAGGCCCCAGCTCAGATCTCTTCCCTGACTCTTATTCACTAGAGTGGCTGAGCTTATGGCTGGATTGTGGTTTTGCAAGCTTGGCAGCTAATTGCAGCAACATGGATGGACTTGGAGGGAATTTAAAGGGCAGATTCCTAGTCCTGACCCTGGTACCAGCAGCTGTGGGGCTATGAGGTACTTTCTGCCTCTTCATCTGAATGGTGTGTGTGTGTGTGTGTGTGTGTGTGTATATGTATTCAAAAGGACAAGACTAAGTAGGAGCTGGTCCTGTGGAAGGCTCTGGGTGCCATGGTAGGGAAAGGGCCTTCCCCAAAGAGATTTGCCTTTGAGTGAATATAGTGGGGGGGGTTTTCCAAAGTGTGCTGGGGAGAAATTAGATTTGGGCTTGGCTTCCTCTGTTGTTGTTGTTGTTTTTTTTTTTTTTTTTTAAAGTTAAAAGCCCTATCCTGGAAATTCAACTGTGGAGACTCCCATCCTCTTTTCACTATTATTTAGGTTTTTAAAAAAAAAATAATTAATTAATTTATTTTTGGCTGTGTTGGGTCTTCGTTTCTGTGCGAGGGCTTTCTCTAGTTGCGGCGAGCGGGGGCCACTCTTCATCACGGTGCGCGGGCCTCTCACTATCGCGGCCTCTCTTGTTGCGGAGCACAGGCTCCAGACGCGCAGGCTCAGTAGTTGTGGCACACGGGCTTAGTTGCTCCGCGGCATGTGGGATCTTCCCAGACCAGGGCTCGAACCCGTGTCCCCTGCATTGGCAGGCAGACTCTCAACCACTGCGCCACCAGGGAAGCCCTCTGTTGTTGTTTTTTGATAACAGCGTGTTTCTACTCCCTCGGGAGTGTTGACTGGGATGGTATTGCTTGTGTTGGTTCCCAATAATCTTTACATAGTGTTGAATTACAGACTGACAGTAGAGAGAGAATGCAGAGAACAGTGCACTCTGGGACAATTTCTAGACAAAGAACACTCTACTCAGCGAAGAACAGCTGAAATGGGTGGGGTTTTAGGGGGGAGGTGCAGGAGACAGGCAAGGAAGTATTCAAGAAAGGATGGTGACATTAGTCATGCCCATTCCTTTTGGAATAGGATTTTGCTATCTTCATCATTTTTTCGGGGACTCAAGTAGTTTTGCATGAAAGGGAATCAATCAAAAGTCACTCTATTCTTCTCATTGTTTCACATGCTTTTAGTCCCCAACTCTCTCTGTGAGGTTTATCTGGTAGTCAGGGAATATTTGGTTTCGCAGGCATATATTGTATGTTCTGTGAGAGCAGTGCCAGCAAATCTTTCCTAGACAGGTTATGTTGTTTGAGGGGTTCCCTGTCTCCTCCACAAACCTGTGAACTGATTGAGGGCAGTAACATATCTTTAAAAAATTTTTGGGGCTTCCCTGGTGGCGCAGTGGTTGAGAATCTGCCTGCTAATGCAGGGGACACGGGTTCGAGCCCTGGTCTGGGAGGATCCCACGTGCCACGGAGCAGCTGGGCCCGTGAGCCACAACTACTGAGCCTGCGCGTCTGGAGCCTGTGCCCGGCAACAAGAGAGGCCGCGACAGTGAGAGGCCCGCGCACCGCGATGAAGAGTGGCCCCCACTTGCCGCAACTAGAGAAAGCCCTCGCATGAACCGAAGACCCAGCACAGCCAAAAATAAATAAATAAATAAAAATAAAAGTAGCTATAAAATTAAAAAAAAAATTTTTGTACAAAGGTTACACTCCATTTACAGTTATTACAAAACATTGGCTATAATTCCCATGTTGTACAATACATCCCTGTAGCCTGTCTTACACCCAATAGTTTCTATCTTCCACTCCCCCACCTGTATGGTGCCCCCCTCACTGGTAACCACTAGTTTGTTCTGTATATCTGTGAGTCTGCTTCTTTTTTGTTATACTCACTAGTTTGTTGTATTTTTTAGATTCCACATAGGAGTGTAATCATACAGTATCTGTCTTTCTCTATCTGACTTATTTCACTTAGCGTAATTCCCTCCAAGTCCATCCACGTAGCTGCAAATGGCAAAATTTCGTTCTTTTTTATGGCTGAGTAGTATTTCATTGTATGTATATACAGACATCTTCTTTATCCATTCATCTGTTGGTAGACACTTAGGTTGTTTCCATATCTTTACTATTATAAATAGTGCTGCTATGAACATTGGGTTGCATGTATCTTTTCAAATTAGTGTTTTTGTTTTTTTGGATATATACCCAGGAGTGGAACTGCTGGGTCATATGGTAGTTCTATTTTTAGTTTTTTGAGAAGAGGGCAGTAATATATCTTCACCATTGTATTTGCCATTCCTCACACCTTGCTCAGAACACAGTGATTATTGAATATCTATTGAATGAATGCATGGATACTGTATGTCTGATAGAATAAGAATTTGGATTATAAAAGTTTCTCCTAAGAAAGAAAGGGCCAAGGAGATTCTGTAGATTTTATTATGCGGGCAGTGTAGAGGCTGGGAAGTCATCATAAGGTAGTGGCACCAGGACAAAAGAGCAATCTAATTAAATTCTGCATCTAAGACAGAAGTATATTATATACTCTTCTAGATGTTTCTTGTAGCCCAATGCAGTCAGAAGAAAGCAGGTGAGCCCTGGCCCTGCTTCTGCTAGTGGTAAAGGTGGTGGGATCCCCTAATGGCACATAGATATTTCTCCCAAAAGTCTCCCATTTTCTGCCGAAGGATCAGGTACATGGTAGATGTTCAAGAAATATATGTTGAGTAGTAACAGCTTACTTGTATTGATATTTACTATGCACCTTTACAGATGAGGAAACTAAGACACAGAGACAGTTAAGTAACATGTCTGAGGCCACACAACTAGTGAGTTGAAAGAGCTGGAATTCAAACCTATATAGTCTGGCTCAAGCACTAATAGGTTTAAGCACTCTGTTATCCCATATAGCAACCTGATTTTTAGTCACTCCTTTGAGTGAAGGCATTGGAATTACTGCTAAACTTGCAAATATCTAAGAAGGGGAATACCTTTATCTAGTATTTATCATCTATTTTCAGCTTATTCATCACACAAAATATTTTTTGATGCTATATGCAGCCTATACATACATGAATATGTACTGACTAAACTTAAAACAATTTGGTGTTTTAACACATGTATGCCATCAATACAATCATAATGAATATATCCATCACTGTAAAAGTTGCCTTGTACCTCCTTTATAAAACCTCCCTCTCACTCTTCTTTATCCTCCCTGCTCTGTCCCTGGACAACTATTTATCTGCTTTCTGTCATTATAGATTATTTTTTCATTTTCTGAAGTTTTATATAAATTAAGTCATACTGTATGTATTTTTTGGTCTGACTTCTTTCAGTATAATTAGAGATTCATCCATGTTGTTGAGTGTATCAGTAGATCATTCTTTTTTATTGCTAAGTAGTAGTATTTTATGGATATCCCAAAATTTGTTTATTCATTCATCTGTTGATGGACATTTGGGTTGTTTCATTCACATCTGGGGCCATCACAAATAAAGTGTTTACGAACATTTGTGTACAAGTTTCTGTATGAATATGTTTTTATTTATCTTGTGTAAATAACATTTTTTTAAAATTACACTATACTAGGTGTGCTTTATTTATTTATTTATTTATTTATGGCTGTGTTGGATCTTCATTTCTGTGCGAGGGCTTTCTCTAGTTGTGGCAAGCGGGGGGCCACTCTTCATCGCGGTGCGCGGGCCTCTCACTATCGCGGCCTCTCTTGTTGCGGAGCATAGGCTCCAGACGCGCAGGCTCGGTAATTGTGGCTCACGGGCCCATTTGCTCTGCGGCATGTGGGATCTTCCCAGACCAGGGCTCGAACCCATGTCTCCTGCATTGGCAGGCAGATTCTTAACCACTGCACCACCAGGGAAGCCCCTTGTGTAAATAACATTTTAAAGAAACTTCCAAACGATTTCTAAAGTGGTTGTACCATTTTACATTCCCAGTAGCAGTGTATGAGAGTTCCCATTGTTCTATATCCTCAACAATAGTAGGTATAGTCATTTAAAAAATTTAGACATTCATTGTAATTTTAATTTCTATATCCCTAATGACATATAATGTGAGGATCTTTTCATGTGCTTATTGACCATCTATATATCTACTTTGGTGAAATGTTTGTTCAAATCTTTTGTCCATTTTTTATTAGATTGTTTTCTTATTATTGAATTTTCACAGTTCTTTATATATTCTATTCTAAATAAAAGTTTTTAAAAATCAGATGTGTTGATCTCCTATTGATGTGTAACAAATTACCATGAACTTACCAGTTTTAAACAATACCCAATTATTAGCTGAATTCTGTAGGTCAGAAGTTTAGCACAGCATGGCTAGGTTCTCTGCTCAGGGTCTCACAAACCTGAAGTTAAGTTGGTGGTTGGCCAGAGTTCTTGTCTTGAGGCTCTGAGAAAAAATCTGCTTCCAAGATCATTCTTGTTGGTACAGAAGTCAGTTACTTGGAGTCGTAGGATTGAGGTCCCCATTTCCTTGTTGGCTGTCATCCAGGAGTCACTGTCAGCTCATAGAGGCCACTCACATTCCTTACTATGTGGCCCCCTCCATCTTCCAGCACCATTTGTTAGAATAAACTATCCTATTTTCCCTGAATTGCCTTGGTAGATAAAAAATCATTGTCTATATACACGTGGGTCTGTTTCTAAACTTTATATTCTGTTTCATTGATCTGTTTGTCAATCTTTATGTCAATACCACAGTGTTTGGGTTACAGTAGTTTTATAAGTCTTGAAATCAGACACTGGAAGTCCTCCAACATTGTTCTTTTTTTCAAAGTTGTTTTTGCTATTCTAGGTTGTATGTATTTCCATATGAATTTTAGACTCAGCTTGTTCATATCTAAAAAAAGAGCCTGCTGGAATTTTGATTGGTATTGTGTTGAATCTATAGATCAACTTGAGGAGAATCGACATCTTAACATTTTGAGTTTTCTGATCCATGAACACTGTATATTTCCACCATTTATTTAGGTCGTCTTTATTTCTTCATCACTGTTTTTGGAGTTTTCAGCATACAGATCCTGCATATATTTTGTCAGATTTATCCATAAGTCCTTCATATTTTTGATGCAATTGTAAATGGTATTGTTTTAAAATTTCAGTTTCAATAGTTTATTGCTGGTGTATAGATAAGTTTGATTTTTGTATGTTCATATCTTGTGTCTTTCAACCTTGCTAAATTCACTTATTCATTGTAGTAGCTTTTATGTAGATTACATAGGATTATCTACATAGACAATCATCAAAGACAATTTTACTTATTTCTTTCCAATTTGGATGTCTTTTATGTCTTCTTCTTGCCTTATTGTACTGACTAGTATCTGCAGTATAATGATGAATAGAAATGATGAGAATGGAAATTATTGCCTTGATTCTGACTTAAGGGAGAAACAATTCAGTTTTTCCCCATTAATTATGATGTTAACTGTACTATTTTTCATAGCTGTTCTTTATCAGGTTGAAGAAATTTCCTTTTACTCTTAGCATCATGAGAATTTTATTGGTCAGGAATAGATGTTACATTTTATCAAATGTTTTCTCTCTATTCAGATTATCCTGTTTTTTCTTAATTTTTAAAATTAAAGTACAGTTGATTTACAATATTATGTTGGTTTCAGGTGTACAACATAGTGATTCAATATTTTTATGGATTATACTCCATTTAAAGATATTACAAAATAGGGCTTCCCTGGTGGTGCAGTGGTTAAGAATCCGCCTGCCAATGCAGGGGACACAGGTTCTTGCCCTGGTCCAGGAAGATCCCACATACCGTGGAGCAACTAAGCCCATGAGCCACAACTACTGAGCCCACGTGCCACAACTACTGAAGCTTGCACACCTAAGCCTGTGCTTCACAACAGGAGAAGCCACCGCAAATGAGAAGCCTGTGCACCGCAACAAAGAGTAGCCCCTGCTCGCTGCAACTAGAGAAAGCCCGTGCACAGCAACGAAGACCCAACACAGCCAAAAATAAATAAATTTTAAAAAAGATATTACAAAATAATGGCTATATTTCCTATGCTGTACAATGTATCATTGTTGCCTATTTATTTTATACATAGTAGTTTGTACCTCTTATCATGTTTTTTTAAAAGAAATTTTGTTAATATGGTGAATTACATTGATTGGTTTTGAAATATTACATCAATCTTGCATTCCATTTGGTCACGATGTATCAAACTTGTTTTATATTGTTGAATTCTATTTGCTAAAATTTTGTTTAGAATTTTGCATCTATGTTCATGAGGGATGTTGGTGTTTGGTTTGCTTCTTATAACAACTTTGTTCAGTTTTGGTATTAGAATAATATTAGCCTTTCAGAATGAGATGGGAAATATTCCTCTCTCTTACATTTTCTGCAAGAGTTTGGGTAGAATTGACATTATTTCTTCCTTAAACATTTGATCGAATTCACACCAGTGAAGCCATCCGGGGATGGAGTATTCTTTACGGGAAGGTTTTCGATGACAAATTCAACTTTCTTAATAGATAAAGGACTGTTCATATCAGGACCAGGACTAGAGTGAGGTGAGGGGGCATTTACTCTCAGGGTCATGCAAGTTCTAGAGAGGGCTCAGCTCAGAGCTGTCAGGCCATCAGTACTTTCAGCAGGTTGGATATGAGTGTGTTAGTCCTGAATGGTGGATCTGGAGGCACATCATAGCATCCACTATGCTGTTTAATACACTCTAATCCATTTCATAACATTGATATGGACATTCTTAATTTCTCATATTTATAAAAGAACCTTGGCATGTATTTTGCAAGAGTGATTTCAGAGTGAACCCAACTGTCAATTTCAGTCAAGATTCTGGTCCCCAGAGTAGTCAACGCTGTGGTACAACAATCTCCCCTCCTGCAATTATACTTACTGTGATTGAAACATTAACAGGACTTAATTTATCATCAGGGTGTTGAGGTGATGGGACATAGTGCAGGTCCATTTTCATGGAATTGGGACCAAGGTCCTGGTGTTACCATAGGGTTTAGGTCTGGGTGGAGAGATGAGTCAAAAAGAGGGAAATAGAAGTCACTGGAAATAGACAGAACTGCCTCTGTACCATTTTCTGGGCCCTGCCCTGCTGTGAGCTCTTAGATGTAGTATTTAGTCCATGGACTCTTTTCTCCACTACTTGAGTAGAGGGTAGTGACTTTCATTTCCATCTTATGGTCCAAAGAGAAACAGGGAAAAAATGGATTATGTATCATAGTGCTAAATTTGAAAGTGACAGAGAACATTTTGAGAGGACACCCTTACCAGCTTGCAGTTGAAAACCTTTGTATAACTTACAGTCGGCCCTTTGTATCTGTGGTTGCTCTGTATCCACAGTTCTGCATCCGTGGATTCAACCAATTGCAGATCGTGTAGTACTGTAGTATTTACTATTGAAAAAAGTCCAAGTATAAGTGAACAACAAACCCATGTTGTTCAAGGGTCAACTGTATATGAAAGCACAGCCTTATTTCATATACTCTCTCTAGTCAGGGTAGATCTATGGAGTCCTTGACCCATAGCACACAGCTCAGCATCGAGACAGCCTTGGCGTTTGCTTCCTGATGGATTCCTTCCATGCCTAAGTGCCAATTTTGATGTAGCTGTGCCCTTTCCTTGTGCTTGCCTGACCTCCTGGGCACTGGAGTTTTCTTCTTGATTCCAGGCCTGGTGATAGGATCCTTGCTAGGTTCTGTTTTACTTCTACACACTGCCCTGCCTGACACCCTCCCATTCCCCAGCCTCTACTGGACTTCCTTGATGTCAATTACCTATTGCCCAGCTGTTCTTCTGCCAATTTCCTGCTTGATTCTTCCCCTCCAGGCCTAGAAATTTTCATGGCACCTACAGCAGCATGGTATAGCAGTTAAGGGTACTGGTGCTAGTGTCAGACTGTCTAGGTTTGAATCTGCCACTAAATTGTTATGTGACCCTTGGCAAGTTACTGAACATTTCTGAACTTCATTTCTATCTCTCTTCTTTAAATGATAGTAATGGTACTTACCTTATGGGGCTGTTGTGAAAGATGCCTATTGGAATATCTGGCATATACCTACTGAGTAACTCAATAAACATTGGCAGTTACACTGGGAACTTCCTGGGTCATCTGTTATGCCCAGGTCGGTTTGTCTCATCTCCTCTTCCCAACTCTCTCATGTAATACACCTAATTCTGTCACAGTTAATGGAAAAGCCACTCTTTTCTTTTTTGCTTAAAGAGCTGGGGAATAAGTGAAAGGATAAAGGTTTAACCCAACCTCTGCTTGGTTGTGGGCACCTGGCAAAGCTGTGATTTTGTACCAAGTGACTTTTCTCCTCAATTTGGGGAGAAGAAAGCCTGCTTCTTCTGGAAATTAGAATGACTTCTCTAGAAGGGACAGGAAAGGAAGATATCAATTCTTTTCCACTGGAAATCTTTCAAATCTCAGTAATAAGGCCAAGGGGGGGAACCCATAATTTCTTTGCTGGGTGCTGGATAGAGACTATTCTGGGTACCAGGGTAGAAGGGATGAAAAAAGTACCTGGTTTAGTGTTAAAGTACAGGACAAGCCTATGAAAAAGAATTTGCTCACAGACTAGGCCCAGGATTCATTCAGAGAAGGATCTTGCCATGGCACCAGCTGGCCTAGAAACCTGCTAAGAGTCCAGCATTGTGGATTCTGGAGTGCTCTAGGGCTCCAGGTAAAGTGATATGCCAGAGGCCCAGACCACTGAGAGTCTTTTCTCATCTGGTGCCTAGAAGTCTTCCCTGCCCCGCACAGAAGCCCGCACTTTTAGGATAAGTCCAGTTCTTCAAATAGCTTCTGCTTTAGTCTTGAAGGTATTGTCTAAAATTCCCACCATCAATTATTTCTTAGGGGGTTTTGGAGGCATTCATATTAGCCTGATTAAGCCAGTATATTATGTGGGCAAGATAACACATTAATAGGAATTACTTGATGACTAATTCATTAGCACCCACTGACTCACCAGCAGAGAATGGGGACCTGTGAGACTTGTACTTAGGTTGGACCTGAGATAGGTAAAGTTTAATGCAACTAGTGGTACAAAGTGGGGAGAGGGTGGTAGGGAGAATCAGGCAGGGACAGTTTTGACAATGTGGGCTTAGAAAATAGAAACTCATTTTAACGTCGGATAAGCAGAACATAATTAGGGAAGTTAAATCTGCTGGTAAGAAAAAGAAAAAATATACATGATACCTTCCAAAGACAAATTGAAATAATTCTTGGATTATTCACAGTTTGAGATGAGCTGTACATTGGCTGTGCTTTCTTTGGTCATGAGCCCAGGGAGTGGAGTCTATCAGTGGGGAAAACTGCCCAGGGAGCCAATAAAGACAGTAAAGAAGTACTTGGGATTCCCTGCCTCTGTCTGCTCTTCAGTGGAACTCCAAACAGAACAGAAGTGGCTCCCCATCCTATTCAGATCTTACCTTGTCTTCACGTCCAGCTCAGCAACCACCTCTTCCTTGAGGCTTTCCCTGTCTACCCCAGTCTACTGTGCTCTTTCCCCTGTGAACTCCATACTGTGGGTGTAGATGGGTATTTGATTTTAGAGAATCTTTTCATGTATTCACCTCTTATCTTTCCGCCTGGAAGAGAAGCCCTTGGAGAACGGGGCCCGTGGCTCATTCATGTTTCCCACAGCATCTGCCACAGAATCTGCTCTCAGTAAATATTTGAAACCTTGTCTAGGAAAACCTGTATTTTACCTTTGCCCCTGAAGATGCATGCAGGGCTGTTCTTTCTTTTAATATTTTTATTCATTATAATTTACACGTATAGCATCTGACTACGTTGTCATTGTAAAATTTCAAACGATGCAGATGGTGTTAAATTCTCTTTGACTTAACCACCCTCCTCATCCCAGTCCTCTTTCAGGAAGCAATCACAATTTACAGTTTGGTAGGTAGTCTTCCAAACATTTTTCTCTGCATTCACATACATGAATGCATACATAGAGATATAGTAGCCCCCCCCACCCCAATCCATGGTTTTGCTTTCTTGCAGTTTCAGTTACCCATAGTCAACTGCAGTGCAAAAATATTAAATAGAAAATTCCAGAAATAAACAATTCATAAGTTTTAAACTGCGCACTCTTCTGAGTAGCAGGATGAAATCTCGTGCAGTCCTGCTTGGTCCCTTCCTGATGCCCAACCATCGACATCATCTGCTCCTGACATCCCACCATCAACACTGTCCTGGCTCAATGATCTAGGATCACCCAAAGCAGATAATCCTCCTTCTGATGTATTGTCAGAAGGTCAATGGTAGCCTAATGCTGCATAACAACACCTGTGTCATTCACCTCACTTCATCTCATCACGTAGGCATTTTATCATCTCACATCAGAAGAGGGAGGGTGAGTATAGTACAATAAATATTTTGAGAGAGAGAGAGAGGGAAGATGAGACTGCATTCACATAACTTTTATTAAGTATATTTTTATAATTGTTCTACTTTATTATTAGTTACTGTTGTTAATCTCTCACTGTGCCTAATTCATAAATTAAACTTTATCATATGTATGTATATATAAGGGGAAAACATAGTATATGCAGGGTTTGGTACTATCCGTGGCTTCAGACATCAACTGACAGACTTGGAACATATCCCCTGCGGATAAGGCAGAACTACTGTATATAGATTTGTGTTTTCCCATAAATGGGTGTCATATTGTATCATTCTGCAGCTTGCTTTTTATTTTTTTTTAAATTTTTATTTATTTATTTGTTTGTTTATTTATTTATTTTTGGCTGTGTTGGGTCTTCACTGCTGTGCGAGGGCCTTCTCTAGTTGCGGTGAGCGGGGGCTACTCTTCACTGTGGTGCGTGGGCTTCTCATTGCGGTGGCTTCTCTCGTTGCGGAGCATGGGCTCTAGGTGTGCCGGCTTCAGTAGTTGTGGCTCGTGGGCTCTAGAGTGCAGGCTCAGTAGTTGTGGTGCACGGGCTTAGTTGCTCTGCGGCATGTGGGATCTTTCTGGACCAGGGGTCGAACCAGTGTCCCCTGCATTAGCAGGCAGGTTCCCAACCACTGCGCCACCAGGGAAGCCCTGCAGCTTGCTTTTTAAATTTAATGACATGTTTTGGGAATCTTACCAGGTAAAGACAGATTTACTGCATTCTTTTAAACTGCTGCATCATATTTTATAGGATGGATGTATTGCTCCTCTATTAACACACGTTTAGTGTTTTCCCAATTTTGGATTTAATCACTACAAACAACAGTATAATGAAAAATCCTTATACACAGCTCCCTGAGCACACACGTGAGTGTTTCTCTAGAGAAAATATCAAAAAGTGGAATTGCCGGGTCATAGGGTATTTGTTTAAAAAGAAATTTTTTTTAATAAAGTCTTCCAGTGTGGATCATGTAGGCCTTTCTGCCCCATGTGGAAGGAGCTGGAAGAGTGTTTTTCCCTAAGGTGCACTGCTTACAGCATCAATGGGATTATTTTTTTAAAAATCTTGTCAATGAGGAGACAGTAAAACATTTATACAAGTCATTTCCTGGAGACTCCTAAACAGTGTATTTACTGCCATTGTACAACCCTAGGTGGAATTCAGAGTGGTTTTGGGGTTGCAGGGCAACACAGCAGCTAGACCAGTAGCAGGCAAGGTAAGGCTGCTACCCAGTGAAACTTCTTGTTATGGGCTTTACTACTATGGGGCTCTGATTGCTCTACTCTGTGCTCCAGAAAGCCACCTGGCAAACAGATTGTCGTTAGCCTCAACAGGCAGTTAAGTGAATGAGTTTAGAAGGTTTAGGGGCACATTTCTCTGCACTTGGGAAAAACAATTGAAAGCCAAGCTTTGATGTCAGCGGGATGTTAAGCTATCTCGGAATATAGAGGCTGGCCCAGAACAGTGAACACTCAACAGTAGTTTAAAAATAAATGCAGTTCAATTAAAATATAAAATTAAATTTTGAGGCAATCTTGGAAATATGAATATGTGCTAGGTTTTAGATGATACCAAGGAATTATTAATTTTTGGTGTTTGGTGTGATAATATCATTGGTGATGTGTAATAAAAATGTCTATACTATTTAGAGATGCATACTGAAGGTATGTAGGGGCTAAAGGATATGTTTGAGATTTGTTTTAAATTACTCTATAAGTAGAGGAAAAAAGGGATAGCTAAAGCGAAGGTTGTGACATTTTGTTACTTGTTGCTTTGGGTGATAGCTTTATATGTGGTTCATTATATTATTCTCTACATTTTTGTACATTTGAAAATGTTCATAATGCATGTTTATAAAGAAGGCATGATAAAGATCCACTTGGAGCAAAGGCACATCCAAAACAACCTACCAAAGGAAACTGTGGATTCATCTCTTGAGATAATTTGTAATGTACAGTTGGATATTCTATTCTCTGATGGGATTTTCAGGTCTGTCAAAAAGACTGGGGGCTGGACTAGATGACCTTTGAATGTCTACTCTGGCATTGCTATTCCCGTGGTACTCCAGGCAAAGGTATCTGTATTCAAACCTAAGGTAAGAAAATCTGAATTCTTACAGATGTAACATTTAGGGCATTTTTTCTTTTTATTTATTTTACCAAATGTATTTGACATATAACATTGTGTAAAGGCCATTTTTAAAAATTTAAAATTTATTTCAGAACTCATTTAAGTAGCCAAATGCCTTCTTGTTTTTTGATTGGATTAAAAACATTTTTTTAATAGTCAAATATTTTCAAGAACATATATAACATCTATGTGCTTATTATGTCCTCCCTCCCTCCCTCCTTCCTCCCTCCCTCCCTCCCTTCCTTCCTTCCTTCCTTCCTTCCTTCCTTCCTTTATTTTTGACCACTTGGCATGTGGGATCTTAGTTCCCCAACCAGGGATTGAACCCGTGCCCCCTGCAGTGGAAGCATGGAGTCCTAACCACTGGACTGCCAGGGGATTCCCCTACTTATTTATTTTTATTTGACAAAATAGTATATATTAAAATATACAACCTGATGATTTGATATATATATACTTTGTGAAATGATTACCACAATCAGGTTAATTAATACATCCATCATTTCACATAGTCACTGGTATTTTTTTGTGTGTGTGGTAAGAATGCTTAAGATAAAAAAAAAAGAATGCTTAAGATCTATTCTCTTAGCAAATTTCAAGTATGCTATACAGTATCATTAGCTATAGTCACCATGCCATACATTATATTTCCAGAACTTTTTCATCTTATAACTGAAGGCTTGTGCCCTTTGACCACCATCTCCCCATTTCCCCCACTCCTCCAGCTCCTGGCAACCACCATTCCATACTTTGCTTCTATGAGTTCAACTTTTTTAGATTTCACATATAATTTTTTTAACTGGAATATTTGGTTTTCTTTGCTATTAAGTTTTGTAAGTTCTTTATATATATTGGATATTATTAACCCCTTATCAGATAACTAGTTTTCATGTATTTCGTTCCATTCCATAGGTTGCCTTTTCATTTTGTTGATTGTTTCCTTTGCTATGTGGATGCTTTTTAGTTTGACATAGTCCCATTTGTTTATTTTTGCTTTTGTTTCTTGTGCTTTTGGTGTCATATCCAAAATATCATTGCCAACACCATTGTCAAGAAGTTTTTCCACTATGTTTTCTTCTAGGAGTTTTATATTTTCAGGTATTATATTTAATTTAATTACATTTCAAGTTAGTTTAGGGGAGTGGTTTAAGATAGCTGCCCAGTTTCATTTTTTTTTTTTTTTTGCATGTGGCTATCCAGTTTTCTTAACACCATTTGTTGAAGAGACTATCCTTTCCATGTTGTGTGTTCTTGGCACCCTTGCCAAAGATTAGTTGACTATATGTGTGTGGCTTTACTTCTGGGCTCTCTGTTTTGTTCCATTGGTCTATGTGTCTGTTTTTATGCCTGTACCATACTGTTTTGTTTACTATAGTTTTGTAATGTAGTTTGAAATCAGGAAGTGTGATGCCTCCAGCTTCATTCTTTCTCAGGATAGCTTTGGCTATTTGGGGACTTTTGTAGTTCCATATAAATTTAGGATTTTTTTTTCTTTTGTTTTTTTCTACCTCTGTGAATTGAATTGGAATTTTGATAGGGATTGCATTGAATCTGTAGTCCCCTTTGGGTATTTTGGACATTTTGACAATATTAATTCTTCTGAACTAATATTTTAATGAACATGAGATAGCTTTTCATTTATTTGTGTCTTCCTCAATTTCTGTATGTGCATTTTAAAGAGCAAAAACAGAGCAAAATAAAAAGAGCACTCAAGTCATCACCACCCAGCTTATGAAAATAAAAGTTGCTAGTAATTCTGAAGTTACCTGTCTACCTCTGAGTGCATCACCCTTCCTCCCACCCAGAGACAACTGCTAGCCTGAAATTTGGATAAATTATTCCCTTGTTTTTCATTATTTTTATCACACGTATGTGCATTCCTAAATATTGTTTCATTATATGTTTTTGAAATTCATATAAGTTAAATCATACTGCATCTTGTTGTTTTGCTCAGTATCTTTGAGATTCATTCATGTTGATGTGAGTGGCTATAGTTCATTTAACTACTGCATGATATTCAATTATATGATTATATTAGGATTTATCTATACTGTATGTGGATGTATGGGTTATTGCCAGGTTTTTTGATGTTAAAAGTATTGGTGTTATAGACATTCTTATGCATGTTTACCATTGCACACGTGTAAGAGTTTCTCTTGGTATATAGCTAGAAAAGGAATTTATGGATTAGTTACATGATATGTATATCTTTAACCTGAATTCAGTTAGAATTCTTCCAGTAATGCTTTGCATTTGCTTCTGTCAGTAGCCTGGAGGACACTACCAACCTTGGGCCACTTGAAGTTGAATTTTTTTGCTTGAGGGTTTTTAGATAAATAGCACAAATCTCAATCAGAAACTCAAATGGTGGCCAGCTTGTGGTTACAAAATCTCAGGGGAGTGCTTTTTTTTCTGGCTGCTTTTGTTTACTGTCCAGATCCCTCAGGTAGTTGTTTGTTTATGTTTTGTTTCAGAGTTTATCATTATTATCTGCAGGAGGGTAGGTTTATTAGGAGCTTACTTCTCTATATTGTACATGACATATTGTAGAGTGAAAAAAAATTAAGGTACAAAATAGCATAAATGAAATGATTCTATAGCTTAATAAAATCTGGAAGGATAAACACAACTTTTTCTTTATGGAGAAGTGGCATCATGAAGGACTTTTACAGTTTACTTTCTATACATTTGTATTGTTTGAATGTTTACAAAGAACATGTATTACTTCTATAATCGCAATAACAATAAAGATATTTCCATTTTGGAAAGAAGAAAATATTGCTCCCAGAATAGGTTCTAGTCTTAGTCATTAAAAGAACAACATATGTGAAAGTAAGTGTGTTATCCCTCCCAGGGGTATATGCATCCTAAGGCATCTACTTCATTGGAAAGTGACAGGTCGTATCCAGGGAGAAAATGATCTTTGTCATCTTGGGTCAGGGCAAGACCTTTCGGCAGTGGAACCTTCCCTGGCCTTCTGAATAACTCTTTGGGCCTGTGCCTGAATTGAGGTAGTATATGAGTTGAGACTTTTGAACTAACTTTCTCTCTCTATGGGAGCTATCACAGCATTGCTTTGGTTCCATTAAAACAGTAACCTGGAAGATGTTAGTGACAGCAGGAGAATCAGTCACTTTTCCACGTGCTCTCATAGAAATAACGTCTTGCAGGGCACCATATTGGACCTAGAAAAATATATAATGGGTAAAAGTTGTCTTCTGGAGGGCCTCTAAACCCTTTTTCAGACACCCTAGATGAGAGCTGCTTCCAGAGCCCAGTGCCCTGATTTTTCTCACACTGTATTGCCACATTGTGGTCCGTCTTCCTGGCAGCACACCATGTCCCACTTCTTCCAGACTTCTCTGGTGCTTCATTTTCTTAAGGTCCATGCTCCCAAGGTGACAGCCAGCTAATCTGACACTGAGCTCCATGCAAATGTATTTGTGGGTATCACTGGGTGCCCATGTGTTAGTAGGTGATCTCTCTCATTTTGATACATCTTCATAAAACATAGCCTTAACCCAAATAAGTGGCTTAATACTTGGAAATTCAGGCACAGTGGCTGGCTGTAGTGGAGAATGTTCTGAGTAAATAGGCAGGGAGGCAACATAGTCCAAACACAGTAGTGAGGTTTTAGGATATGGGGCAAGAGACATGGAATTTGGAATGATCTGAGCCTGGCATTAAAACTTCCCAGGAAGCCAGAGAGACTTTTTGGGGGCCATGCCACGGAGCATAGCTTGCAGGATCTTAGTTCCCCCACCAGGGATCGAACCTGGGGCCCCAGCAGTGAGAGCACCAAGTCCTAACCACTGGACAGCCAGGGAATCCCCCAGAGAGACTTCTAATAGCTTCCCACTTGACCTCACTTACTAACCAGGACTTGCTCTTTATGGAAATCAGACCCTTCCCTCTCCACTGACAGGAAGACAATTCTAGAACTGATGAGCCCTGCAGGCTAAAACATATCATTCTTCTAGTTTTTCCTGAAAAATACAGCAGCTAGGCTGCTTGCTCCACTGGGTCATTTGTCTCTATAGCGACTCTTGAAGGAGAAACCTGAGAGTGGGGTCTGGTCAGATAGCATTTGCATTCATTTGAGGCCAGAGCCTTACTCTTACTGGAACCAAAGGTTAAGAAAAGGCTTCAAGTGCCCCCTTGACTGCCCTTCATCAGGAGACAAGAGGGCCCTCTGTTTTCTCTCAGTCACCACTGTCATCAAATCTCCTTTGAGCCTCGCAGCCCCTGTCTCTTCTTTTGAACCTTGAATCCCTTGATTGTATTCTTAACACACCCGTGTCACTACCTCCACCTCTTCTCAATATTTCTCTGGGTTCCAATGTATTCTTTCCTCATTCCTTATCCATGCAAAGGAAGACGTGTGCCCTACTCTTGCCCCCCGTGGACAAGACTAACCTTTAACTGCTCTTTGGAAACTTCTCCTGATTTTATTCATTCTTTTTACTGTATCCTCAACTTTTCTGATTCCATAACATATTTTCCCTTGGCTTAAAATAAGGCACAGGGATTACCTAGTCCAAATAAAGTAGATGCCTTTCCTAAAAACACCTTCCTCTCTTAGGGAGAATACGGGGAATAGCTATCTCTCTAAAGCTGCTATTCTCTCTCCATCCTTTTCTTTGCCAGCAAATTTCTTAAAAGAGTGGCCTACATTTCTTGCCTCTATTGACTTCCCACCCACCTGCCCCACCCCACTGCAGGGTGGTTTCTGCCTTCACCACTCCACTGGAACTGTTCTTTTTAAAGTAACCAGTGGTCTCCTGCATGTTCAATGTAGTGACCTCTTTTTAAGCATTTAGTTTAATTAAGGTTTCCTAAATACATTGGTGTTTTCAGTCACTGGCCGCATATGAAAGGCCCAGTCCCTATTTCTGAGGAATAAATGAGAACTCATGATGACGAGGCTTGTTTCTGGAGTGGCACCAGGGCCACATGTGGGTGGTGGGAGTAGGGAGGAGCTGTGGGCTTTCTTTCCTTGCTGTGATTAAAAACCAAATAGGCATTCAATCGTTCATTTACTTGTTTGACATATACTTTTGTGTATCTACTGTGTGGCGAGATAGCGGCCCCCAACTCTCTGGGATGCAGTGAAGCTTCTTTCTGCTTCTGTAAGGACCAAGAGGTGAGCAAACCTTCAAATTGTCTTAGTATCTGAGTTACCAGTGCCAGACCCTCTGTAGGCTCAGCAGTCAGTTGCTACACCTATCTGCTACTCATCAAGAGCAACGCTCACTTACCTGAGGCTGAATTTTAAAAGCCTCACCCTAAGATACAAAATTATCCACATTGCATCATTTTTAAAATACCACTAGGATGAGGTGGGAGGAATGATCCAAGTGTAATTTATTTGAAAACTTGGTCTGGCAGAGGGAATTTAAGTTAATGTTAATAACAGAGCCTCTTGAAAAGAGGTCAAGGGGGTAACATAGCTTTAAAAAATTCTGTTTTATAATCCTGTCCATTTAGAAGGAGGAGGAGTGCAGTTTGTCTGAAGGAGGCAAGGGGGAGCCATGGCCTCTGGTCCTCACTTTGAACTTCTGAGCTTATTAGCAACGGGAATAAATATTCAGAAAGATTTCACCGCAAGTTGCAAGGACTTGGACTCTTCATTCAATGTGATTATTTCCTACCCTCTAGCTGTCCATAAGAGAGGCTCTTAAACACGCTGTTCAGACATGATCAAAACATTAGCCAAGCCTTATGATGTTTGGACATGCTAGGCAACACTGGAGTCACTAATCACAGGGTTACTGACAGATGCTAAGTACAAGCATCTGTATGTTAAGATTTTTTTTTTTTACTGATCCACATGTAACAGGGCCCGAGGACTGGAAAAAAAAAAAAACGGATAAAGCACATTTGGGGATGTGCAGTGCGTGCAGATTTGACCTAGAAAATAAAATGCAAAATGAGAATCTTGACATTACTAACTACATCTGAACAGTACTAAATATCTTAATTCTCTTAATGATCCTGAATGTTTTAAGGATAATTAACAATAACTAAAATAAAAGGGCCTGCTCTTCAAAATACACATGGTGAGCATATTCTGAGAATATGAAATTATACATTTCTCTTTCCCAGGTAACAATTAATTTATAGAAAGAATCCATCCATAGAAAAATGTTTATTTGATACTCTTATTTTAGAAGGTACCAATTCCTTAGAAATTTTCTGAGTAACCAAGAAGAAACTTCGTATATTATTTTACCAGTCTAATAGATCAGCGCGTTAGTCACTTAAGCCTACAGGAAATGCATTTATTAAGGTGTAATCTATGTTATTAAGTACTCAAGGGAATCACTATTAAGTTATAAATCAGTGTCACTGTTGATTCAGGAAAAAAAAACACAACAATGAGTCTTCACAGATTTTTCTCACTAATCTCCAGGCATCTAAATAAAATGAGGAAAACCTCAACCTTGAGGCTTAAATATATGCATACAATATGACTCTTTTAAAAGGAAGAATAAAGGTCCCTTCAGGGTTGGCATATTTTAACTCTAATTACATACATGGGATTATGAGAAATCTATTGTATAACTGTATTTGAGAAAAAAAGGGGTTGAAGTGTGCTTAAGAGGTTCACAATGAAGAAAGGATAAAATTCTTTTTCAGAACCGAAGCTCAAAAACCAAACAAGTACCAGAGTTGTTACTAGCTGTTGGTAGCAAAAATTGTCAAAAACGCTGGTTTGGACAATGTAATTATTTAATACGTACCTTGTATGACTGAGGTAAACAAAGAGAATCACAGGTGACACTAGATGTGTACTTGTATGGTCCTCACTGAATTGTTAAATTATCTTTGTGACATTAAAGCAAATGGGTTCATGAAGAATAATAAAGTATTGAGGGCTTAATGGGTATCAGGTTTCTCTTCTACATGTATTACCTCATTTAAGGGTTAAAACAACTTTATGTCATGAGTAAGTACTATTATAGTCCCCATTTTACATTATTATCTACACTTTACAGAAGAGGTAACTAAGGCTCATAAAAGACTTACCCAGGGTTACATATAATTAGCAAGAGGTGGAGCTGGGATTCAAACCCGGGCAGTCTAGTCTGTGTTTATAACCATCCATAGGAATAGGGGCTGCTGCTCTTCATAGTCTACTGGAGGGAACCTTAGAGATAATTTATACCAAGTCCATCCCACTCTACTGTATCCTTATTGTGGAGATAGTCAATCTGAGGCCCAGAGTGGAGAAATCAGTAGCCTAAGGGCTGTGGCCCCTGCTGGGATATGAACTGCTAAGCTCATCATGTTCAGAAGCAGGAAGAGTATCCTTAATCTTTATTTATTGCCAAAATAAATAAGTAATCAATAAACCAGCTCCTGGCCACTTGGGTAACACCCTATGGCACCAGGTTTAATGACCTGTATGTCAGGGTACTTCTGGGGCTCTATGGTTAGGGAGTAAGGAGTAGAAAGCAGCTTTGCCTTCAAGTCAGAGGGACACAGCAAGTGTGGGGCCTCTGAGGATGGGAGACTACTTGCTTGATGTGTCTCTTTCTTGACGGGAAGGCCAGTCTGATTCCAAGTCCCAGTGAGGCTGACAGCTCAAGTTCAAATGGATTCTAAGAGGTCCCTGCTCATTGCTCAGGCTCCAAGGTTAGTGGGTAGATGGGAGCAAGAAGGGGAAGGGCAGTGTGCTTGGGGGAGTGGGCCGAACAGGGAGCTGAGGGGCTGTGATGCATCCAGCAAGGAACACCACCTCTGAGCTTCTTCCTTACCCTCCACCATCCCTCAGAGCCTCTACCCTCCCACTCTGACTCGCCCTTCTTCCTTTGTCACTGGGGAACTTTCAGAACCAGTTCAGAAGGAGAGGGCAAATTAAGCTGCAATTGGAACAATTAGTCTTCGTTGAAACCCCTGCTCGTCTTTGGACATTTAGACAAAAGGGAAGAAATGGT
This sequence comes from Balaenoptera physalus, assembly GCF_965194825.1. NCBI lineage: Eukaryota > Metazoa > Chordata > Mammalia > Artiodactyla > Balaenopteridae > Balaenoptera > Balaenoptera physalus. The sequence continues at coordinate 92,451,408 of NC_138903.1, forward strand.
GAGCCCTGAGCTTGAAATCTTTTTATGCAATCAGGCTACTTAAAAAAAAAAAAAAAAAAGGAAACCATTATTTTTAGGTTTGTCATGTTTGTCTCACCATGATAAAGCGAACCATCTAATTCAAACTGAGGCCAGAGAACGAGCCCAGTGCAGCTGTCAAAGAAGCTTGGAAAAAAGGAGAAAAAATAGTTTTCACGTGCTGTTCCTTCTGTCTGGAACGCTCTTCTTCCACCTCTTGAGATTGCAACTCAATTGTCACTTCTTCAGAGAAGCATTCCCAGTGGTGGGCCACCCTCTCCTTCAAGGTCATGGTCACCTATTACCTGTTTTCAGAGAACTAGATATTCCTTGGTATCACCTGTTACAGTTGTGGTTTTACTCTTACTGGTGTGAATTTTTTAGACAAATGGCTATCTCCCAAATTAGACTCGAAGTTTCACAAGGGCAGGAACTTTTCCCCTGACCTTTAGGCTCCTCAGCGCTGGCATAATTCTCTGTACACATTAGGTGCTCGGCAGTGGTTTGCTGGATAAATGAATGATTCCTTAAACAAGATCCAGTATATGAAAGTAGAATATTTTTCACCATTTCCTTTGTCAAGAGAGGCAGTATAGCCTATGAATGAAGATCTGGAGTCAGACTACTTGAGTTCAAATCTCAGCTTTTCCATTTACTTGCTGTTTAACCTTGGAAAAATCACTTGAGGTCTCTGCCTCAGTTTCCTCTGTCATAGTTTTTTTGTATGGACTAAATGAGTTAATATATGCAAAGCACATGCTTGGCATATTTACTACATTCAATAAATGTGAGCTATTATTTTATTAAAGCCCTTGCTTCAGACTACACTAAGCAATTGTGTATAGCTGCTCATTACAGAAATTACACCTTCTGACACCAGTGGCAGAGATATTGCACTGCATTTTGATTCATACTCCTTGGGCCAACTCCTTACCCTCCACCCCACATTGTCTGTTTCACTACATTACTTGATTTGATGTCACTGAAGCAGGTAGTGAAGGGAGTCTTTGTTTTTTGCAGCTCCTGCCTTGTGAATGTCACTAATGTTTCTAGAAGAGGAATAAACTCGAGGACAAAGCATAAATCCAACAGCTGCCTAGGCAGCCTAAGTTGCAAAGTGGTACAATGAAATAAGTGTCTTGTGCATTTTACTTTGAAGTGACAGGAAAATAAGTGACCCATAAGCCACTAATTACTTAGCAGATCACCGATGAGGGGTTCTGGCTTCCACAAGATTGCCTCGGAGCCAACTAGATGCTTGCGGTTCAGTACATTGGCCATTACATTAGTCAATGAAGAGGAATTAAATGAAGCAAGGGGTTCCCATTTATTTGGTGCAGAGATTTTATGCATGAGGTTACTAGGCTTTGAAACAAATAAGTGATGCTAAGGACGTTGTGCCTTCTAATCCTGCCACCCATAGGCAGCCCTGGTGGGTGTCCCATCCATGAGCACTGCAAATCCTCGTCTCCTTGACCTTTTGTACACTGTTGATGAAAAGCGCTCTCATTTGTTTTCTTATGCTCATGTTGGATCTAGAGATTTGAGGATAAAGATTTGGTTTTCTGCTTCCAATGGGTATAGTAGCTTTGACTTTTGTTTGAGAGGAGCTCTGTGGTTCTGAGCTCAGTTTCCAGAATGAGACAGCCTGGGTTTGATTTCTAGTGCCATCACTTGTGAATTCTGTGACCTTGGCTATGCCACCTAACCTGTCCCAGTTTTTTCATTGGCAAAATGATTCCAATCATAAAGATTGTTGTGAAGATTAAATGAGTTATTAGTCATAAAACAATAGTACACTGCATCATGTAAAGTAAATGCTTAACAAATTATTTTAGTGATATTATTTGTTTCCTGTTTTTGATATCCTTTTAAATAATGTATGGAGTACATGGCTATCTCTATGCTAAGAACCTTACATACATTATCTTATTTAGTCCTCTCAATCACAGATGTGAGATAGGTATTATTCTTATCTCTGTTGTACAGGTGAGAAAACTGAGACTCAGAGAGATTAAGACACTTGTCGAGGGTCACACAACCAGTAAGTAGTAGAACTTCCTCTCCCCACGACTGCATGGGGAAGAAGGGAGGAGGCTGTAGAGAAGAGGGAGGGCTGTCAAGGCTCCAGGCAAGATGCTTGCTGTGTCCTCTGGGCAGACTGAAAAGTGAGGTCTAAGGACCCTGGACAATCAGCCACCCCCAGCTGAGCAAAGAATGCAGCATGCCACTGGGCTTTCCTAACATTTATTATCATTGCCATCATGATTATTGCTCCCTACCTATGTAGCTACCCCTTTCCTCCCTGACTCAAGAGCAAATCAAAAAATCTCTTTTAGGGAGACAATATAACCCAGTGATTAAAAGTGGGGCCTCTGGACTCAGACTGCAGTGGTTCATATCTGATCACTTTTTGAGTGATCTTGAACACTTATTCAACCCTCTAGGCCAATAGTTTTCAAAGTATGGTCTGGGTTTTAATTTCTAATGTGCTAAATATTGAGATACATATATGCTATTGATACATAAACAAAAGCTCATTGAGATCCACCGTGATTTTTATGAATGTAAAGCGGTTTTGAGAACAAAAAGTTTGAGGACCATTGCTCTAGGCTTTAGTTTCTTCTGCAAATTAGGAATGATAACAGTATCAACCTCATAAAATTGTTAGGAGATTAAATGAGATAATGCACATAAAGCTCCTAGCCCAATACCGGACATATAGTAGGTAGTCAGTAAAGCATTATGATTTTTCAATATCATGATTGATCTTCTGCTTTGGGTTTGCTGAGGGTCTACAGCTGACCTCCTTGTTAATTGTAAGGTGGAAATATATACGTGATTATTTACTAGGAAAAACACATACATTATCTGTCATTTGTGTGATCATCACAGTCCTGGGTACAGTAGCAAAACATATAGGAGTTTTCAATCTGTCTGGAGAGACAGGACTCATATGTGAAACAACATCAAACCTGGTAAGATGGCGTAGACTACTAAATCAAGTAAAGTATATGTGCAAACTGCATGGAGTGAGACACTTCTGTACTTATGTTCAGAGAAGAGGAAGACCAGAGCCAGAAATTGAAGGAGGTTTGGCTGGGTGATACATGTCCCATCAATGTCCTAACCATACCCAGTAAGAGTATACAGGCTTCTCAGGGAACCCATAGGGTGTGTACCAGGCCCTTAATATCAACATTGGAAATTAGATGTTCTCTGGTATCTGGGAATACTCTGGTACACTTTAACAAAACGAAAATCAAATTCCTAGCACTTAAATCACATTATCAGAAAATGCAGGGATATGGAGTCAGCTGACCTGGTTTCAAATCCCAACTCTGTTACTTCAGTAACTGTGGAAGCTGGGCTATGTCCAGTCACTGCATGGAGTCTCGTAATCCTATTGTGGAAAATGAGGTTGGTGCTAATTGGCCCCCAACATAAGTGGAGCAAATGAGATCATGTAGGCAATGGAGCTTCACAAATTATAAAGCCTTAAATGAATGTGCAGTGGTGTCACCACATGGTCTTTTGCCTCTTTTGCCTGTTAAATCTCTACCCCCGTGATGTTCTGAGACTAGTGGCATCTGCTCCAGAGAGGAAGCAGGCCTGGAATAGCCTGGGTATTTACAGAGGAGATTGGCAGAGTCTGAGTTGTGAAACTCAGTGGTCCGCTCCAGATCATCCTGTTGAGTTCCTCACTCTCAGGAGCACTAAATTTACTCTCCCCATTTAAAAAAAAATAGCTTCCTAATTTTGCTTATAATGTTTCTCTTCACTTTATGTTGAGGGGTTTGGGGATTTAAGAATACTCCCATACAAAGGGCCGTTCCTTACCTCAGAATAATCCTGTTGGACTCATAGCTCACCTCTCATTGTCAGACACACAGCAAGAGAGTAACTTGCTCAGAATTCGTGGTCTTTTCGAAACCCATCAGAGAAACTCTGAAGAATAGCTCTGCTGTTCCCAGGCATGAGCAGGATTATTTTATGTGGATTGGGTGCCTCCAATAAGCTAGTCACTAGAGGAAAAGTAGCTGCAGCCTGCCTTCCAAAGGCTTGAATTCATAATGCACTCATGTGTGACCTAGGACAAATAACCAGTCCGAGACATGGTTACCCATGTGCACTTTGGAGCCTTCTCCTCTTACTCACTGTGTGACCTTAGGTGGTTCACTTCACCTCTCTGATTCAGTTTCTGCATCTGTCAAAGAGGGATCATTTGTACTGATCCTATAGGGCTAATGTGAGCATTGAAAGAGATAATGCATGTACGTTTATCTCCGTGCCTGGTATATAGTTAGCAGTTCGCAAATGTTAGCCATGATTATGCTAGGATCTTGTCACAGTGTAAAGGAAACCACGCCCCTGACCTCTGAGGGCTTGTACGCAAAATGAGATAAGATATAGAAGAACAAATAACCCGAACGTGGGCAGAAGGGCCAGGAAGGTTGCATTCAGTCCAATGGCCATTGCTCAATCCTGGTGGTGTCACTGAATTCTCCTTCCTTTTTACGCCTTCCTACCCAAATTGCTGACCTCACCCACAGAACAAGGCATTCTTTCAACTGCTTAGAAACCACTTTTCCTTTAATTTTCCCCCTAAGTGGGGTGGGGGGGGAGGAGGGAAAGGGAGAGGGAATAAACACCAGCTGGGATGAGAATATGAAGAAAAGACAGGTTTCTTTCTTTTCCTCATTAAAAAAAAGGGTAGGGTAGTGGGGACAGGGAGAAAAATGTGTTCTTGATGAGGAGGGGCTGCTGGGAAGAGCCCTGCTTCTTCTAATCATCTCGTCGCAGGCAATGCTCTGGCCCTAGCCAATCATTTATTTACCCCAAAAGGTGCCGACGCCAGAGGCAGGTGTCAAAACAATTAATAACACTCCTGGAAATGAATAGTCTGTCCCTAACTCTGCCAGCCTGAGGGGAACTTTCTTCTTAGGAGCGCTTCTTGCGAAACTGCGCTCCCACCCAGAGCAGTGGGGAGGGTCCACTCTGAGAACATTTGATATTGATCTGCAGCCACCCTCCAAAGCCCAGTTGAAAATGGGGGCAAAGCTTTGTCTTTTCAAAGGACTCACCCTCAGCCTTCCTTGTAGCGCCTGGCACCCCGACAAAGCGAAATCTTTGCTTAGATTGAGCTTTTGCGTCCAGAGAAGCGCAGAGGCAGATAAGGGACTTAAAATGGTGGGAGCTGCTGTTCTTTGGAGATAAATTAGAAATAAAAATGAATTCTAGAGTTGAGGATTGAAAAACAATTTTTTAAAAATATGAATTGAAACTGAGACATAGAAAGCCTAAGTGATTTGCTCAAGTAAGTGGCAGAGCCAGAATTTGAACCCAAGCAGTCTGGCTCCAGTGCACACGCTTTTAACCACTACACACTCTGCTTTGCTCTTTCCTGTTCAGTTCAGAGAAAGGGTTTTCTTTTCTTGACCCTACAGCCAAAGGGTTGTGATTACAGCATATAATATCCTTTCTACAACTGTGTGTGTGCTGGTATTTATTTCTCATTTCAGCCAAGAATCTCTTGATGCTTTGAACACTTTCTCACCTGTTCTGTGCACAACTGCACATACTCTCAAATAATTAAAATATTTTTCTTCTTGATGTAATAAGCAGAAATTGTTCTCTTTGGAGCTGGAGTGTCTTATGAGTGCACTGTAATCTGAATTACAACTAAAATCACTGGAAATGCACTCAGTTTTCAGAGAATGCCTCGCCCTTCTAGCTTTGGAATAATGGGAAGGTATTTCCCAGTGACCTGACCTAGAAATTCTGTACCTGAGCTCTCCAGACTACATGATTCTCTTGGAATCCTGAGATCACGTAAGCATCTGAATCTTGGAATTTTCAACCTCCTGGAGAATTCTTTTTTCTTCATTACCTCCTCCAATCCTGCTCAGGAGAAAGCTGGGCCTTGGGGAGTAGGGGTTTGAGCTAATTATCAGGTTGCACTCAGTCAGTTTTTGCTGGGGGATCGATTGCTAGAATCTGCTCCAGAGGAAATTTTGGAACCTCCAGGGCAAAAGATATTGTGCTTCAGATCCCAGGGCCAATCTCCTCAAAGGATTTAGGAGGTCAGAATTTCCTAGACAAAATCCACATTGAGCAGCCTCCAGAAAGTTCCTGTCACCTGCAAGATAGAATCATGATCTCCAGGGAAGGTAATAGGTACTTGTTTCATGTGTTGGCTTTCATTACAGATAGAAGCAGCAGCAGCAACAGCAGCAACACAACTTTGGACCAACTGAGCATTTAACTGAACTTCACCTGATGGGGTGACATTTTGTTTCTCAGGCAAATTCGGTTGCTATTAAGAGGGAGGTAGTTATCATGGTTAAATATACTCTCATTGCAACAGAGTACTAGGGGAGCTTTTTAATATTTATGTGACAATAATTGATCTCTTACCACTGTCAAGTACTGCTAAAGACTTATCAGCTTGCTGCTTCAGTACCATATGTTGTAGCCAAGATGTGCTCCATGTGTCCTACCTGTGCCTTGGGCAGAGAACATTTGCAGTGGATCAGAATAGAAAATGATATGGGCTTCAGAAAAGCTCCTTGCTCTTAGCTTTCTCCTCAATGGCCGGGTATGTGAGTTATGATTATAAAGTAATGAGATCGCCTCCCCAAACCACTTGTGAAATGAAGCCTTGGTCCTTAATTTTTCCCTCCCCCACGTACGGACCAGGAAGGGGGTGACCCAATTAAAGCGGATTCCTTGTAAATTCACCTTGTATTGCATATAACTTATTTTAAATAGGCCATTCTGTGAAATCTGAAAGCCCGCCCACAATTACAATGCTAACATCTATATCATTTGGTTTTTCTTAGTGAGCCATGTGTTGATTTTGCTTGTCTTACTTCAGCAATAACAAAATTTAGCACACACATACCATAAATCTCCCAGGAACCTAAGGAGTGGGCCTTTTTCAAATTTTATTTGAGCCAGATTTTCATTAGGAATTTGTTTGTGGGTATGAGTGAGCTACTTGGGGAAAGATAGTTTAACTGCTTGAAGCTATGAGGGTCCCCTTAGGTAAACTGCATCAGAGAATCACAGTGGGGGTCAAGGAGCCTGAAACATTAATGTAAGCATCCCACAGCCATATGCACAGGGAGAGCGGCCCAGTGGCCCTTCCTTCCTTTTACGCTGGAGTTGTCATGACTCTTGGATTCTTGTGACTGGAGGGTCACAGTTCTAGTGGACGAGGTTAAATAAGGCAAGTGTGTTGTGTTACATGCTCATGATAATATTTATATATTAGAAGCATCCTGACATGGTGGATCTTAAAGAACTGACATTCCTAAGTCTTTCCTCAGACACACTGTCTATGACATCACTCACATAATGAGATCTTTCTATTACAAAATCTAAACACAGCAAATATTTTGACAAAAAACTGGACATGCCGACCACATTAGAATGCTTTTTCCAGAAATCATGGGCCATCTTTTCTGGGATGGGGAATCTTCTTTTCTGTTTGTTCATTTGTTTGCTTGCTTTTCTGGGGAGTAAGGGGAAGGATGTTTTCCAAGTTATTTGAAAGAGACTTAAAGACATTTAACCCTTCTTCATAGCTACTGATGAATGCCTAAGAGAAACTTTTCCTGTATTTACCTTTGGGGAATTAACCTTTGGAGAATTCTGGAAACAGGTTGAATGTGGTCATCGGGGGCCCTGGGCAAATGATGTCTGTATATTTCTTAGACAATTTTCCAGATATTTGGAAAATCCAGTACATAGCCCTAATGCCACAGTCCAAGTGAATTATTTCTTAGAACTCCTCTGGATATTCTGTTTTTCCTCTTCTCCTCCCCCCTTTTTTTCTTGATCTGATAAGCTTGTTTTTTTTTTTAATTAAAAGAAATGAACCTTTAAACAGAAATGATTAATTACCATGCTTTACTCTTTTTCTAAGCATTTTCCTACCCATAATGTGATCTGGTTCTCATAACACTTCTGGAATTGGAACTGATCATTTTCTTTGCCCAGATGAGGAAATTTAGTGACATTAAGGCTGATGCCTAGGCTTGAGGTGTTTCTATTTCCAATTAGCTGACATCAATAACTTGAATCTGGTACAACTTTATTTTAATATCCCATCCCAGTTGCCACTCATTTTCAGCCCACCCGTGACTACTTTCTGTCTTCTACCTATACAGTTAGGCAGCTTACTAATTATCTGGGAATTTTTTTTTATCTGGCTGCTCCACGTGGCATGTGGGATCTTAGTTCCCCAACCAGGAATCAAACCCACGCCCCCTGTATCGGAAACACAGAGTCTTAACCACTGGACTGCCAGGGAAGTCCCTATCTGGGAAAATTTGTGAAGAAATTGCTCCTGCTATGGAGCCTTTCCCCAGAAAACTGCAAATCCATTTAAATTTTTTTTCATAATTCCATTCATAGAGTGATCCCAAGGAAGACCATGACCCAGGTTTGGAACCTCTTAGTTAGACAGTGGTGTACCTGCTTCTTTTGAGATTACAGAGTCTGTGAAGGTAGATCTCTTAGAAAGGTGATGACCTAGACCATGATTTAGCAAATTTTTTTTCCGTAAAAGGTCAGATAGCATTTTAAGTTTTGCAAGCCTTGAGGTATCTGTTGCAATTACTCAGCTCTAAATTCGTAGCACAAAAGCAGTTGTAGATAATGTGTAAATGAATGGGCATAGCTGTGTTCCAATAAAACTTCATTTATGGACACAATTTGAATTTCATATATTTTATGTGTTATGAAATGTTATTCTTTTGATCTTTTTTTCAACCATCTAAAAAGGTAAAAACCATTCTTAGCTTGTAGGTTGTAGGAAAACAGGTGGCCAGCTGGATTTGGCCCAAGGGCCATAGTTTGTCAACCCCTGCCCTAACACACATCAGGGTCACCAGGGGAGCCTTTGAGAAATACTGACAGTTGGCTCAGTCTCTTGTGATTCTGACTTAGTTGGTCTAGGGTCATGCTTGGGCATCGGTTCTTTTTAAAAGCTCCTCAGGTGATTATAATGTGCTTCCATGGCTGAGAGGAACTGCTGGTCTAGAGCTGTGTTTTCTAGCTCCAGGTTTGGCCCAGATCTTTTGTAAATCATGGAACTGCAGGCTCTTAAAGGTCTCAGCATACTACATGGGAGAAAGCTGATATCCAAACAGATTTCTGAATCATTTTTAAATGGCTCTTAACTTGCCCTTCTTGAAGACACAGTGCACTGTTGGGGAAAGAACATCAGATGGTATGATTTATATAGACAAAAAAGAAAGAATAAAACAAAATATTTATTTCACATAGGTACATGCCTATGTATATAAATGCATAGAATGAGTTTTGGAAAGCTGTACATCAAACAGTTAACTCAGCTTACCTCTGGAGAGGGGATTAGAACTGCAGGGATGAAGTTGGGATCAAGAAGAACCTTTTAAAATTGAAGTATAGTTGATTTAAAATATTGTATTAGGTTAGTTTCAGGTGTACGGCAAAGTGATTCAGTTATATATATATATATTATATATATATATATATATATATATATATATATAATCTCCACTTTTTCAGATGCTTTTCCACTGTAGGTTATTACAAGATATTGAATATAGTTTCCTGTGTTATACAGTAAATCCTTGTTGTTTATCTATTTTATATATAGTAGTGTGTATCTGTTACTCCCATACTCCTAATTTATCCTCCCCCCACTTCCCCTTTGGTAACCATACTTTTGTTTTCTATGTCTGTGAGTCTGTTTCTATTTTGTAAATAAGTTCATTTGTATCATTTTTTTAGATTCTACATATAAGTGATAGCATATGATATTTGTCTTTCTCTGTCTGACTTACTTCACTTAGTATGATAATTTCCAGGTCCATCCATGTTGCTGCAAATGGCATTATTTCATTGTTTTTTATGGCTGAGTAATATTCCATTGTATATATATATCTTCTTTATCCATTCATCTGTTGATGGACATTTAGGTTGATTCCATGTCTTGGCTATTGTAAATAATGCTGCTATGAACACTGTGGTTCATGTATCTTTTCGAATTAGAGTTTTTCTCTTTTCTGGATATAGGCCCAGGAGTAGGATTGCTGGGTCATATGGTAGCTCTATTTTTAGTTTTTTTTAAGGAACCTCCATACTGTTCTCCATAGTGGCTACACCAATTTACATTCCCACCAACAGTGTAGGAGGGTTTCCTTTGCTCCACACCCTGTCCAGCATTTATTATTTGTAGATTTTTTTGATGATGGCCCTTCTGACCAGTGTGAGGTGGTACTTCACTGTAGTTTTGATTTGCATTTCTCTATTAAAGTGATGTTGAGCATCTTTTCATGTGCCTGTTGGCCATCTGTATGTCTTCTTTGGAGAAATGTCTGTTTAGGTCTTCTGCCCATTTTTGATTGTGTTGTTTGTTTTTTTGATATTGAGTTGTATGAGCCGTTTGTATATTTTGGAAATTAAACCCTTGTGAGTCACATCATTTGCAAATGTATTCTCCTAGTCATAGGTTGTCTTTTTGTCTTGTTTATGGTTTTCTTTGCTGTGCAAAAGCTTTTAAGTTTGATAAAGTCCGTTTGTTTATTTTTGCTTTTATTTCTTTTGTCTTGGGAGACCGATCTAAGAAAATATTGCTACGATTTATGTAAGAGAATGTTTTGCCTATGTTCTCTTCTAGGAGTTTTTATGGTGTCATGTCTTATATTTAAGTCTTTAAGCCATTTTGAGTTTATTTTTGTGTATAGTGTGAAGAAGTGTTCTAACTTCATTGATTTACATGTGGCTGTCCAGCTTTCCCAGCACCACTTGCTGAAGAGACTCTTTTCTCCATTGTATATGCTTGCCTCCTTTTGACAAAGATTAACTGACCGTAAGTGTGTAGGTTTATGAGAAGGACTTTTGATTTCAGCCTGCCTTGGTTCAATATGGACTCAGCCACTCAATAGCTATGTGATTTCACTTCTCTCCTCCTCAGTTTTCTCATCAGTAAAATGAGGAAAATGGCAATATCCACATCATCGGGTATATCTGCTATTTAAATGAGTTATATACAGTTAAAGAAATTTAAAGCCATATCTGGCATGTAGTAAATGCTCCATAAATGTTAGTCATTTTCATTAAAAATGGTTTGGAAAATATAAAGTATTATACTGATAGTGACCAACCCTTTTTTCTGCCTCCACACCATTTTAGTGGGTAACTAGACTCTTTGAACACGGTGATTATCACCCAGCAGGAATACTTACCCCCTCAGGAGGCATATTAGATGCCCTATAGTTAAACCTATGGCTTGAAAACAACCCTCTAGAGATTCTGATGTGCATTCCAAGTGGGCATGACTCTCAGTCTTATGAATGAAATTATGTTTTTATTCATAGTAAAATATAAGTCAACCCTCTCTCTCATAGGGATAGTGCAAAGTTGGGTTCCCAGAGACCAGGAATAAAGTGATGTAACTATGGGAATTTATGCAGCTTAAAAGCCTCACAGCTAACACCATCTTACTGCATACAAATACAGCTCCAAATAAAGATTAACTGTATGCAATCAAAAGGAGTATTGAACCACAGTACGTCCTCTTACATACAACAGGTAATCTTTAAAATACACGGAATCCCCAGTTCCCAGCACTATGAATGATATGGTATCTGTCAGCGATCATTCAAAGAATGAAAAATGAATAACCTGAGTATCTTTGACTACCTTTTATAGGTAGCATGTTTGTCTTCTTAATTATGATCCACTTAAATTGTTATTAATATGAGTTTGTGGGACTTCCCTGGCGGTCCAGTGGTTAAGACTCTGCAATTCCACTGCAGGGGGGCACAGGGTTGATCTGGTCGGAGAACTAAGATCGCACATGCCACACAGTGGGGGCCAAAATAAAAAATGAGTTTGTAAGTTTGACTGGGGGAGAAACTGGGAATGTATTTGGTACTAATGAGAACTTGATCTGAGAGGAAAAAATAGGTTTTAAATGACCTATCAAACATATAATTAAAAGTGGTCTATGTAGGAATGTGGTGAAGTGAGCGAGGGTGTAAAATTGTCCATCTGACCAATCAAGGTGGTAGCTTTACCACAGAGTTCAGAAGAAAGAATGAGGCCATGCGTTTTAGTAAAATAATACTCAAGTATCAGAAGACCTGACATCTGATCCCTTCTGTTACTGATTTTGGATTCATCAGTTAAATTCTCTGGCCCTCATTTTTCTCCTCCATAATTTGACAAGACTGGACTTGATGAGTTCAAAGGTCCCTTTGGCCTGAATATTCTATTAATTGTTAATAGCAGTGTCCAGAGCCATGAAGTTCTGCCCGGGGCCTTAGTCTGAGGCAACCATCTATGGTATGTGAGAGAGAAACAAAGCTCTGACGAATCCTCACCCATTTGTGGAGCCAAATTAAACTTTGAGACGTCAGTTTCATTGAAATGTCATGTCTAGATTGACTGCTTTTTATTTAAAAACAAAGGTCTTTTGATGCATCTTTGTATTAGTCAGCGATGGTAAGCCTTGGGAATGTTTTCTAAAATGATGGTACATTACGCTGCTTTCTTTGGAATTAACTTCAACAAGGCAGCCCTATCAGCTGTCGTAGAAAATATACATGAAGCTGATGGAGGTGTCTGCACCAATTCTACATGCTAGTGAAGGAATCTCCAGGGGAACCACACTCTACCAACCCTTCTTTACTTCCTTTGAACCTCTTGCTATTGATGGTATTGTTTAAAAAAGCTGATTTGGTTCTGACTGCTGTGTGCTGGGCAGTGATGACTGAGAGAAGCCATGGGGCCTCTGGCTAAGCAGAATTTCCTTCTTCACATTCTACCTTAACAGTCTGCTTTCTGGCTCAAATGCTCTCAGTTGTGGTGGTGGGTCTGTTTAGCTACAATGGAGAGAGGTGGCTATGGCATTGCACTGATATTTGTTAACATTCTCTATTAAGGGCTCTGTGGTTCTTATTCGGGATAAACCTGAACCAGCTTGAACCAGGGATTTGCTTTCCTTTGCTTTAGTAAAAGCTTTTATTCTTAAAAAAAAAAAAAAAGCCGTGTAATTCTGTGAATTGCCAAAGGAAGGCTAATGAGTAAGTCAGCAAAATAATGACCACTAGTTTAGTGAAGAACAAAAATAACAACAATCCCTTTATTTAATTAGCATATCCGTACCATCATTTTATTCTGCTTTTTGGACCAATGTGTGAGTAGGCAATGGTACCTCCATTTCATAGATTAGAACGTTAACAAGTCTAGTGACTTGTCCAAGAGCAGTTAGTTATTGACTGAACTGAGACTCTAATCCTAGCCTTTGGTCTCCCAGCCTAGTGCTTGATTAGAATGATTACAACCCTGCCTCTCTACACTCTTTCTGGTAGGAAGCCACAACGACATACTGTTGTTGGGAAGAGGGTAGTGGGAGTGATCTGTCTAGGTGCAGGCAGTAAGGGAGTGCATTGTAGAGAATTCAAAAACAACAATAAGCCCAACTCCAAGTCAGTCTGCTCCTTATTATCATGATGCCTCAGCAAGTCTAAACAGTATCAGCAATAAAATAATTCTCCCTGCCGGAGTGAACCATTTCCACCACTCCCTCGTGGGAGGCAAGTCTCCTCAGGGTGTCTGTCCAGTGCCAGGGATGCTGCTTAGGGCCAGAAGGGGACACAGGAAGCCAGTCAGCAGACTTTAAACTGGAAAAGCCTCTCACTAGGGTACTGAATCAATTAGCAAGTGCTTACTGAACACTGATTCCTTGCACAGCACTGGATTAAGAGTTCGGGGGAGCAGTCAGGCATGGTCCCCGCCTCAAGGAGCTCACAGTTACCTTGAAGAACTAAGACTTAGGTTGAGGCTGCTACAACTCACACTTGACATAGCAAATAATTAAGAGTGTGATAGGGCAGACTATATATTCTGCAACAGCTCATTCATTCATTCAAGAGTGGAATCTAGATTTGGGTTCAAATTCTTTCTCCATCATTCTCTAGCTCTATGATCCTGGGCAAGTGACTAAACAAGGGCTTAGTCTCTCTATGTCTCATTTTCTTCACCTATGAAAACTGAGGGTGATAAACTGGGTATTATAATAATAGCAATAGGATTCCTTTGAGGATTAAATGAGATAGGAAGTGCTTAATAGATTTTAGCTATTATTTATTCACCAAACATTTAGTGAAAATCTACTGTTTGCCATGCACTGTGCTAGCTGGAGATAAGGCTAGCCTTCAGGGGACTTCTGTGACTCATTCATTGTTACCCACAGTTGCGAGGTAGTATAGTATAATGACCTAGAGCACAGGCTCTGACACCAGATCACCTTGGCTCAAATACAATCTCTATTTTCTGCCTGTGTGTTCTTAGGCAGGTCACCTAATGTCTGTGTGTTTCATTTCCCTCATCTGGAAAATAGGGATAATAATAGTGCATATCTCATTGGATTGTTGTGAAGATTAAATGAATTCAAACATACTAAATACTTAGAATAGTGCATGGAATGCAGTTATCACTCAGTAAGTTTTAGTAGTTATCATTATTATGGTTTGCTTTCTCACCAGTGCTAATGGACATAACATTAATTTGGAGATTCAGTTACAGAAATGGTTGAACCTTGAGGTGATGTTTACCTTTTGACTGCACACTGCTTACAGCAAAACCTTGATTATCCAGTATGGAGTATTATGCTGAGCTTAATTTCCTAGTTAATTAACCAAGGGTTGCTAGAACACCCTATTGATTTCCACCCTTGTGGTTGAAAACCTTTCTTAAATGTCAGTAGCCACTTTCCCACTTTAGTAAATAGAGTCTAGTGACTGTCTCCAAGTCTGCAATAGAGGCAAAGTGTCCTCCAATGCCAAGGTGATGGGTTTGACGTTAGGTGGTCTGTGAGTGCAGTGAGCATGCCTCGGATGCCATAGAATTCTTGGGATTTCTAGTTTTCTGTTTGGACTTTACCAAGGACTGTTTTTCATAGTTTTAGTAACCTACAATGTAGGGATAGGTTAATGGCTTTATAATTCTTCATGACCCTAAGGTAGGAACTCAGTTGAAGTTTGCTCTGTTTCTAAAAGCAAGGGACAGGCAGCTGTGTGTCACTTTCTCCATCTATCCTTATGGGTGGTTGGGGCACAAATGACTTTTTTGGCAAAGGCTGATAGTCTCTTTGGGCAGCAGCAGAGAGTACATTTTGTACAGGCAAAAGATAGCTCACAAAGGGTTCAGAATGGTCCTTTTGCTCCCTACATCTCTCCTACCAGTTTTACTAGCTTACCACAGTGCCTGAAAGTCCAACCATTAGGGTCAGCCTCCAGAGCAATCTGGCCAAATAGCAATTTCTGCAGTGATGGAAATGTTTTAAATCTGCACCATCTGATATAGTAGTCGCTAGCCACATGTGATTACTGAGCACTTGAAAACTAAATTTTAATTTAATTTAATTTAAAATAGGTATAGGTAGCATTTAGTGGTTACTATAACAGATGCTTTAGGTAAATGTTCTATTACTTCCCCCACCCCCAAGTTATTGAAGGTCCCTATTAAATTCCAGGTATGATACTTGGGGGAAGAGTATTAATTTATTTTCCTCTGTTCATAACTGTTGTACACACTGGCTTGTTTGTTTTTATCACCTGAAAGGGCTCAATAGGAGATGAGTACAAATTATTGGGAAGTAAGGGTGATGAGCATTTTAAGGGAGGAGGGAGTCTGGCCTTGGAGAACTTTTACAAAGAGTACAGGCAAGAGGGTACCACTGAAGGGGCAAGTTGGGAGCCTCATGTTAGATTTTAAGAGATGGCAAGAACAAAAAAAATTTGTCCTAATTTATCTTACTGCTTAGGGCTTGTGCAGATTTAGAGAGACAGAGTGAGAGAGCAGACAGGGGCTTGGGAAGTGAGCTTGGAGTCACGCTGGCCTGTGTCCACAGGGCTTGTCTTGAGGTGGCCAGCCCTGCAGTAGAGATGCCAGAGCTGTGTTCCAGAAGGCCAGGTTTGGTGAGTCATAGGCCAGAGGGCAGAAGGCAAGAGGGCAGGGGGCAGCTCTATAAAAGCTTCAACTTTGAGAGACTTTTGCCAACCTGCCAGTAGAGGTACAGTCTACCATCTTTTCTTCAGTAGATGTCCTTAATACTTAGATGAAATGTCAATCAGCAAACTACTACTTCTCTCTGGGATCCCTGAGGCTTCTGCCAACCAGAGTGCTCACAGATAAGCCAGCCTTTTCAGACAGAAACAGGTGAGTGATTTTCTTATTATTTGGAAGTGTGATACGTTGGACATACGGTAGCTATCCATGGTGCAATAATCACTGTTTCAAATGTACTTGAAACTGAATAAGCCTCTATGGACAGTATTAGCAATGCCCAGACTCTTGGATGGATGGGGTCTTGTTTTGCTAGAGACCATCAGCTTTTAGTGGTTTAAAATTTCTCTGATCCAATTTAAGAGTTTGGCATTAAGGAAGTTTTATGCTTCAAGATTTACCCTGGAACAGATCAACAACCCCACAGTGAAAGTTAATAGTCAGTGTTGAGAGCTAATCACATTCCCCAGGAGGGTAAGCACCAGGGTAGCAGGGACCTGGAGCTAGTAAATGGCAGGGTCCTCCTGGTGTTGAATGAAGGACAGGGAAGTGCTTGGACTGTGTGTGAAGGAGAGAGGAGGGCTCCAGGGGTTAGGATAGTCATGAGGATGCTCAGGCTGCCTGATGCTCTTCTATTGGGAGGGATCTTAGTGTTCATCCTTAAAGCAGATCTGTCCAATGACAGCCACAGAATAGAGGTGCTGTGAGGAGAGCTTACATAAGGAACTAGGTGTGGATGTGGAGGGCTTTACTGAGCCCCAAATTGGAACATTATAGACTGGCACATATCTGACTTAGGAGAGAATGTTTCAACTTAGGCCTATTTTGGAAATTCTCAGCATTATGGTTGATTTCGTTCTGGATTACTCTCTTCTACCAAAAAAGAAATTCTACTTAGAGAGCCAGTGTCTTTATTCCGTTAGGGAGGTTAGGAGATGGGGCTACCACCCCTCTGCCTCTTCCATGTAATTCATAAGAATTAAACAGCATCAACATGCAATCTTGCTTCTCATATTTGTACGGTACAGGCCAAAGTTATAAATGGAGGCATCTGGCCTGTAGCTTGCAAACCCCTGTCCCCTCCTCTTTCTATGCCTGGCTCTCTTTCTGTACCACCAGAGGCCTCATGCACATGTACATGGACATGCCAGATTGTATGTCCAAGCTCCATGCAGCACTCCCTTATCTTAAATAACTGGCCCTGGGTCACCAAACAGGCTAGGGGTGTGTACAGCTGTGGTGTTGTCCACCCTTGGGAGGAAGAGGCCTGCACAAATCCCCTGGAACAGGCTTCATGCTTTTGGGCAGAGAATTCTGGGGTTTATTTACGTGGACTTTGGTCTAGAAGCTGGGAGTCTGGACTCTAAGAGGGCATGTCCTCTTGGCCCCATAGACTCCTCAGTTTGCGGGGGAGAGGTGCAGCCAGAGCGAGCTCCTCTAAAATGTGGGTCTTAGGACAGGGCCTCTTGCCTGGGTCTAGGGCCCTACTCTTAACCTGATACCGGTATACTCAGTGAGAAAATGTGGACAGACCACTGCATTACTGTTTTTGGTCAGAGACTCCATCAACCTGTGATGTAGTGTTGTGAGTTTTGTGAAAATAACGTCAATGAACTGAAAAGGAGTGGAGACCAAAGACCAGCTAAGGTGGTGACCGCCTATTCCTGCTTCTTCGTACGCGGCCATTCCCGTGCAGCTGAGCACAGTGGGAGGTGTCAGGATGAGACTCTAGAGCTGATGGCTGCCCCCTCGTAGATAGTTAGGTGGGAGTAGGCAGTTTAAATGCAGTGAAGCAGGAATAGTCCTCGACAGCCTTGAGTTTCAGGGACTGATGCCTGAGAAAGTACTGGAATCACAGTATAAAAGCTGAGCCCCACTGTAGGGCTTGCTTCATGGAGCTCATTTGGGCACCATTCCTAGCAACAGAAAAATGATTGGCATTACTGGTGGAATGAAGGATCCCAGGAATTGACATTTTGCCTTTGTCTTTTGGAGGTGGTGGGAAGCTGACAGCTGTATCTGTGCACAGCTTGGGCTCCTTTTCTGGCTGTCCTGGTCACTGGTAAACTGTAGAGCTCAGAAGCACTCACTCTGGTCAGGTGGTGGCCAGAGCGTGTGTACCTCATCACTTCCTGTATCCTCCTTCTATGCTGTGCCTATCCCAAGGAAGCCAGACAGTTCACCTGCCTGAGGCATGCTCCTGAGAAGGACTGTGGGTATTTCATTAGGTGATATTAATGATAAGAGTTGCTCCCATTGAGCTCCTGGCTCCCATGATATGCCAGGCTCTGTGCTAAGTGATTAACATGCAACTTATAATTGAATTCTCACAGCAGCACTGTGAGAGTTTTGTCGTTATCATCCCCATTTCACAAATAAGCAAACTGAGGTGGCTAGAGGTTAAGTAACTTGCCCAAACTACATGCAGCTATAAGTTGCAAAGTCAGTTTACAAACTCAAGTCTGCTTGACTCCAAAGCCCATGTCCCTGTCTGTAACCCTAACCTCCTGGCTGTTCTCTCCTCCATCTGGCCCTGGTGTCTCTGCACAGAATTAACAATGAACTCTTCCCTACTTTTTATTTAGGAGCCAGGCTATCCACATGCATTTGGTGAATTCTTACTGTGTACATCGTCCTCTGTGCTGCTGTTGGAGCGTGCAGAGTAAAGACGGGTGCTGTGCATGCTCAGCAGAGCTGAATGAGTTGAATTAGGCTCAGCATCCTGGAAGAGAGGTCTTGAAATGAGCTTGTGAAGGACAAGAGAGACATAGCTTAGCAAGGAGGAGGACATTTGGTGTGGGGGGCTTGGCACAGTGTCTGGAACATTGCACACTCTCAATTCCTATTTGTTGGATGCAGTGAGAGGTTTGGCAGGTAAGGACCAGCCACATCTTTCTTTCTTCTCCCTGGAAGGGAGATGAACTAAGCTAACCTTTACCCTCTGTGCCTAGCAAAGCACTCTTTCTGTCTCCTATAGCCTTTGTGCCTAGCAAATGGCCAGAGTGCACATAGCCAGGTCCCACCTGAATGGAAGGAAGATCACTGTTGACAGAGGGTGTTGTAGGGAGAGGCTGGGTTTCAATCTCAGTTCTGTCACTTGCTAGCTCTCTGACCTTGGGAAATTTACTTAACCTCTTTAGGCTTCAGTTTCTACATGTATCACGTGGAGATCATAATGATATCCACCTTATGGGGTTGTTATTAGGATCAAATGAGCTATTCATGTAGCTCTGGGCCTGGCATATAACAGGCACTCAAGAACTGTTGGCTACTATTATTATTATCTTTGTTTAGAAACTTGATAACATCTAAGCAACCTTCAAAAGTCCTTATCTCAAAATCCTCTCTAAAAGCAAGAATGCTTTAAGAATACATAGAAACCAATTTACCTGTTTTTGAACATATATAAACATATACCCCCATGCACACACAAACATACATGTGTATGTGCACAATGTCTAATTTCATTTTTTATCCTGAATTTTATTTTATTTTTTTATACAGCAGGTTCTTATTAGTAATTTCATTTTAATCAAAGCCTGTACGATTTGAAAGCTCAGAGTTTTGTTGTAACATACAAAGTTACAGTTGGGAGAGGGAAATGAATGAGTTAAGAATTGGATACTAGGTTGGCACAGGATAAATGCTTATTGTTACCTTAGATATAAAGGATGAGATCTTTAAAAAAAACCACAAAGAAAACACCATTTTGGAAACTAATAATATATTAGTAGGAACCACAGTATAATTTGAAAATGATTCTTCTCAAAGACCAATTCAACAAGATTTGAGGATAGGTCGTGGATCCTAGATTCCATCTCAGTAAAGGATGGACAGTCTGATCTACTATCTAAGCTGAGAAGAGTGATGAACCAATTCATTCCTTAAAGTCTTGAATATACTTCTCTGGTGAATAGGAATCACTTATCTGACCTAAACTCTCCTGCTTTCACTGCTGTCATCAAGACTGTAAGTGAGCGAGAATATTTTTTGAATTTCCACATAAATGAGTGATTCTCACTTTTCGGAGTAGGGGCCTATTCTTATGCAGTAGATTCATGTGCAGAATACATCCACTGACAATGCTAAGGAGCACTGACACGGTACTTGCTACATGCCAGCCACTGTCCTAAGCAATTTACATTCATTAACACATGTAATTTTCATAAAAATCCATTTAATTTTTCACAAGAGAAAACTGAGGCAATGAGAAGTAAAATAACTTGCTCAAAGCCACACAGCTGGTAATGAGCTGGATGTCAGTGAGCTGGCATTCTGGCTCCAGAGCTGATGCTCATAAGATACTACACTACACTGCCTTACCAAAACACAGGCTAAAGAGGATTTTGCTAAATGCCTTATTAATCGGACTTGCCTGCTGTTCTAGATATTTAGTGTACTCTGGTCTTTCAGGGAATGTGGGTTGTGTTTTTTAGTGGTCTCTGTGCCCTAGAGCCTCACCTGTGGATTTAAATAAAGAGAGCACTATATTTGGTGGTTACTTTCAGAGTGTGGGAGCCCAAGCAGTTTGGTAGTTGTGATTTTTGAGGGGGAGAATAAATTGCACTGTCTTTTCTACCCAAGTTCTGAAGCAATTGAATTGTAAAGCAGTTGGAGTACAAAGCATTGCCTTTAGTCCTGAGAAAGTCTAGCCTGGGGGAGATAGCTAAGGAAGAGAGTCAAACAGGCTTGCTAACTGAACTCCAGGATGAGACAGGGGTACCTATCCAGCTACAACAGACACTCTACTACCACAGATGTGTCCTGCAGGGGCAGCACCTTCCAAGCTGAACTTGGAGCCTGGTCCAAAAAGTGCTCTCAGATAGCAGGCTGGTTCACAAAGAGGAAGGAATGAGGTGTCAAGTCAAACCTGTTTCATTTATCCTCCCTTATTTTTACCACCCAGTTAAGAGCTCCTCTGACAGGGAATGGTGAGTGAAGAAAGTAAAGAGAGATCAGGAGTGTTTAGGGTGATGCTTTTCTCCGGGAAACTAGGAGTGGGGAAGATGGTCTGCTCTAACATGGGCCAAGTCCCATGATGCAGTATTTTGGGGAGTTCCTGCCATGGTTGCTCCTTCCTGTTTCTAGACAAACATAGGATCCGTGGGTGTGTGCTTTTTGAGTGAATCTGACCCTGTCGTGTTTCCATAAGGGAGTCATTTTGAGGCCACCAGGATCTGTATAGGTCAGATCTCAAGGATAGGGATAGCAGAAGTCAGCAGTTGTGTCGATCCTCCCAGGGTCATGGAACAAACTAACCATGAGCTCTACTGTTTTTGTTTTTGCCTCTGCCTCCCAGAGGTCTCATTTTATCATCCTTAGAGGCAATTTGGCAGAGTTAAACACATTCGTGTTCCAATTTTAGTTCTACCACTTCTGGGCTGTATGACTTTGGATAATTTACTTTCCTAAGCCCCAGTCTCCTCATCTGTAGAACGGGTATAATAGCATACACCTGTTGGGGTTGGGTTGAGAGTGCAATGAGGAATAAAATGCTTCAGATAGTGCCTTCCCTGTAGTAAGTTCTTAATGAATGGTTTCTATGATTGCTCATGTTTTTTCCTGCTTCTCTGCTTCCTGGAAGCCCCACTCCTCTGCCAATTGAAAGCCTACATCTTATCAGATGTGAATTTAGGTAACCAATGCAGTAGGCCCAGTGCCTTTCCATCCTCTTCTAGTGTATATTGGCCTTTTTCTTCTCTGGACTCTGACACTTATAGCCTGTACCAGATAATTTCATGTGAGTGATTTATCAACTGCACATATCATTCTGTGGTTGTTTTCAACTAGAATATAGCTGGGGTCTTTGGGGATAGGAAGCTCATCTCATATTTCTTTAAAATAATGTGAGATACAGAGCATGGTGACTATAGTTAACAATACTGTATTATATACTTGAAAGTTGCTCAAAGAGTAGCTCTTAAATGTTCTCACCACACAAAAAGGGTAATTATGTGAGGTGATGGAGGTGTTAACTAACCTTATTGTAATCATTTCACTATATATATGTGCATCAAATCATCACATTATATACCTTAACATTACACAATGTTATATGTCAGTTATATCTCAATAAAACTGGAAAAATGCAAAAAAATAATATAAATGTACATAATATAGTGTCTGGCACATAGTAGGAGCTCAAAATATTTTTCCTTCCTTCTATTCTTCCTCTTCTTTCTCTTTTTCTCTCCTCTTTCTCTTTCTGCTCTCCCTCCTTCCTATCTACTGAAGCACCTAGTGCAGTGCTGAAGGGCCCAAGAAATGCTAAATAAACAGCCATGGTCTTGAATTTAGTGTATTTTATGTGAGGTAAGGATTGACCAAGACCCTTTCTTCTCTCAAAACTAGTGGTCCCTGTTTGTAAAATGCCTGCTGTTCATTCCATCCAACATGATTCCTTTCTTCCCTTATTGGCTCTGGGAAGCGAACCAAGCAGCAGCCAAATTAGAGCGATGTGTTGGGCTAAATTGGACCTTAACAATGTGTCTGGCATCCTGCTTAAGTTTCCTGTAAATATTCTTGAGCAACTGCTGGACTGTAAATTACTCAAAGGTGGGCACTGTGTTCTGTTTAGTGCTGTATCCCCAATACCTGGCACAGTTCTTATCCACAATAATTCAGTAAATATCAAGAAGCTCTGCCCTATCAGAATCTCAGCTGGCTTCATAGTAGAAATTGACATACTGATCCTAAAATTCACATGGAATTACATGGAACACTGAATAGCAAAAAAATCTTGAAAAAGAAGGACAAAATAGAGAATTCCCACTTCCCTATTTCAAAACTTACTAAAAAGCTACAGTAATCAAAATAGTATGTTACTAGCATAAAGATAGCCATATAGATCAATAGAATAGAATTCAGAGTCCAGAGATAAACTCATACATCTATGGTCAATTCATTTTCAACAAGGGTGCCAAGAACATTCAATGAGGAGAAGGTATATTCTCTCCAACAAATGGTGCTGAGACTACTGAATATACACATGCAAAGGAAATTTGGACCCCTGCCTCATACTGTGTGCAAAAATTAACTCAAAATGGATCAAAGACATAAATGTAAGTACTAAAGCTACAAAATTCTCAGAAGAAACCATAGGGATAAATCTTCATGACTTTAAACTTGGCAATAAATTATTTGATATGACACCAAAAGCATGAGTGACAAAAGAAAAAAATAGGTAAATTGGACTTCTTGAAAATTTTAAACTTTTCTGAATCAAAGCACACTATCAAGAAAGTGAAAATGCACTTGGAGAAGATGTTTGTAAATCATATATCTGATAAAGGACTTTTACCTAGAATGTATAAAGAATGTTTACAATTCAATAATAAAAAGACAAATAACTCAGTTAAAATAGGCAAAGGATCAGAAAGACATTCCTCCAAAGAAAATAAACAAATGGCTAATAAGTGCGTGAAAGATGCTCAACATCATTAGTCATGAAGGAAATGCTAATTAAAACCAAAGTGAGATACTACTTCATACCCATTAGAATAGCTATAATCAAAAAGACAAAGTGAGAGAGTGGCATGGACATATATACACTACCAAATGTAAAATAGATAGTTAGTGGGAAGCAACCGCATAGCACAGGGAGATCAGCTCTGCACTTTGTGACCACCTAGAGGGGTGGGATAGGGAGGGTGGGAGGGAGGGAGATGCAAGAGGGAAGAGATATGGGAACATATGTATATGTATAACTGATTCACTTTGTTATAAAGCAGAAACTAACACACCATTGTAAAGCAATTATACTCCAATAAAGATGTTAAAAAAAAAAAGACAGATAATAACAAGTGTTGGTGAAGATGGTGAGAAAGTGGAAACCTCATACATTCCTGGTAGGAATGTAAATTGGTATAACTACTTTGGAAAATATTCTGGAAATTCTTGAAAATGTTAAATATAGAATTACCATTTGGTCCAGCAAATCCACTCCTAGGTATATACTCCTAAAAGTTGAAAACATATGTCAATACAAACACTGTATACAAATGTTAATATCAGCATTATTATAATAGCACAATATAGAAAGAATATGAATGTCCATCAACTGATGAAAGGATAAACAAAATGTGTTATATTTATACAAAGGAATATTATTTGGCCTTTAAAATGACTTAAGTATTGATTCATGCTACAATATAGATGAACCTTGAAAACACTATGCTTGTGAAAGAAGCCAGACATGAAAGGCCACGTATTGTATGATTCCACTTATATGAAATGTCGAGTATAAGTAAATCTATAGAGACAGAAAGTAGATTCGAATTTACCCTAGTGCTAGGGTGGAGATGCAGGCCTGGGGGTAGGTGATGGTGATAGTTAAAGAGTGAGTGAAGGGTTTCTTTCTTTTTACTCGCATCATTTTATTTAATTTTCACAAATACCAAATTAGAAGGTATTATTATTCACATTCTGCAGTTAAGGGTTCAAAATACTGAAGGTTAAATAACTTGCCCAAAGTTACACAGATAGTATTAAGTCAGGACTGGGATTGCCTCAGGTCAGGGTTTCTTTTTGGGCTGATGGAAATGTTCCAAAATGGACTGTGGTGTTGGTTGTACAACCCTGAGAACATACTAAAAGCCATTGAATTAGACACTATTTTTTTTGATAGGTAGGAAGTAGATTTATTAATATCCTTTGTAAAGAGGTTGCAGGCTAAATGGGGTGTGAGAGGATGGTCATGTCCCAGGTCTTGGGCGAGTTCCTTGGACGGGCTGCTGAGTGAGGGTCCTTGGCTTCATGCAGGAAAGAATTCAAGAGCGAGCCATAGTAAAGTGAAAGCAGAGATACACATTCCATAGGCAGAATGCAGTCCATTTCAGAAGGTGAGAGCCGAATTAGACACTTCAAATGAGTGAATTATATGGTATGTGAATTATATCTTAGTAAGTTTGTTAGCAAAAAAACCCCCAAAGTTTATGCTTAATAAGTGATATTATATTTATTCTTCCAATGCAAAATAATCAGAAGATCTGGGTATGTCAGTAATTTTTAAAAGCTCCCCACTTGATTCTAATATGTAGCCATGGCTGAGAAGCTCTTCACTAAGGGAATGAATGACTATATTCCATGTAAACTCTGATTAAATGAATCAGTGAATGGATGTATGATGGAGGTCAGCCTTGCTTCTGTTGCCTGGAATGCAGCCATAGTGTGTGGGGTAGAGGAAGCAGGGGATGTCAATTTTATCCAAAGGCCCAACTCTTTCTCAGGCCCCAGCATGATGTGCAGGGTGTGACCTTGCCAAGTTCTTCCACTACATACCTACCCACACCCAGACTCGCAGGACTGTGCTAAAGAGAGAATACACATGTCTGGAGATTAGAGCTCCTTTCAAAGAAGGAGCTCTGTCAACACAAACACGATATTATTGCATTTTTCTAAAGCTGTATGAATTTCCACATACCATCTGCTTGTTATGTTTACAAGTTTCTGCCTGAAGTAGGTTTGCATTTATGCTGACAGAATTTGAAGGCAAAATTGTGATATTGTTCCTCAGAATTATTATTGTATTGTCTTACTAGTGGTGATTTTTTTTTATTATTTTGAGTTTTACTTTTCTCCCAGGGAGGCCTACATGAGTGAATCTAATATATATAAATGAGGGCACTTAGATGCCATCCTTAGCACAAGGTGGTCAGACTGTCAAAGTTAATGAGCTAATGTAGTGCTAATCAGTCCAGCTTACAACATAATTCAATAGAGATAATTGAAATATTGAACAGAACCAAGTATTCTGCATTTTGAACCATTTCTATTCTTCATTCACTTTCATTAAATAGAAGTAAAAAGTGTGTGCTTGCTATTTTACTCTTTTGTTGGCCATGCTTCGTAACAGCAAAGCTATTGGAACAGGTACATAGAACTTTTTACCCAGAGATCTCTAAGCACGCATCACCTCTACTGATCAGTTACAATTCAGTTACAGTTTGCAGCACACAATTTAAAAAAAAAAATCATAGAATAGTTGTGCTTCATACAATCACATGTAGAGCCAAGATACCTGGGAGCTTTTCTGATCCTGGGTTCGGTATGACCCTTTTGGAAGGGACTGAAAGATATTTATAGCATCCCATATCCCAGGCAGGGGCCTCACAGATAGGACTGCTCCCCTCCAAATGCCAGGCAGGATCCCCAGTGCTCTGCACAGCACCTGGAATGATCTGAAATCCTCCTTTCTCCAGGTCACTCTTTGCTCTTTTTGCTATGTTATTTCATTAGTGGTCATCCTTTACTTCATCTGTTCTTGAGCCCCTTTGCTCTGTTAGGCCTTCAATTCTAATACCCCCAAACTCATGGTTCCTGTTGATTTGTGTCAATGCGTCTTCTTATGATATTCATGGCACAATTTCCATCTGCTCAGGTTAAAGCTGAGAACTGCAAGGTGCAGTGACCTTATTTTACCAAAATTTTCATTTGTGTGTGCACGCGCACAAGCACACTCTTTCCTTTCCATTCTAACCTCTTAACCCTGTAGAGGAGTGCACTAAGTTTGTAGAGGCAGCATAGAAAAACTCTATCTAGCTAACCACAAAACCTTCAAAATCCTGCCCAAAGTGCTATATTTTTTTCTTATTTATAATGATATTATCAATGTTGTTATTTTGAAGTATAGTTGATTTACAGTGTTGTGTTAGTTTCAGGTGTACAACAAAGTGATTCAGTTTTTTTTAATATATATATATATATTTCAGATTCTTTTTCATTATAGTTTATTATAAAATATTGAGTATAGTTCCCTGTGCTACATAGTAGGTCCTTGTTGTTTATTTTATATATGGTAGTGTGTATCTGTTAATCCCAAACTCCTAATTTATCCCTCCCTTCACTCCGTTTCCCCTTTGGTAACCATAAGTTTGTTTTCTATGTCTGTGAGTCTGTTTCTGTTTTGTAAATAAGTTTTTTAGATTCCACATATCAGTGATATCATATGATATAGTGTCCAATACTATGGACAATGCAACTGCCAAAATTAAGAAGGAAGAAAACTATTTTCTTCCTTCTCCTCTGAAAGAACAGAGGAGATCTCAAGAACAGTGGTGGAATACACAGTGATGCATAGTAGGTGTTCAATAAATATTTACCTAATGGATTTTTATTCGTTTCACACAAAGCTCTAACAGTAATTTCATACAACTTTGGAGATAGAAAACGAAACAAAACTTAAGCAACAGGCTTTCTCTCAATAGCATGTTTTATTTGGATGTTCAGAGAAAAAGGCAGGAAGACAAATGGGCACATTTCCCAGTCATCTAAAAGGTTTATTTTGGACAGTGTTTCTTACACTGTAGCATGCATCAGAATTGCCTGGAGTGTTTGTTAAAACAGATTGCCAAGTGCCACCCTCAGAGTTTCTACTAGGTCTGGGGTGGTGCATTTCTAACAACTTCCCAGGTGATGCTGGTGCTGTGGGTTAAAGGGTGACTAACCATCCTAGCTTGCCTGAGATTGAGGAGTTTTACAGAACTTTGGACTTTTAATGCTTAAAACTGGGACAATCCTGGGCAAACCAGATGATAGGTCATCTTACTGGTCTAGGACAAGACTTTGAGACCATTAGTCTCGAAGGTTGTATGGTAACTAGCAAGGCACCTTACATGTTCAGACAATACCAGTATTCCATACTATCTCAACTCTAGATAGCCAAACTCAGTGACTGAGCCAATTCATAGAGGAGGTGCTTATACATGGAAATTCAGCATAAGCGGTCTGGTGTGCTCTCCTGACCTGAATTCTAAGCCATCTGCCCCACCCCACCCTTCCCCCACCCAAGTCCCTGGACTAGAAGGGACCTCCAGTTCAGCTCTTCCCTGTTCTCCAGGTGGAATCTGCTTTGAAGCAGGGAGCATAGATCCACCGTGGGAGGCACTGTGTATAGAGCAAACTCCTGGGTCAGACAGACCTGTGTTTGAATCTGCCACTTTTTAGCCATGCAGCCTTGCTTAAGGCACTCAACCTTCCTGAACTTCAGTTTCATGTAGAAAATGTGTATTAAAATATCTTTCTTACAGGCATTGTTATGAGAGCTGTTGTGAAGATTAAAGCAAAGGTATGAATTAAGTCATATGTATGGTGCCTAGCACATAGTAGGCACAAAATAAATGGAAACTATAATCTTAAAAATCCCAAGGTCTAAGGCCCATTATTGGATAGTTTATGAACTCAGCAAAAATGAAAAGTTTTCCCCTCCCCAAAGAGTTGTACAGTCACTGATATGAGGTACTTTGACTTCATTGTGTGGCTTAAAGAGCCCAGTGAAAGAACAGAGGCGATCTCAAAGAAATCAATTAGGTCACAGAAAAAAATTCAGAGAGAAATAACTCTTCTGCCTAACTGGAGAATAAGTGGGGTTAATGAGTTAAGAATCATTTAAAACATTTTCAGTTAACAGACCTTCTGCCTACACCCACCTAGCCCCACCCTCAGCCACATTTTTAAGTAGGCAAAGTTTGTTTCCTCATCCTCACTGGCATCTGATATGTTCAAGTTACCCTTTGCTTGTCTAGGACCACCGTTCCCAGGCCTCAGTCTAACTGTATCTCTTACTACTGACAACTGGTGGCTATAGCCCAGAGATACTGCTAAACATCGTACAGTGCATGGGGCAGCCCTCCAACAACAAAGGATTATCTGGCCCAAAATGTCAATAGTCCCACAATTAAGAAACTTTGCTCTATGCCTTCACTTCTCACATTGCTGGCAGAGGACAATGTGTTCTGTTTTGCAGCCTCCGGGCAAACATCTTCCAAGAACAAGGTTGGGCCAAGATTTTGGGACCCTTTTAGAAGCACTGAAACAAACATGGATATACTATGGTCTGGAATGCAAAACATTTTAAGATACAACTCTTTGTAGAAATTTTATAAATACCAGTCACATGGTATTCTCATGAGGGTTAGAAGTATTATGGTAGGCAGGTAGTAATACTTTTTTTTATTATAGTAAAATATACGTAACATAAAATTTACCATTTAACCATTTTTAAATTAATTAATTAATTATTTTGGCTGCGTTGGGTTTTCTTTGCTGCACGCTGGCTTTCTCTGGTTGTGGCGAGTGGGGGCTACTCTTTGTTGCGGTGCGTGGGCTTCTCACTGAGGTGGCTTCTCTTGTTGCGGAGCACAGGCTTTAGGCACGCAGGCTTCAGTAGTTGCGGTTTGTGGGCTCAGTAGTTGTGGCTCACGGGCTCTAGAGCACAGGCTCAGTAGTTGTGGCACACGGGCTTAGTTGCTCTGCGGCATGTGGGATCTTCCCGGATCAGGGATCGAACCTGAGTCCCCTGCATTGGCAGGCAGATTCTTAACCACTGTGCCACCAGGGAAGTCCCCATTTAACCATTTTTAAGTGTACAGTTCAGTGGCATTAAGTACACACTCATGGTTGTGCAACCCCCACCACCATCCATCTCCAGAACTTTTTCATCTTCCCTAACTGAAATTCTATACCCATTATACAATAACTCCTTATTCCTCCTTGGTTCCCAGCCCTTGGCAACCACTGTTTTACTTTCTATCTAGACACCTAGAATTTGCCTGTTCTAGGTTTCTCATATTAGTGGAATCATACAATATTCGTCCTCTTGTGACTGGCTTATTTCACTTATAATATCTTCAAAGTTCATTCATGTGGTAGCATATATCAGAATGTCCCCCCTTTTAAAGACTGAATAATATTCTTTTGCGTGAATATACCACATTTTTTAATTCATTCACCTATTTTTTTTTTTTTTTTTTTTTTTTTTTAACATCTTTATTGAAGTATAATTGCCTTACAATGGTGTGTTAGCTTCTGCTTTATAACAAAGTGAATCAGTTATACATATACAATATGTTCCCATTTCTCTTCCCTCTTGCATCTCCCTCCCTCCCACCCTCCCCATCCCATCCCTCTAGATGGTCACAAAGCACCGAGCTGATCTCCCTGTGCTATGCGGCTGCTTCCCACTAGTTATCTATTTTACATTTGGTAGTGTATATATGTCCATGACACTCTCTTACCCTGTCACATCTCACCCCACCCCCTCCCCATATCCTCAAGTCCATTCTCTAGTAGGTCTGTGTCTTTATTCCCGTCTTGCCAGTAGGTTCTTCATGGCCTTTTTTTTTTTTTTTCCCCTTAGATTCCGTATATATGTGTTAGCATACTGTATTTGTTTTTCTCTTTCTGACTTACTTCACTCTGTATGACAGACTCTAACTCCATCCACCTCATTACAAATACCTCCATTTCATTTCTTTTTATGGCTGAGTAATATTCCATTGTATATATGTGCCACATCTTCTTTATCCATTCATCTGTCGATGGACATTTAGATTGCTTCCATGTCCTGGCTATTGTAAATAGAGCTGCAATGAACATTTTGGTACATGACTCTTTTTGACCTATGGTTTTCTCAGGGTATATGCCCAGTAGTGGGATTGCTGGGTCGTATGGTAGTTCTATTTGTAGTTTTTTAAGGAACCTCCATACTGTTCTCCATAGTGGCTGTATCAATTTACATTCCCACCAACAGTGCAAGAGTGTTCCCTTTCCTCCACACCCTCTCCAGCATTTATTGTTTCTAGATTTTTTGATGATGGCCATTCTGACCGGTGTGAGATGATATCTCATTGTAGTTTTGATTTGCATTTCTCTAATGATTAATGATGTTGAGCATTCTTTCATGTGTCTGTAGGCCATCTGTATATCTTCTTTGGAGAAATGTCTATTTAGGTCTTCGGCCCATTTTTGGATTGGGTTGTTCGTTTTTTTGTTATTGAGCTGCATGAGCTGCTTGTAAATCTTGGAGATTAATCCTTTGTCAGTTGCTTCATTTGCAAATATTTTCTCCCATTCTGATGGTTGTCTTTTGGTCTTGTTTATGGTTTCCTTTGCTGTGCAAAAGCTTTTAAGTTTCATTAGGTCCCATTTGTTTATTTGTGTTCTTATTTCCATTTCTCTGGGAGCTGGGTCAAAAAGAATCTTGCTGTGATGTATGTCATAGAGTGTTCTGCCTATGTTTTCCTCTAAGAGTTTGATAGTGTCTGCCCTTACACTTAGGTCTTTAATCCATTTTGAGTTTATTTTTGTGCATGGTGTCAGGGAGTGTTCTATTTTCATACTTTTACATGTACCTGTCCAATTTTCCCAGCACCACTTATTGAAGAGGCTGTCTTTTCTCCACTGTATATGCTTGCCTCCTTTATCAAAAATAAGGTGCCCATATGTGTGTGGGTTTATCTCTGGGCTTTCTATCCTGTTCCATTGATCTATATTTCTGTTTTTGTGCCAGTACCAAACTGTCTTGATTACTGAAGCTTTGTAATATAGTCTGAAGTCAGGGAGCCTGATTCCCCCAGCTCCATTTTTCGTTCTCAAGATTGCTTTGGCTATTCGGGGTCTTTTGTGTTTCCATACAAATTGTGAAATTTTTTCTTCTAGTTCTGTGAAAAATGCCAGTGGTAGTTTGATAGGGATTGCATTGAATCTGTAGATTGCTTTGGGTAGTAGAGTCATTTTCACAATGTTGATTCTTCCAATCCAGGAACATGGTATATCTCTCCATCTATTTGTATCATCTTTAATTTCTTTCATCAGTGTCTTATAATTTTCTGCATACAGGTCTTTTGTCTCCTTAGGTAGGTTTATTCCTAGATATTTTATTCTTTTTGTTGCAATGGTAAATGGGAGTGTTTTCTTAATTTCACTTTCAGATTTTTCGTCATTAGTGTATAGAAATGCAAGAGATTTCTGTGCATTAATTTTGTATCCTGCTACTTTACCAAATTCATTGATTAGCTCTAGGAGTTTTCTGGTAGCATCTTTAGGATTCTCTATGTATAGTATCATGTCATCTGCAAATAGTGACAGCTTTACTTCTTCTTTTCCGATTTGGATTCCTTTTATTTCTTTGTCTTCTCTGATTGCTGTGGCTAACACTTCCAAAACTATGTTGAATAATAGTGGTGAGAGTGGGCAACCTTGTCTTGTTCCTGATCTTAGTGGAAATGGTTTCAGTTTTTCACCATTGAGGACAATGTTGGCTGTGGGTTTGTCATATATGGCCTTTATTATGTTGAGGAAAGTTCCCTCTATGCCTACTTTCTGCAGGGCTTTTATCATAAATGGGTGTTGAATTTTGTCGAAAGCTTTCTCTGCATCTATTGAGATGATCATATGGTTTTTCTCCTTCAGTTTGTTAATATGATGTATCACATTGATTGATTTGCGTATATTGAAGAATCCTTGCATTCCTGGGATAAACCCCACTTGATCATGGTGTATGATCCTTTTAATGTGCTGTTGGATTCTGTTTGCTAGTATTTTGTTGAGGATTTTTGCATCTATGTTCATCAGTGATATTGGCCTGTAGTTTTCTTTCTTTGTGACATCTTTGTCTGGTTTTGGTATCAGGGTGATGGTGGCCTCGTAGAATGAGTTTGGGAGTGTTCCTCCCTCTGCAATATTTTGGAAGAGTTTGAGAAGGATAGGTGTTAGCTCTTCTCTAAATGTTTGATAGAATTCACCTGTGAAGCCATCTGGTCCTGGGCTTTTGTTTGTTGGAAGGTTTTTAATCACAGTTTCAATTTCAGTGCTTGTGATTGGTCTGTTCATATTTTCTATTTCTTCCTGGTTCAGTCTCGGCAGTTTGTGCCTTTCTAAGAATCTGTCCATTTCTTCCAGGTTGTCCATTTTATTGGCATAGAGTTGCTTGTAGTAATCTCTCATGATCTTTTGTATTTCTGCAGTGTCAGTGGTTACTTCTCCTTTTTCATTTCTAATTCTATTGATCTGAGTCTTCTCCCTTTTTCTCTTGATGAGTCTGGCTAATGGTTTATCAATTTTGTTTATCTTCTCAAAGAACCAGCTTTTAGTTTCATTGATTTTTGCTATTGTTTCCTTCATTTCTTTTTCATTTATTTCTGACCTGATCTTTATAATTTCTTTCCTTCTGCTGGCTTTGGGGTTTTTTTGTTCTTCTTTCTCTAATTGCTTTAGGTGCAAGGTTAGGTTGTTTATTCGAGATGTTTCTTGTTTCTTGAGGTAGGCTTGTATTGCTATAAACTTCCCTCTTAGCACTGCTTTTGCTGCGTCCCATAGGTTTTGGGTCGTCGTATCTCCATTGTCATTTGTTTCTAGGTATTTTTTGATTTCCCCTTTGATTTCTTCAGTGATCACTTCGTTATTAAGTAATGTATTGTGTAGCCTCCATGTGTTTGTATTTTTTACAGGTCTTTTCCTGTAATTGATATCTAGTCTCATAGCGTTGTGGTCGGAAAAGATACTTGATACTATTTCAATTTTCTTAAATTTACCAAGGCTTGATTTGTGACCCAAGATATGATCTATCCTGGAGAATGTTCCATGAGCACTTGAGAAAAATGTGTATTCTGTTGTTTTTGGATGGAATGTCCTATAAATATCAATTAAGTCTATCTTGTTTAATGTATCATTTAAAGCTTGTGTTTCCTTATTTATTTTCATTTTGGATGATCTGTCCATTGGTGAGAGTGGGGTGTTAAAGTCCCCTACTATGATTGTGTTGCTGTCGATGTCCCCTTTTATGGCTGTTAGTATTTGCCTTATGTATTGAGGTGCTCCTATGTTGGGTGCATAAATATTTACAATTGTTATACCTTCCTCTTGTATCGATCCCTTGATCATTATATAGTGTCCTTCTTTGTCTCTTGTAATAGTCTTTATTTTAAAGTCTATTTTGTCTGATATGAGAATTGCTACTCCAGCTTTCTTTTGATTTCCATTTGCATGGAATATCTTTTTCCATCCCCTCACTTTCAGTCTATATGTGTCTCTAGGTCTGAAGTGGGTCTCTTGTAGACAGCATATATATGGGTCTTGTTTTTGTATCCATTCAGCCAGCCTGTGTCTTTTGGTGGGAGCATTTAATCCATTTACATTCAAGGTAATTATCGATATGTATGTTCCTATTCCCATTTTCTTAAATGTTTTGGGTTTGTTATTGTAGGTGTTTTCCTTCTCTTGTGTTTCTTGCCTAGAGAAGTTCCTTTAGCATTTGTTGTAAAGCTGGTTTGGTGGTGCTGAACTCTCTCAGCTTTTGCTTGTCTGTAAAGGTTTTAATTTCTCCATCGAATCTGAATGAGATCCTTGCTGGGTAGTGTAATCTTGGTTGCAGGTTTTTCTCCTTCATCACTTTAAGTATATCCTGCCACTCCCTTCTGGCTTGCAGAGTTTCTGCTGAAAGATCAGATGTTAACCTTATGGGGATTCCCTTGTGTGTTATTTGTTTTTTTTCCCTTGCTGCCTTTAATATGTTTTCCTTATATTTAATTTTTGACAGTTTGATTAATATGTGTCTTGGTGTGTTTCTCCTTGGGTTTATCCTGTATGGGACTCTCTGTGCTTCCAGGACTTGATTAACTATTTCCTTTCCCATATTAGGGAAGTTTTCAACTATAATCTCTTCAAATATCTTCTCAGTCCCTTTCTTTTTCTCTTCTTCTTCTGGGACCCCTATAATTCGAATGTTGGCACGTTTAATGTTGTCCCAGAGGTCTCTGAGACTGTCCTCAGTTCTTTTCATTCTTTTTTCTTTATCCTGCTCTGCAGTAGTTATTTCCACCATTTTATCTTCCAGGTCACTTATCCTTTCTTCTGCCTCAGTTATTCTGCTATTGATCCCATCTAGAGTATTTTTAATTTCATTTATTGTGGTTTTCATCATTGCTTGGTTCCTCTTTAGTTCTTCTACGTCCTTGTTAAATGTTTCTTGCATTTTGTCTATTCTATTTCCAAGATTTTGGATCATCCTTACTATCATTATTCTGAATTCTTTTTCAGGTAGACTACCTATTTCCTCTTCATTTGTTAAGTCTGGTATGTTCTGACCCTGCTCCTTCATCTGCTGTGTGTTTTTCTGTCGTCTCATTTTGCTTATCTTACTGTGTTTGGGGTCTCCTTTTCACAGGCTGCAGGTTCGTAGTTCCTGTTGTTTTTGGTATCTGTCCCCAGTGGCTAAGGTTGGTTCAGTGGGTTGTGTAGGCTTCCTGGTGGAGGGAACTAGTGCCTGAGCTCTGGTGGATGAGGTTGGCTCTTGTCTTTCTGGTGGGCACGTCCACGTCTGGTGGTGTATTTTGGGGTGTCTGTGGCCTTATTATGATTTTAGGCAGCCTCTCTGCTAATGGATGGGGCTGTGTTCCTGTCTTGCTAGTTGTTTGGCATAGGGTGTCCAGCACTGTAGCTTGTTGGTCGTTGAGTGAAGCTGGGTCTTGATGTTGAGATGGAGATCTCTGAGAGATTTTTGCCTTTTGGTATTACGTGAAGCTGGGAGGTCTCTTGTGGACCAGTGTCCTGAAGTTGGCTCTCCCACCTCAGAGGCACGGCCCTGATGCCTGGCTGGAGCACCAAGAGCCTTTCGTCCACACGGCTCAGAGTAGAAGGGAGAAAAAATAGAAAGAAAGAAAGAAAGAAAGAAAGAGGCTATAATATAGTGAAGTAAAATAAAGCTATTGTAAAGCAAAGCTATACAGACAAAATCGCACCCAGAAGCATATACATATACACTCACAAATAAAGGAAAAGGGGAAAAATTAATATATCCTGCTCCCAAAGTCCACCTCCTGAATTTGGGATGATTCGTT
The DNA here is from genome assembly GCF_965194825.1 of Balaenoptera physalus. NCBI lineage: Eukaryota > Metazoa > Chordata > Mammalia > Artiodactyla > Balaenopteridae > Balaenoptera > Balaenoptera physalus. The sequence continues at coordinate 92,487,107 of NC_138903.1, forward strand.
GTCTATTCAGGTATTCACCAGATGCAGGCACATCAAGTTGTTTGTGGAGTTTTAATCCGCTGCTTCTAAGGTTGCTGGGAGAGATTTCCCCTTATCTTCCCTGTTCGCACAGTTCCTGGGGTTCAGCTTTGGATTTGGACCCGCCTCTGCGTGTAGGTCGCCTGAGGGCGTCTATTCCCCGCACAGACAGGACGGGGTTAAAGGAGCAGCTGCTTCGGGGGCTCTGGCTCACTCAGGCCGCGGGTAGGGAGGTGTACAGAGGAGCCGGGGTGAGCCTGCGGCGGCCGAGGCCGGCGTGACGTTGCACCAGCCTGAGGCGGGCAGTGCGTTCTCCCGGGGAACTTGTCCCCGGATCACGGGACCCTGGCAGTGGCGGGCTGCACAGGCTCCCGGGAGGGGCGATGTGGAGAGTGACTTGTGCTCACACACAGGCTTTTTGGAGGCGGCAGCAGCAGCCCCAGCGTCTCACGCCCGTCTCTGGGGTCCGTGCTGATCGCCGCGGCTCACGCCTTTCTCTGGAGTTCGTTTAGGCGGCACTCTGAATCCCCTCTCCTTGCGCGCCGCGAAACAAAGAGGCAAGAAAAAGTCTCTTGCCTCTTCGGCAGCTGCAGACCTTTTCCCGGACTCCCTACCAGCCAGCTGTGGTGCGCTAACCCCTTCAGGCTGTGTTCACGCCGCCAGCCCCAGTCCTCTCCCTGCGATCCAACCGAAACCGAAACCCGAGCCTCAGCTCCCAGCCCCGCCCGCCGAGCAGACAAGCCTCTCGGGCTGGTGAGTGCTGCTCCGCGCCGAGCCTCTGTGCGGGAGTCTCTCCGTTTTTTTTTCTCTGCGCCCCTGTTGCTGTGGGGTCTGCGGTGATCGCCGCGGCTCGCGCCCTTCTCTGGAGTTCGTTTAGGCGGCGCTCTGAATCCCCTCTCCTTGCGCGCCGCGAAACAAAGAGGCAAGAAAAAGTCCCTTGCCTCTTCGGCAGCTGCAGACTTTTTCCCGGTCTCCCTCCCAGCCAGCTGTTGTGCGCTAATCCCTTCAGGCTGTGTTCACGCTGCCAGCCCCAGTCCTCTCCCTGCGATCCAACCGAAACCGAAACCGGAGCCTCAGCTCCCAGCCCCGCCCGCCCCGGCGGGTGAGCAGACAAGCCTCTCGGGCTGGAGAGTGCTGCTCGGCGCCGAGCCTCTGTGCGGGAATCTCTCCGTTTTTCCCTCTGCGCCCCTGTTGCTGTGGGATCCGCGTTGGTAGCTGCGGCTCGCGCCCGTCTCTGAAGTTCGTTTAGGCAGCGCTCTGAATCCCCTCTCCTCGCGCACCAGGAAACAAAGAGGGAAGAAAAAGTCTCTTGCCTCTTCGGCAGCTGCAGACTTTTTCCCGGACTCCCTCTCGGCTAGCTGTGGTGCACTAACCCCTTCAGGCTGTGTTCACGCCGCCAACCCCAGTCCTCTCCCTGCGATCCGACCGAAGCCCGAGCCTCAGCTCCCAGCCCCGCCCGCCCCGGCGGGTGAGCAGACAAGCCTCTCGGGCTGGAGAGTGCTGCTCGGCGCCGAGCCTCCGTGCGGGAATCTCTCCGCTTTGCCCTCCGCACCCCTGTGGCTGCGCTCTCCTCCGTGGCTCCGAAGCTTCCCCCCTCTGCCACACGCAGTCTCCGCCCGCTAAGGGGCTTCCTAGTGCGTGGAAATCTTTCCTCCTTCACGGCTCCCTCCCACTGGTGCAGGTGCCGTCCCTATTCTTTTGTCTCTGTTATTTCTTTTTTCTTTTGCCCTACCCAAGTACGGGGGGAGTTTCTTGCCTTTTTGGAGATCGGACGTTTTCTGCCAGCGTTCAGTGGGTGTTCTGTGGGAGCAGTTCCACGTGTAGATGTATTTCTACTGTATCTGTGGGAAGGAAGGTGATCTCCGCGTCTTACTCTTCCGCCATCTTCCCGAGGACCCTCCTCATTCACCTATTGATGGGCATTTGGATTGACTACTGTGAGTAATTTTGGTATGAACATGGGTGTACATATTATCTGTTTGAGTCCCTGTTTTTAATTCTCTTAGGTATATACCCAGAAGTAGAATTGCTGGATTGTATAGTAATTCTATTTAATATTGTGAGGAACCACCATACTGGTTTCCACAGTAGCAGCCACATTTTACAGTCCCACCAATAGTGCACAAGGGCTTCAGTTTCTCCACATTCTTGCCAACACTTGCTATCTTCTGTTTTGTTTTGTTTTGTTTTTTGTTAGTCATCTAAGTGGGTATGAAGTAATAGTTCATTGTGGTTTTGATTTCCAATTCCCTAATGATTTGTTGATGTTGAGCACTTTTTCATGTGATTATTGGCCATCTGTATATCTTCTTTAGAGAAACGTCTATTCAAGTTATTTGCTTATTTTTAATTGGGTTGTTTGTGTTTTTTCATTGTTGAGTTGGAAAGGTACAAACCTTGAAGCAAAGACATTCAGGGTATTCTCTGCTTTTTTGGCTCTGTCCCCCAAGCACTGGGGTGAACTAGCTCCCTCACCTCTGTTCTTTTCAGTGAAGGTCCAGTGAAGACCTTGGGGAATCTAGGCCCTAGGACCTTGCTCTCAGCTCTTGGTCATCTGGTGATAAATTTCACACTAATAATTTAAGCTAATAATGGGCTAATAAATGACCTTCCAGCCCATAATTACAGTCCAATGTGTGGTTCCTGGAAAAGATGCCTTAACCCAAAGAAATGAGTTTCAGTCGGTGAAATTTCTGCTACCTGGGGAAAATTAACTTTGAGTAGGGCAACTTTCAGTTTTCTCTCCACACCGTTTAGGCAGCCCTGCACTTCACTTATTTGATTTTCACACATTGCATGTCTTTTTTCCAACTCTTTGCACTTTATATAATAGGAAAAAAAAAACTAATAACCTCTGCATTTGGGTTGAAGAATGGTTGTGTTCATAAGAATGAGCTTGAGGATATGTTTTTACTTAATTTTCTTTACCAACAGATTAAGAATTTGCTTACAATGTGATGCTCTGCTACTTTAAAAAAAATTGTTTGAATTCACACATGGCAACTGAGGAGGCTTGGACTTGAAGATTGTGTTTCCACAGCTCAGAAACTTATTCTCACCAAAATATGTTGGATTCTGTGCATGGGCAGTCAGTAGCCTCTATGCCGTTTTTTAGGGATGGGACTCTGCCTCATTTGCACACATGATGCATGTCTTTTTATGAGAGGATTAATCATAGCTAAGATTTCTATTGTGCTTACTATGTACCAGGTACTGTTGTAACCTCTCTCTCTCAGTCTCTCATATCAAATGGCTTGGAACCTATTTCCAGAGCTTTCATAAGCCTCTTTCTAGGGTCTGTTCTCCCAAAGGCAGACCATACCATTAGTGTGCATACATCTAGGCCCCAGGGTGACTTTGTGGGATGTGTGGGTGGATCTTTCACACTCAGACTAGAGTTTCCACTCATATAGTACATACCAGACAGGATGGTGTACTGTGGAGCCAGGAGTGGGCAGAGAAGGGCGGTGAGCTGGCTTTCCCTGTGCTGCCAAATTTTTATGAAGAACTCTGAGGAGCCCAAGAATTCTGCAAACCTAGACTTCCAGGTTGTTATGAAGGTATATTTATCAAGGTAAGAAGATAGAACATATTTTATTTAAAAGTTTGTTCAACTTATTTGGACACGTGGTATATATACCTCCATTTGTACATTTATCCCAGTTCCCCACACATGTTAGGGACAGGCTTCTTAAAGGCTATGGATACATAGGTGTAATCAGAAGGTTTGAAAAGGCTATCAGTGAGGTGGGGTGGCAGTGGTTGGTGGGGGGGGGGTGGAAGAGAAGGAGGACACATACCTAGCTGAGGCTAAATCATCGCTGCTCCTCAGAGCTACATCTGGAGATCTCCAGTAAAATGAGTGGTTTAGTACATAGAGTCTTAAACCAGACTCTCTGGGTTTTAATTTTGGCTCTACAACTTGTTAGCTGTATAACCTTGGGCAAGTTCCTTTCCCCCTGTTTCTCAGTTTTCTCATCTGTAAAATGGGGATGATATTTATTTATCTTATGTGGTACTAAAGTGCTTAAAGCAGTGTCTGGCAAATAGTATGTGCCATGTAAGTGTTAGCTCTTAAATTTATTTCCATCTTAGGCTAGCTGCATGTGGTATATAGATATCCTGAGGGAATTTTCAGCAAGAGCATCCCTATTCATCTGTCACTTTTCCCAGTTCCCGGGACAATATGAGCACCCTAGAAGATGATCAGACTGGAAAGAGGTATTCCTGAAATGAGCATCTCTGTGGGATGGGAGGAGGTGAATTGGGCTAGGGTTTTTTTCTCATTCATGTTTGGCCTCACAGCACAGAAGGAAGGCCTGGCTGATGATCCACTGGGCAAGTGTTTGCAGTGGGAGTCCCCCAGAGGGTAGTTGTATCTGCTTGGAAGGCTGGGTAGTCACTTGCCCTATCATAGGCTGAAGACTATGGAATGGACAGCAGTGGTCCTCTATTTTTGACATCTCTTCTTAATGACCTATGTGCTTTGGAAATTAGCTTGTCAGAGGCTGTGGTAGTAGCCACATTCAAATAGTGTATATTCAAATAATGTGCCATTTAGCTCACGAAGTAATTCCTAGGCAGTAGTGACATCAGCCAGAGCAAACTTACAGGTTGAAGTGCTTCCTCCTAGGCACTTTATAGATCTCAGGTTGCAGAATCGTGGATCAGACATCTGCATCAGTAAGAGATGGCTGGGAGGGATTTATGGACACCTGTTAACACCCCTGAGAGTTTCTAGAAATATTCTGCAAAAAGTTGAACTTCCTGCATTCAAACAGGTAGGATCTGAGAGCTATTGTGATTTTGGTAAGAGTATTAATGTGGCCTCATTTGTATTCACTGATTGGCAAAGGCCAAGACATTTGGTCACCAGAAGGATTTTCAGCAGTGGAAAGACATGGTTAGATTTAAGACTTCAGACACTCTCTGGTATTAGTGTAGAAATGGGATAGGAGCTTTGCAGAAGTAGCAGTTAAGAAGGGATTATGGTAGTGTTCTGGTGCTAAGTGATGAGGGATGACATTAAGGCAGTGAAAGAAGGGATGGAATGGAGGGGAGAGATTTGAAAAAATACTTCTGAGACAGACTCAGTAGGACATCATATTTATTTTGATACAGAATATAAAGGAGAAGGAGAGGTCAAAGATGACTCTCTAGGGTAGAGAGAGTTTTGTGAGTGAGAGAAGAGGTCAGCCAAAGTCATTCCCATGGTGAGGTCAAGTAAGAGAATAAGTAATAAATATCCACTGAACGGGGAAGTTAGGGAGCCATCAGGCCTTTGGTGCTTCATATCCAATGGTCCGTTCACTCCTGGCTCATACTCTTCCTTTATGTTTACCTTGCATACTCTTGGCCTCATAGAAGTACTACAACTTGAGCCTGCCTTCTTGCTCTGACCTTTCCTGAAACCAATCCTCCCAACTAAAACTTCACAGCCCTGGGTCCCATTCCTTTAGGACTCCCCAAGGTGACACTCCCCTATGGTTCATACTAATGGGATCATATATAACTTTCCCAGGAATGCAAGCATTTCTAAGGGTGATTTTAGAAATACTCATTCAACCTAAAGAAATGAATCTTTGGTCATGGAAGTTTCTAGTTACATGGCATAGGGGGACATATGTTATAGAGAGGATATTTAACTCCTTTACAAAAGGAAAATAAAAAACTCTAAAATCATAATGGATTTGCCTCAAGTCACACTGAGGAAGAGATGAAATCATTTTCTATTCCTTCATCCCAGACTGTTGCCGCCTCACTCTCTCTAGTTTCCTTCTCCCTGATAGAACCCTTGCTACCTAGCATCCCCTATCCATCATACCCCAAGCACTGGCCCTCTGGGTGATTCATATGGTTTTGCTTTGGACTCCAGGCATTGTGTGCTTGACTGTATCTCCTTTGTCATCTTTTGTGTGCTGTTTTTGCCATGGTCAGCTTCCAGCCCCTTCTCAGGCCTGCTCTGTCTTGCTGCCAGGGAACTATTCTGATTTGAGGATGAATTCCAAACTGTGATAATCATCTGTGAAAATAAATGGGATAAAGATGGAACAAGTGACAGTTGAAATGTGTTTACTCCTGTCTGAGGTCCTGGTTTTGTGTGACAGAAGGTGCATATAACATTAGGTAGGCTGTCAGATTGAGGGTAGGAACATTAGCCTTGGAGGGATCCTATATTGAGTGGAAAGATAATTAGGATTTGGGAAAGTGGCCAAGGGGTGAGGAAGGAAATATATGGCAGCAAGCAATACAGTTTTACGTGGAGAGAGGGCACAGGAAATCTGGCTTTTTAAATGCAAAGTTTGAGGCTTTAATCATAATAACAAGAGTAACTACTGTGTGTTAAGCACTTTCCCTGCATTGTATTTCATTTTATCCTCACAACAACTTGTAAGGCAGGTACTTATATTATCCCCATTTTACAAATGAAATAATAGAGGCTTAGAAAGGTAAATTAACTTGCCTGAGGGCACACAGCTAGTAAGATGTAGAGTTGCGAATAATACTTAGGCCAAATTGTCTACAGAGCTCACCCTTTAACCATTTACTACTGGCCAGACACTGTTCTAAGCAATTTACATGTACTATACCACTGAAGCCTCACAGCAGTGCTATGACATAGCTGCTATTGTTACCTTGACCTTATAGATGAGGAAACAGAGACACACAGAAGTTGTCTATTTAATAAATGGCAGAGCCAGTGCTCTTATCCATTACTCCATAAAACACAAGCCACACTATGTGAGGCAAACAAGAGAATTTCAAAGCAAAGAGATGGTATAAACTATGGAGATGAAGAATAGATCATTGAGAGGCCCGTGTAAGTCAACTAATAGGGATGGGTGGCAGTAGGTGGGTTTGAGAAGGCCACAGGTAGATTCTTGAGTTAGCCTTTTTTAATCATTGAATGAGCTCTATTAGCCAACTCGATTTTAAGGTGGATCCTAACATTCCATAGCACCTTCTGAAGAAGTCGACTCGTTTGGATGGTTCACTAATATCTGCTACCAGGTCTTATGTAAAGTTCAATTTATGGCTTTGTCCATAATCTTGAAACAAAATGACAGCCAATGAGATTTCAGCAAACATTATTCATACAAGTCTTTCTATGTTATGGTCCAGCTACCTCTCCCATCCCATATGACTTTCTCATTCTGCTCTAGCCCTGATGGCCTTCTTGCTATACTTTGAATACTACAAGTTCATACCTGCCTGTCTACCCAAAGTCTCGGAAAAGTGTTCAGCACATAGTGGGCACTTAACAAACGTTTGTTGAATGATGAGAGGTTCCTGGTATAAATGGAAGAGATGGGATATTAGACACAGGTGGAGGAATTTACCTTAGCTAGGAGGAATGCTAGTTCCTTTATTATAGAAGGAGAATAGTTATAATAACATTCAAAATAGTAAATAGTTAAATAGGACTTACCATGTGCCACACACTATTCCAAACACTTTACACATATTAACTCATTAAATTTTACAAACTTATTAATTAGCAATTAATTATTACTATTGTCCAATTTTATAGAAAGCAAAAAGCACAGAAAGGCCATGTGATTTGATAAAATTCACACAGCTAGCAAGTGGTAGAGCTGGCTCTTAATGGTGAAAGGACACACACAGGTGTAGGCCAGCGTTTGTGTTTATAATCAAGAAGAGTAGAGCAGTTATGTCTAATGGTTTAATTTTCTCTGTAATTTGCTGAGACAGAGGGAGGAGGATGGAGTCAAGGGATGGAAGTTTGAGGATGATGAAGAAAATTCGAAGTAGTCTGTAGAGAGTAGGAAAATGGAATTGACCAAAGACACATATTAGGATTGCAGGTGTTATTGAGAACATGTATGAGGCTGGCGGTCTTGAACACATCGTTGTCCTAGTCTTCCTCATGTGTGACTTTGTCTAGCACTTACTGATCACTCTGATACAGACCTGGTGAAAGTGGACAATAGTGTTCATCCTGGGTTAAGGTTTTGCCAGATGGGTGCAATGAAACAAGAGAGAGGCAAGAGAGTTTATGATGTTGACAAGAATTATGGAAAAGATGGACTGAGGGATTGAAACTAGATAAAAAGCTAGATAAAGAAAAGCTAGCTGATAGATTGGGAGTAAAGTGAAGAAGTCAATGAACTGGAGATCTTAAGTCAAAAATGGTTGTAATGGAAGTACTTGAATATGCAAAGCAGAAAGAGAAGAGGTTATGAACAGAAAGCAGGATGCTGGAGTTAGTGATATGGAAAGTGAGGCAGATTCAAGAATCTTAGGGATGGGTGGTTAAGCTGGGGTGCAGGGGCAGGCCAATGGAAATTCAGAAGTCAAGGATCTATTAGAAGCCAGGGGTTTGGACGAGCCATCTCTATGAATGTTGACGTCACTAGGAAAGATGACAGGGCTTGGGTTGGGGAGGATGATACCGAGGTCTGATAAGTAAAAGAATTGTTGATGACTACAGAAAGAAGGAGAGAGAGAGGTTGGTATAGTCAGATGACATAAGCCAAAGAGAGGTTTACAAGAGTAAAGAGCACTAGAAATAGCAATGGGGAGTGAGGATGATTTCTGGCCCTGGGATACTTGGGGTGTGAGAAAATAATCAGCTACCACTTCAGAATGCTGCAGGGGAAGTGATATCCACATTCCACTATTTATTTCAGTTCCCATATACCTAAGGGTTCTCTTCCTCATTCTTCTCTCCCCTGGCTATTTCATATATTGATCAGTGTCTGTGTGTGTGTTTGTGTGTGTATATTTACCAAACAAGACTAATTAAGATAATCATTGATTTTTTTAAAGAAAAATTCTAATTCAGATGATAGACTCTCACCCAGTTAAGAAAGTATCTTCTTAGATGCTGTCCAACAGTTCTCTTTGGAACTCTAGTTAGAGCAGGGTTAGATGGAAAAAGTTTTTGAAAATAATTTCTTCTACAAGGCCTGGAGGTCCTGCAGCTCTCCTCTGCCAGCCTGGAGATGTCAGAGAGCTGTAGAGAGAGCTCTGTGAATGGCTGGGAGCAGAACTTGGCCTGCTGTGTGTGTTTCACACAAATCAGAGCCTTATGGGGCCCAGTCAGCTGCTGCCTTCAGTGCGATTGCTTCAAATAAGTTGTTGAAGAGTTAAATGCCTGAGAGTGTTTCCTGGCTTCCTGGTGGTGGGAAATGAAATCCTCTTATCTTTGGAAAGGCCATCATTATTCCTTTCCAGGGTGTGATGGATCAGAAGGAGGAAGAGAGGAAGGGAAGGAGGGAGAACAAACAGAAGTGAGCCAACTTATGTGCCATTCAAGCAACAGCTCTGCTCTATTTAGTCTTGTTCACATTGAACAAGTAGGAAGTCTTGGATTGTAGCTAGATCTAATCTCCTTTAATCCTGTCCTCCTCTGGGCTTTCCTGGCTTAATTAGTTCTGGGTATTTGGTCAGTATGATGCAGTCTTACCTGGGAAAGCAAGGGAAGAGCCACTCCAGGTCTAGCAGGGAGCCAGGGCACTGTCTGGCTGTTAGGTTTTAGGTTTTGTATCTATTCTCAAGACCCTTCCCTCTAAGGGCTTTTGTGTTGAATTCAGAAGCAGGACAATTTTACACAGTAATTTTGAAACAGATGGCATCAAGAGAGCCATGTCAAACTACAAAAACACTGCTTATTTTTAATTTTCAATAATGTTCACAAGAAACGATTTTGACTGACCCTTGAGGCAGCCTAACCCATACCCCAGGCTCAGAGATTTTCACCATATACTTTACTACTTAGCAGTGTGGAGCAATGGTTGAGCCAGCTTAACACAGACTGCTTGGGTCCAAGTTCTGGCTCTATCACTTGCTAGCCATGTGACCTCAGGAAGGGTACATGGTTTCTCTAAGCTTCAATTTCCTATTCTGTAAAACAGTAATGATTATAGTAGTCCTACAGATGTATAATAGTCAGCATAGTACCTTAGTGATTGATTAGTCAATATCAGCTCTTATTATTACTTTATTCTATAGTTTTAAAATTTTCTGAGGGGTGGGGTAGGGAGGGTGGGAGGGAGATGCAAGAGGGAGGAGATATGGGGATATATGTATATGTATAGCTGATTCACTTTGTTATAAAGCAGAAACTAACACACCATTGTAAAGCAATTATACTCCAATAAAGATGTTAAAAAATGTATAAGTGCTTTAATTTAATCATCATTGAAAATAATAAAGATTTTTAAAAAGCCTATTAGAATTAGGTTGGCCTCTGGTCCTGTTTTAAAAAATCACTACAAAGAGATATACTCATATGAAATATAAGTATATATAGCAAGACTTCTGCAGGAGCTGTTCAATCTGGAAAGGAAAATAAAAGACCATGTTGTGGTTCACCTGCTTTTTCCATAACATTGTCTAATAGATATCTGATCAGGTAAAATTTGTATAGTTAAGAAACCTATAAATATCAGAGGTGCCCATCTTCTAGATTTTTAAAATGGAAAACTGTGTATTTTATTATCAAGTAGTGAAATTGATCATTAAAGTAAATTGTAACTCTGAAAGAACTCTAGAAAAATTTGAGAAGCAGAACTTTCAGAAAGCAGGTAAATTCCCAGATGCTCTGTTCAGAATGCTCAATGGCCCTTTTTGAGATGAGCACATCCTATAACCATAAGACTCTTGGTTAAATGTGGAACAACTGCAAGATATGTCTGATCCCCACCTGATCCTCCTTCATCTCCATCTCATCTGTGATCCTATTTTGCACATTGAGTTGAGGACCAGAATAGATAAGCAGCAAAATTATGAGGTGATCTTCAGTCTCCTTCTCCTCTCCTTCTCTGCCACTTTTTTACCAGATGCCTATTCAAGGCCTTTGTTTCTCATGCTTTCCCCGTCTCTCCCTGGTGGTTCTCCCTCCCTGTTGCCTCTCTAAAAGTACCTTTGTCCTTTATTCCCCCCTCCCCCAGGAAAACCAAACAGTTCTATATCTGATAGCTGGCTGATATGATATAGTAATGTATCCTGTGTTGGTAGTGATAGACCTAGGGACACATTCAGACTGAAAGTGAGGGGATGGAAAAAGATATTCCATGCAAATGGAAATCAAAAGAAAGCTGGAGTAGCAATACTCATATCAGATAAGATAGATTTTAAAATAAAGAATGTTACAAGAGACAAGGAAGGACACTACATAATGGTCAGGGGATCAATCCAAGAAGAAGATATAACAATTATAAATATATATGCACCCAACATAGGAGCACCACAATACATAAGGCAACTGCTAACAGCTATAAAAGAGGAAATCGACAGTAACACGATAATAGTGGGGGACGTTAACACCTCACTTACACCAATGGACAGATCATCCAAAATGAAAATAAATAAGGAAACAGAAGCTTTAAATGACACAATAGACCAGATAGATTTAATTGATATTTATAGGACATTCCATTCCAAAACAGATTACACTTTCTTCTCAAGTGTGCACAGAACATTCTCCAGAATAGATCACATCCTGGGTCACAAATCAAGCCTCAGTAAATTTAAGAAAATTGAAATCATATCAAGCATCTTTTCTGACCACAACGCTATGAGATTAGAAATGAATTACAGGGAAAAAAACGTTAAAAACACAAACACATGGAGGCTAAACAATACGTTACTAAATAACCAAGAGATCACTGAAGAAATCAAAGAGGAAATCAAAAAATACCTAGAGACAAATGACAATGAAATCACGACGATCCAAAACCTATGGGATGCAGCAAAAGCAGTTCTAAGAGGGAAGTTTATAGCTATACAAGCCTACCTCAAGAAACAGGAAAAATCTCAAGTAAACAATCTAACCTTACACCTAAAGGAACTAGAGAAAGAAGAACAAACAAAACCCAAAGTTAGCAGAAGGAAAGAAATCATAAAGATCAGAGCAGAAATAAATGAAATAGAAACAAAGAAAACAATAGCAAAGATCAATAAAACTAAAAGCTGGTTCTTTGAGAAGATAAACAAAATTGATAAACCATTAGCCAGACTCATCAAGAAAAAGAGGGAGAGGACTCAAATGAATAAAATTGGAAATGAAAATGGAGAAGTTACAACAGACACGGCAGAAATACAAAGCATCCTAAGAGACTACTACAAGCAACTCTATGCCAATAAAATGGACAACCTGGAAGAAATGGACAACTTCTTAGAAAGGTATAACCTTCCAAGACTGAACGAGGAAGAAACAGAAAATATGAACAGACCAATCACAAGTAATGAAATTGAAACTGTGATTAAAAATCTTCCAACAAACAGAAGTCCAAGACCAGATGGCTTCACAGCTGAATTCTGTCAAACATTTAGAGAAGAGCTAACACCCATCCTTCTCAAACTCTTCCAAAAAATTGCAGAGGAAGGAACACTCCCAAACTCATTTTATGAGGCCACCATCACCCTGATGCCAAAACCAGACAAGGATACTACAAAAAAAGATAATTACAGACCAATATCACTGATGAATATAGATGCAAAAATCCTCAACAAAATACTAGCAAACAGAATCCAACAACACATTAAAAGGATCATACACCATGATCAAGTGGGATTTATCCCAGGGATGCAAGTATTCTTCAATATATGCAAATCAATCAATGTGATACACCATATTAACAAATTGAAGAATAAAAACCATATGATCATCTCAATAGATGCAGAAAAAGCTTTTGACAAAATTCAACACCTGTTTATGATAAAAACTCTCCAGAAAGTGGGCATAGAGGGAACCTACCTCAACATAATAAAGGCCATATATGACAAACCCACAGCAAACATCATTCCCAATGGTGAAAAACTGAAAGCATTTCCTCTAAGATCAGGAACAAGACAAGGATGTCCACTCTCACAACTATTATTCAACATAGTTTTGGAAGTCCTAGCCACAGCAATCAGAGAAGAAAAAGAAATAAAAGGAATACAAATTAGTAAAGAAGAAGTAAAACTGTCACTGTTTGCAGATGACATGATACTATACATAGAGAATCCTAAAGATGCCACCAGAAAACTACTAGAGCTAATCAATGAATTTGGTAAAGTTGCAGGATACAAAATTAATGCACAGAAATCTCTTGCATTCCTATACACTAATGATGAAAAATCTGAAAGAGAAATTTAGGAAACACTCCCATTTACCATTGCAACAAAAAGAATAAAATACCTAGGAGTAAACCTACCTAGGGAGACAAAAGACCTGTATGCAGAAAACTATAAGACACTGATGAAAGAAATTAAAATTGATACCAACAGATGGAGAGATATACCATGTTCTTGGATTGGAAGAATCAATATTGTGAAAATGACTGTACTACCCAAAGCAATCTACAGATTCAGTGCAATCCCTATCAAATTACCAATGGCATTTTTTACAGAGCTAGAACAAAAAAATCTTAAAATTTGTATGGAGACGCAAAAGATCCCGAATAGCCAAAGCAGTCTTGAGGGAAAAAAATGGAGCTGGAGGAATCAGACTCCCTGACTTCAGACTATACTACAAAGCTACAGTAATCAAGACAATATGGTACTCGCAGAAAAACAGAAACGTAGATCAATGGAACAAGATAGAAAGCCCAGAGATAAACCCACGCACCTATGGTCAACTAATCTATGACAAAGGAGGCAAGGATATACAATGGAGAAAAGACATCCCCTTCAATAAGTGGTGCTGGGAAAACTGGACAGCTACATGTAAAAGAATGAAATTAGAACACTCCCTAACACCATACACAAAAATAAACTCAGAATGGATTAAAGACCTAAATGTAAGGCCAGACACTATCAAACTCTTAAAGGAAAATATAGGCACAACACTCTATGACATAAATCACAGCAAGATTGTTTTTGACCCACCTCCTAGAGAAATGGAAATAAAAACAAAAATAAACAAATGGGACCTAAAAGCTTTTGCACAGCAAAGGAAACCATAAACAAGATGAAAAGACAACCCTCAGAATGGGAGAAGATATTTGCCAACAAATCAACGGACAAAGGATTAATCTCCAAAATTGACAAGCAGCTCATGCAGCTCAATATTAAGAAAACAAACAACCCAATCAAAAAATGGGCAGAAGACCTAAACAGACATTTCTACAAAGAAGACATACAGATGGCCAAGAAGCACATGAAAAGCTGCTGAACATCACTAATTATTAGAGAAATGCAAATCAAAACTACAATGAGGTATCACCTCACACCAGTTAGAATGGGCATCATCAGAAAATCTACAAACAACAAACGCTGGAGAGGGTGTGGAGAAAAGGGAACTCTCTTGCACTGTTGGTGGGAATGTAAATTGATACAGCCACTATGGAGAACAGTATGGAGGTTCCTTAAAAAACTAAAAATAGAATTACCATATGACCCAGCAATCCCACTACTGGGCATATACCTAGATAAAACCATAATTCAAAAAGACACATGCACCCCAAAGTTCATTGCAACACTGTTTACAATAGGTCATGGAAGCAACCTAAATGCCCATCGACAGACGAATGGATAAAGAAGATGTGGTACATATATACAATGGAATATTACTCAACCATAAAAAGGAACGATATCGGGTCATTTGTTGAGACGTGGATGGATCTAGAGACTGTCATACAGAGTGAAGTAAGTCAGAAAGAGAAAAACAATTATCGTATATTAACGCATATATGTGGAACCTAGAAAAATGGTACAGATGAACCTGTTTGCAGGGCAGAAATTGAGACACAGATGTAGAGAACAAACGTATGGACACCAAGGGGTAAAGCGGCGGGTGGGTGGGGGTGGTGGTGTGCTGAATTGGGCGATTGAGATTGACATGTATACACCGATGTGTATAAAATTGATGACTAATAAGAATCTGCTGTATAAAAAAGTAAATAAAATAAAATTCAAAAATTAAAAAAAAAGTATTCCAGAAATAAATTAATAAGAAATGAAAAAAAGAAAAAAAAAAGAATTCAGAGAAGGCCAGTGTGAATGGAATATATGAATGAGGCTGTGGGAGCAGATGGGAGCCAGATGATTTGGTCTTATAGGCCATGGTAAGGATTTTGAATTTCATTCTAAAAGTAGTGTGAAATAATTGGAAAGTTTTGAGCATTCAAAACACAAATGATTGGATTTGTGTTTTGAATGGATGATTATATCTTTCTTGGGTTCAGCCAAAGCTGATGCCAGTTTGCCTAATCCTGGTTATGTCTTCTTTCCATTGGAATGTGGTTCTTCTTTATAAAGAGAGAGATGGTATACTAATTAAGGGCAATCCAAGAGACTGCTATTTGGTTCTAGAAATGGGTCTCTTTAAATTTTTTGTGTTTTCCTGTTGGGATCATGCCCCCATCCTTTTTAAACTATTATTCTTGGAGGAGGTGACACACCAAGTCTCCTGAATCAAATTATGAAGACTGTTAGATCAAGCCTTCATCTTATGGCCTGGGCAACAGCTTCTGAATCACTAAAATGCCTCCTAAGTATTCCTCAGACAGCCATTGGATTGCCACTAAATTAAATGCTGAGAACACTCAATATCAGTAGTATTGCTTTTGGCTTTGGGGCTGAATAACACATCAAAATCAGTAATTGAATGATTTACTGTTCTTTAAGGTGGTTACATTTCATGGAGGCAGCCTAAATGGAATTAATTGTGGGCTAATTAAAGTGCTCCCTGCTTCTCTCTCAAGTTCCCCTTGGGCATTGGCTGCAATGAGTTGTGCAAGCCGCAGAAAACTGTAAATTATGACTGGGCTTAAAGAAAAATGGATTGCTTTTCTAATACTTATTGAACACCTAAAACAGATGTTTAAATCTCTACAAGTTTTAGATAATTAAAATGATAAATCTGTGCTCTTTGAACAGGAACATGAGTAGGGATCAGAGGTATAAATAGTACCACGCTGAGGTGATTCATCTTGTGGCTTCAGGTTTATTACTTTAACAAGGGCTGCCCCCAGGCAAAATGGGAAAGGGGAGAGGTTTGTCTTTGCTGCAACTTCACCTCCCACCATTCCAGACTCCCCGAACTGCCCTATGGCTGCCCAGTACTGTAGGACCCAGACAATGCCAGTTCTTTCCTCTGTCATCAAAGCTTTATCTGTCCTCTATTTCATTCCCTAAAGACTTTGCTGGAGTATTAGTTAGCGTAATGGAGCTGCAATAACAGTTAAACTGCCAACTCTCTGTGATCTGACACGATAGTTGATTTTTCTTGCAAAAAAATCCAAAATGGGTGCTCCTGACTGGCTGGAGGTTCCCCCTCTAGGGACTCATGCTACTTTCATCTTGTGGCTCTATCCTCTTCGATATGTCTATCCCAAGGTTGCCATTCTCTTCTGTGTCAGGTTGGCAGAAGAAGGAAGGGCATGGAGAATCACGTGTGTGAGGTTTTTATGAGTCAGGACTGGACGTGTACCTTGTGCTCAAAGTCCATGGCTACAGTTCACTTCATTGGAGGCTGGGAAGTAGACTCTAGCTGTGTGTTTAGGATGGAGAGAAAATGGCTTTGAAGCATAACTAGTCAGTCTCATTGACTAAAGCATATCTGATAAGTTTGCAGTAAGGGGTTAGTGGCTTACCCCTCCTTTGGTATTTTCTTTTCAAATGGGGCTTTCTGAAAAAAAGATATATAGTTGGAAAACTGGTTGATGTTTCTCTTGCTGTCTTGTGCACTCTCTCTCTCTCTTTCTCTGTGTGACACTCACACATGCACACACACAGGATGGTAATGATGATGATGATTATGATTGAAAAAGTAATGAGAAGCTTTTCTTGGGCATTTCCCCCTTGAATTCAATTGGGATTTCTGCTGAGGACTGCTGTGATCATGATTCCAGTAATTTTTGCCACTAAAGCAGTTGCTTAAATGTTCACTCATTATGTTATTAATCTTTTCTAATAAGGGATCAGTGGTTTAAGTTGTTTTAAAGCTAAGCATCTTCTAACATTTTACATTCTCTAAGAGATACGAAAATAATAGAATAAATATATCTAGTGAAATTTCATTTTTACATGATAAGTTACGATTGAGGACATTTGAAAAATGTAAACTGGTAATTTATCCAGAAGGTTTTATATAAGAATCTGTTCTATTTTGCTTGAGCAATTATGGGAAATTAACAAATATCTCTGTTCCTTTGCTCCCTTATCAATTTATTAGGATACCGAGAACCTTAATAGAAATAAAATAAATGTATAAGCTTTACTCATGTCTTTATTTATTTATTTATTTTTTTAATTAACTTATTTTTGGCTGTGTTGGGTCTTCGTTTCCGTGCAAGGGCTTTCTCTAGTTGCGGCGAGCGGGGGCCACTCTTCATCGCGGTGCGCGGGCCTCTCACTGTCGCGGCCTCTCTTGTTGCGGAGCACAGGCTCCAGACGCGCAGGCTCAGTAGTTGTGGCTCACAGGCCCAGCTGCTCCGCGGCATGCGGGATCCTCCCAGACCAGGACTCGAACCTGTGTCTCTTGCATTGGCAAGCAGACTCTCAACCACTGCGCCACCAGGGAAGCCCCTCATGTCTTTATTTCTAACCAGTCAGTTGATTTCATTTAAATGACATTTTATTTCACTCATCGGAAACTGGCTCTGACCTTTAAACTATCCTTGTTGGGGGCTAAGAATATTTCTCATCCTGAACCAATTTCATAATATACAGATACAGTGATGGCTATTATCCAGTCACTTTAGGACTAAAAGAATTTCTTAAAGCAATTGGAGACACATTTTTAGGAGCAAATACTGTAATACTCCTATTGTTGAGCTGGTGAAATTTTAAGAGCTTGACTCATTGGAGTTGTTAAGGAGGATTTTTAAAGCTGTTGCCCCATCTTTGATAATGTAGGTTTTATATCTTCCGAATTAACAGCCTTCATGATATGTCAGTTCTATTCTCTCCTCTGGCTTCCCCCCCACCCCACTCTCCACATATTAAAAGACAAGGCTATGAAAAATTTCATCCTATAGTGCTATATCTGGTTTCAGTGTATGTGAAAGATCTTTCAGAGAAGATACCTTCTCTGACTCTTCAGATTAAGCCTGTTCTGGATATAGTTTTCAAATCTTTTTCCCTTTCACCTTCCCCTCCACACAAACTTTGCTCTCCACTTCATCCTTAAATCAGAATATGAAACGAGTTACTTTAGGCAGTAACACCTTTCCCAGTATCTGCACCAGCAGAAACTTTGTAATACTGATTTCTTAATTCTCATGTACAGATTGCATGTGGTCCCTGCCTTCAGGAAGCTTACATTCACTGACAGACAATATCATGGCTAAACAGAACTATTGATAAGGCCTTCTTGGAATTTTTCAATGTGAACTCCCTCCAGTGATACCAGTGATGTGTCATTTAGCAGTTAAGTGTGGTCATTGTGTGAGCTCTGGAATCAAACAAGTCTGTGTTCAACTTCAGATCAGCCAGTTCCCAGCTGTGTGATTTTGGGCAAGTTATCTAATTTCTCTGAGCCTCAGTTTCCTCTTTGGTAAAGAATGATGTTGCTGCCTACCTCATGGGTCATTGTGTGGACGAAATTAGATAATAAATGTAAAGTAGCACAATGCTTGGCACAAAATAAACACTCCATAAATGTAAGATACTATTAGTGCAGATGGTACTTATGAAATCCCCGATCATATAGGCCCCTGACCAGGGAACTGAGAGATAGAAGCGATTTTCCCATGTTAAAGAGCTAAACATTCTTTCCCTCTCCACCTCCCTCTTTGGTTCAGATGAGTTCAGGGGACAATGGCATATTACCTCATAGCATCTTTATTCTAGGATTTTAGAATAGGGAATGAGTAGAAGGGATCATCTCTGGAAGCTGCCCAGTGTTCTGGAATTGATTGATTCCTCCTTCCCAGGGGCTAAGGTGAGCCCAGTCTGGGTGCCAGGACCTGGGCCTCAGGGCTTGATTTGGGTCTTACAAGGTTTTATTTCCAAATTCTCAAATGGGAGTCTTATACTTATTGAGTGCCAAAAAAGAAAATAAAAGCCAAGGCTCATTTTTTTTAGGTACAAAGAGTGAGAGTAGAACCAGAAACAAGGGATGAAAGCGGAGGCTCAGGAGCAGGGCAGAATTTGGAGCAGGGGAGCAGGAGCAAGAATAGAGGGAACACTGAAATAGGGACAGAGTCCCTGTGGCTTATTTTATGAACTCATGGCCACATAGTGCATGAGTTAGTAACTCAGCACATGGTTGGTTGCACAACATTTACTCAATTTTGCCACAACTCTGCTCCTGCAAAGACACCTGGTCTTTCCATAGTCCAGACAAAGATTCCATTTTCAAAAGGGTATAAGGGCGTAATTGAAGGGCAGGTGTATCTTCTGTCAATGATATCAAAACTCTCATGGGTTAGGGATGTACTCCAACTTTTTACTTTCTATTAGTGTCCTGTATTGCATGTACAATTTGCAAATTATTTATATATAATATGTTTTAAATTTTATTATATATATATATATATATATTCTCTTTTGAGGGGAACAGATTCTTTGAGTTCATTAAAAATGGTGCAAAGTAGTCCTTCCTTTTGCTTCTCTTCACCCTTTCTTGAATGTGATTGGCTGTTTTTTGTTGTTATTGGATGAGGGGAGACAAATTCTAGTATTACCAGAAAGAAATGACCGAGTTCTTATTCCCTCTAACTGGGCCTTTCATGGTTTTCTGGGCTCTCATCATGTCCGTTCTCAGCCTTCATCTTTCCAGTTTGAAAAATTCTCTTTGTCTAGTGTATTTTACTTGGCAGCTACCCATTCCATTGATGAATCCGCAATCAACCTGGTAATGCATTTTGAGCTTCTATTATGTGCCCAACGCAGCGTTAGACACTGTGGGGGAAATAATAGAAGAAAAAGACATCACCTCAGCCTACAGAAAGTCTAAGATTTTGTTGGAGATTACTTGGAGATGGAAAAAAATCTAGAGAAGCATTATAAATCTCATATAATCAAGAGCAGAGATGGCAACACTTCTAGATCAGCGATCTCATACATTAGTGTGCTTCAGAATCAACTGAGATCTCTGTTAAACACAGAAATTCCTGAACTTCAGAGAGCCTGATTCTTCAGCGTGTGGGTGATGCCCAGGAGTCTGCATTTTATCAAGATTCCTAGGTTATTCTGCTGCTGGGGGCCTCTAAACCATAGTTTGGGAAGCAATAGGCTAAAAATATCTGTGAAAATGGGGAGACATATAAAGGCGGGGGTGACCAGGAAAGGTTTGACTGGAGCCTGGAAGGGTGGGCTGAATTTGGAGAAGAGGTAGTGGGAGGAGATTCAGAAAAGGGGTACCAGAGGTGGGGATGAGAATGGGATATGTTGCAGAGACTGTCTAGTTATTCACCAGTTCTGTTTTCTTTTCTTCCTAGACATATTGACTACATTTCCTAGCCTTCACACAGTTATGCATGGCCATTTAACTGAGTTGTGGCCAATGGAATGTGGACTGAAGTTGTGTGTCACTTTTAGTCCTGGCCCATAAAATCCTCCCACGTGATCTTGTGTTCTTCCACTGTTTCTCTTCTTCCATCCTTGGGCTAGATGTTGATGCCTTGGACGACCTTGGAATCAATGTGGTGAAGCTGGCAGAGACGCCACCAGTGTGCGTGTCTGAATAACTCTGATTATCCCTTACCCATAAGGAACATCCGTTTTGGCTTTTGCTTTAGTAGGATTTCTATTGTGTTAAGCTACTGAGATTTCAGGGTTTATCTGTTAGAGCTTCTAATTGTAATGTTAACATTGAGGGGACCAGGCTAACCAAAGCAGATAATTTCTGACAGTAATCATCATTGTTCTTCTTAGGAGTTTTTTATCAGGGTCAACATTACCCAGAGTTAATGCATGTACACTAGATGTATATGCGGTCATCTAGGTAAATTGTCTCATGAATCATATCAACATTTTCAACATGCTTTGTATATATTTCTGTGTGATGTTTAATTATCAGGGCTCTTACCTGGACATTCCTTTACCCCCTAAATCCTTTTGCCAAGCAAGAAAGGATCTGAAAACAAACATTTCACTGCAATTGGGGAGTTCAATTTCTTTGGCCCCTTTAAAGCCTTCTTGATGAGGCAAAGGTAGCTGAAAGCACATTAACACGCATTGGGAAGGAGTTAATTTATCTTGCGCCCACGTCCTGCCTTTCCCCTGCCCCACACCTGCCTAACGGTTCCTGGGAAGTAGGTTGGCTGGCTGCAATTAAGCTCAAGCGCCTCTTCAAGCACTTAGTAAAAAAACAGCTTGGCATAATGATGCTTCTGCTCCTACTTCATAGGAGTGAGCTGAAAAGATATTAGCAATTGACTTCGAAATTTGTGAGGGTCTTGCAATTTGAATCCCCAGAAACTTGTGAGGGTCTTGCAATTTGAATCCCTATAATTAGTTCGTTGCTTAATTGTTCCCGGTAATGGGTGACTTATGTATATTTTTTCACAGAATTTGTCACATATTTATTAATCATTTTTTCGTAGAAAACACTGACCTTCTTTCAGTGGGGCAGGTGTCATTTAGCCTTGTGTATTTCAGAGTTTGTCTTGCTTGGCACCGTCTCACACTGCCCTATTTTTTTCAGGGATGGATACAGCAGAACCCTGATGACTGCTAATGTGAAGTGGGCTTGTCATCTGGACCAATCTTGTTATTGGATGCTGATGAAGGTATGATCTGGAGGCCACTGTTCTATCCCAAGATTTTCCCCTGACCAGAACGATCTCTCCCTGGTCTGACAAAGTGTCTGATATTTTCATTATTGAAGTAACTCTGGGGGCTACAACATTATCTCCAAAGAATTTCCAGGTAAAATGCAATTACAAGAGCTAGAGTAACACATTATCCACCAACAAAAGTGAGCTTATAAAAATAGGAAATCAATAGAATGGTATTCAGGATGGAAAAAGCTGAACAAATGGAGCACTCTCTGCTTCAGTGCAGTGTCCTGGTCCAGGGGAAAGGATTCCTCAGGATCTCTGGGGCCAAGTGAGACCCCTGGCAACTTGAGGAAGGTATACCTTGCACCTCGAGGAGCCTCAGAGGGGGTGTATTCTCCAGAGAACCAGAAATGGTGGACAGCTAAAGTAAGAAATGGAATTTGGAATGGGACAGATGGGAATAGAGAATGGAGAAGGAAGGAGAAGGTTTTAAGCTTTTAATGGAAAGCAAGAACAAGGATTTGAAAAATGAGATGTCAACAGATCAAGACACATCCCTGGAAAGTATCACTGGAGAGAATAACAGAATAATAGACCAAACCACATCCCTGAGGGAATAAAGGCATATTTGCTGCTCCTCTCCATCAAACAGCTCCTACCCTCACTGCCTCACTAACCCAGTTCTCATTAGACTCATATATAATTTAAATATTTAATGTTACCCATTGGTTATCTTCTTGATATCTGTCTTAAGCTTGCTGAAGCCATCCTGCAACCAGCTGGACTACCACTAAAGCTCACAGGGCAGGACACGGTGCCCTCACAGGGCAGGACATGGTGGTGCCTAGATAAGCAGTTCAGATACAGCCAGTGCATCCTTTCAGTGAATATCTAAGACTACAGGCACTATCACATGTAGTCAGAGATAAAAGTACATTCCTCACTAATGTCTGTCCGTCACCAAGAAATTTCTGCTGACATTTCTTTTCTTGCTAGAATTCCTTTTAACTGATGGTTATCATTGTTAGGGAGTACTGGCAACTCAATAAGGTTCTCTGAGCCTGGCCAATAAACTTGGATAGTATTTCCATTTTAGTTCTCAAGGCTAATTTTTAGTATTGTTGCTGCTGTTTCTATCTATCTATCTATCTATCTATCTATCTATCTATCTATCTATCATCTATCCATCCATCCATCCATCTATTTTTAAAAAGAAAAGAATAGAATATCATTACAAGAAGAGGATGCCAATAAAATACTGCTCATTGATGGATAGTAACCATGATCTATCGGACAATGTTATTCTTAATAGGCACATTTTCCCAGGTTAGAGATAAGCAGAGAGGTACCCAAAAGGTTCGTCCGTTTTCTAGAGACTGAAGCCAGCTTAAGTACCCAGGAGCCCTGAAGACCTGTCTTTTGTCTTTACCTCAAGATCTACTTTTCTCTTGTATTATAGTCTTTGAGTACTTTATTGACTCTTTACCTTTGGTTTCACTCAAGCAATGAAATCTTGCACCTGGATTAGCACAAGAAATATACCTGCAGTTTATCCTCCATAATTTTTGCCAGGGTGAAAAACGTTCTTGCCTGTCAGGGGAATATAAGCAATATGCTCCTGTGTGAATACTTATTACTTCCCTGTCAGAAAAAGGTTACAGAAATTTCCCTTTGGAGAGAATGTCATGAAGATTTTTTTCTTCCTGCCTAGTAAATTTCTTGCATATGTATCTCTCTGGGTATTGCAGCTGCATTTCCCTTTGGAAGTTCACCTGGCATAAATGCACCATGGAGGCAAATTCCCATCGTGGTAAAATGTTGTAAATATTTTCCCCCTGAGACAAATATAGAATGTTTTCCTACTGTGTAAGAGTACTTGAAGCAGGGTGAAGCTTTGGAATTTGATTTGGAGAGTCCTCATCTTTCAGTTCGCTGTGGGCTACCTTCGTAACACTGGGGTTGGGGGATAGGATCAACATTCCTGTTGGACTATAAGTCTGTAATAGGAAGTTTTGCCTGGAGTTGTTATGTTTTGGGCAACACGATTTGACCTGTGATGTGTCTAAAATGGAGTGATATTACCTTGCCTGTGAGTACCCAGAGTCTCAGATCTCAGGCTGACACAGCATCCAAGTAAATGTATTGGTGCCCAGGGCATGGGCAGGGGGAGATTTTGCAGCTGGTAGCCAGGTTGGCATCTGCCCATCATTGCTTATAAGAACTGTGCCATGAACTGCTGCCCTAGTGACTATCACTTCAGAGGCCTTCCCCAATTCAGCATTCACTAGAGAGTTATTGCTAGTTCACCAGCATGACTCCTTTACTGTGTTTCACTATGCTGCGCACAACTGACATCATTGTAAGCTGCCAGCCTTTCATATAGATTTATTGATATGGACAGAACAACCAGTGGAGTGTTCACCAGCGAACAAAGACCCACAACTATAGTTACCCTGGTGAGCTAAGCTGACCTGAACCAAGGACCAGAAATGATCTCTTTAATATAGAATCTGCCTTGACAGAACTGAATCAATAGTGGAAATATTAGGGCCTTAGACCCCTGCAATAATAATAATAACTAGCATTATTGAGCTCTTACCGTGTGCCAGGCATTTGTATAAGCAAGTAGGTATTACTCATGTAACCCTCACCACAATGTGGTGAGGTGGTACAATTATTTCCTCCAGTTTAAAAGAGAAAACTGATGCACAGAGAGGTGGAATCACTTGCTCAAGGTCACACAGCTAGTAAGTGTCAGTGCTATGATTTATGATTTCAGCATCATGGGAGTTTGGCTCTGGCATCAAAGCTCTTCACCACTACAATGTACTGCCTCCTTGTTGCTGTCAGAATGGAAAATAAAAATAGTTTTTTACACTAGGATTTCGGACTAATATTTCATGTTACCCATATGGAAACATCCCTGGGATTAGAAGTTCTTCAACCAGTTTGGAAGCCGTAATAGGTTCCACCATTGACTTCCTGTGTGACCTTTGTTCACTTGACCTCCCAAGCCCTCATTTCCACATGAAAACTGTGACTAATAATATTTGCCACACCCACCTACCTAAGTTGTTGAGAAGATGTGAAGTAAATGTTCTTTAAAAGTAGTTCATATAGATAGCTAGTGGGAAGCAGCTACATGGCACAGGGAGATCAGCTCAGTGCTTTGTGACCACCTAGAGGGGTGGGATAGGGAGGGTGGGAAGGAGACGCAAGAGGGAGGAGATATGGGGATATATGTATATGTATAGCTGATTCGCTTTGTTATACAGCAGAAACTAACACACCATTGTAAAGCAATTATACTCCAATAAAGATGTTAAATAAAAAAGTAGTTCATCATTTAAAACCTGTTTCCATTGAATTTCTCTGTCTGTAGGTTGCTGAGTCTCAAATGCTAGGCAGCAGTAGAGGTAAAAAACAGAACAGGCTCCAAATTAAAAGAAAGTGAAGATTAATACAAGTTCAAGCTCAGGAAAGGAGGAAAAGAGCTGACCTCCACACACACCAAGGGGACCTAACAAACTAGAAAGTGGACTAGCAGGTCAGGGTCAGAGGAACAAAGAAGAAAGGCAGGATTGAGAGTGAGCTGGCTCTTGTTGATCCTAGTGGCTTGCCTTTCCTTGATAGAATAATATCATCTGAAGGGAGAAGGAACAGAGGTTGAAATCAGAGTGCATCATGCATGAGGCTGTGTGTGAAAGAGTACAACACTCACCACCCTGAGAGCTACAGACATAAGAGCTCCCATTTTCAGACAGAACACTCAGATGAAATCAGTCCTTCAGGAAAATTCACCAGAATTTTCCTACTGGGAAAATAGTCATTTATGGCATTTGGCCCTGTGGAAAAGGAAAAAAGTCACCCAGGACCTCAGAGGAACATCATGGAATTAGAGGCATGAACTACATTAAAAGAATTTTGCCCTGGAGAAAATCACATTAGTTTATCCAAACAGTGTTTTTAAAAGATAAAAGGCCTATGTTTTCCTCTAAGAGTTTGATAGTGTCTGGTCTTTAATCCATTTTGAGTTTATTTTTGTGTATGGTGTTAAGGAGTGTTCTAATTTCATTCTTTTACATGTAGCTGTCCAGTTTTCCCAGCACCACTTATTGAAGAGGCTGTCTTTTCTCCACTGTATATTCTGGTCTCCTTTATCAAAGATAAGGTGACCATATGTGCGTGGGTTTATCTCTGGGCTTTCTATCCTGTTCCATTGATCTATATTTCTGTTTTTGTGCCAGTACCATACTGTCTTGATTACAGTAGCTTTGTAGTATAGTCTGACATCAGGGAACCTGATCCCTCCAGCGCCGTTTTTCTTTCTCAAGATTGCTTTGGCTATTCGGGGTCTTTTGTGTTTCCATACAAATTGTGAAATTTTTTGTTCTAGTTCTGTGAAAAATGCCAGTGGTAGTTTGATAGAGATTGCATTGAATCTGTAGATTGCTTTGGGTAGTAGAGTCATTTTCACAATGTTGATTCTTCCAATCCAAGAACATGGTATATCTCCACCTATTTGTATCATCTTTAATTTCTTTCATCAGTGTCTTATAATTTTCTGCATCCAGATCTTTTGTCTCCTTAGGTAGGTTTATTCCTAAGTATTTTATTCTTTTTGTTGCAATGGTAAATGGGAGTGTTTTCTTAATTTCACTTTCAGATTTTTCATCATTAGTGTATAGGAATGCAAGAGATTTCTGTGCATTAATTTTGTATCCAAACTCTTAGACGAAAACATAGGCAGAACACTCTATGACATAAATCACAGCAAGATCCTTTAGGAAACCATAAACAAGACCAAAAGACAACACTCAGAATGGGAGAAAATATTTGCAAATGAAGCAACTGGCAAAGGATTAATTTCCAAAATTTACAAGCAGCTCATGCAGCTCAATAACAAAAAAACAAACAACCCAATCCAAAAATGGGCAGAAGACCTAAATAGACATTTCTCCAAAGAAGATAGACAGATTGCCAACAAACACATGAAAGAATGCTCAACATCATTAATCATTAGAGAAATGCAAATCAAAACTACAATGAGATATCATCTCACACTGGTCAGAATGGCCATCATCAAAAAATCTAGAAACAATAAATGCTGGAGAGGGTGTGGAGAAAAGGGAACCCTCTTGCACTGTTGGTGGGAATGTAAACTGATACAGCCACTGTGGAGAACAGTGTGGAGGTTCCTTAAAAAACTGAAAATAGAACTACCATACGACCCAGCAATCCCACTACTGGGCATATACCCAGAGAAAACCATAATTCAAAAAGAGTCATGTACCAAAATGTTCATTGCAGCTCTATTTACAATAGCCAGGACATGGAAGCAACCTAAGTGTCCATCAACAGATGAATGGATAAGGAAGATGTAGCACATATATACAATGGAATATTACTCAGCCATAAAAAGGAACAAAACTGAGTTATTTGTAGTGAGGTGGATGGACCTAGAGTCTGTCATACAAAGTGAAGTAAGTCAGAAAGAGAAAAACAAATACCGTATGCTAACACACATATATGGAATATTAAAAAAAAAAAAGAAGAAGTTCTGAAGAACCTAGGGGCAAGACAGGAATAAAGACACAGACCTACCAGAGAATGGACGTGAGGATACGGGGAGGGGGAAGGGTAAGCTGGGACAAAGTGAGAGAGTGGTATGGGCATATATATATACTACCAAAGGTAAAATAGCTAGTGGGAAGCAGCCGCATAGCACAGGGAGGTCAGCTCGGTGCTTTGTGACCACCTAGAGGGGTGGGATAGGGAGGGTGGGAGGGAGAGAGACGCAAGAGGGAAGAGAAATGGGGACATATGTATATGTATAACTGATTCACTTTGTTATAAAGCAGAAACTAACACACCATTGTAAAGCAATTATACTCCAATAAAGATGTTAAAAAGATATATATATATATATATATATATATATATCAGAACAAATTTGGCAGAAATTATCAAAACGTTGTAAATAATAAAAGAATTGATTAAAAAAAAGGGAAATAGTGTAAACTTAATTACAACTTAATTACAAAGTGAGAAAAAAAAAACTTGGGGGTTGTTTTGTTTCCTGTTAGAGCCTTGGGCCTCTAACAGTTCCTGGTACAAAATATCTGCTCAATAAATACTTGAATAAATGAAAAATAAATAAATAAATAAATAAAAAATAAAAGGCTCAGTATTCATTACGGGGAAAAATGCTCTGTGACTCACAGGGGCATTTAGTATCCACTACTGTTCATCATAGCTGTGTTACAATAACAAACCAACAATGATAATAATGTTTACCATTCATTTTGTGCCTGTAGTATGACAGGGCATGTGCTAGATGCTTTATATGTATTGTTTCTCACTCTCACGACAACCTTATGAGGTAAGAACTATTTTTATCCCCATTTTATAGGTGAGAAAACTGACCTTCAGCGATTAGTGATTTGCCACTTGTCACATAGCTACTTGCAGGCCTTCTTAGAGGCTTTGCAGCTCTCTCTCCTCACAGCCATTACCACTTAGTATCTGAAATTATTTTTGTTTTGTGTTTGCTTCCTTGTTTATTGTCTTTCTCCCACACTAGAATGGAGATGCCATGAGGGTAGAGATTTTGTTAATTTTGTCAATGTGTGCCTCGCGGTTAGAACAGACCCGGGCACATAGTAGGTGCTTGTTGTTCATAGTTGTTGAGTGAATGACAAAGTGTCAGGGGTGGAACTCAATCCCATGTCTAAGCACCTCCAAAGCCTCGGATCTTTTGATGACTCCATATTGCTGCTTTCTTTCTATACTTATTTTTTTTAACAAGACTAAAAATTAAAAGTTATAGCTCTCTGTTTTTACCCCTGCTCACTCTCTCCTCAGCAATGACAGGAAGAGCAAATAATCTGCTGAGCCTTTTTTCTTTTTGACTCAATTTAACCCCAAAACCAAATCAAAACAAAACCCTATTTCCCATAAGAAAAATTCCACAGAGAAAGAAATGGGGATATAATAAATTAAAAGGGAAAGAACTGACTATAATCTGCAGCGTGGGGAATTTGAACTCTTTGGGGGATTTTATCTGTTACTATTATTATTATTTGTGTGGGAGTAGGGAAAGGATTTATTTTTCATTCTTATCAGCAGGTGGCAGCACTTTTCTTAGGCTGGAGGTGAGCTAAACAGGAAATCTAGCAAGCCTGGTCCAGATGCTGATAGATAAAGAGATTTTTAAAAACCAAAGTTCTTAAGTTCACTTTTCCTGCAGTATGGTTAACTTCTAATTGAAATATAGATTGGAAAACACCATCTGTTGAACACAATGTCAGTGCAGGAGAATTTCTAACAATTGGATCTATCAACTCTGGTAACTGTTTTGAAGAGTCTGATATGACTTACACAATCCCATCTTCATCATATGCAGCAGAAAAGTGATAAACTGGGCATTCTCAGTCTGCTTCTGTCATCTCCATTATCTACCCCAACTTTTATAAAATTGCTTAGCTGGTTTACCTCATGGGTATGACTAAGGTGGAACGGTCTTCCCCCATGGGGTTTTTCTCTTTTTGTGAAGGCTATTCAGACAGTGCAGCAGCAGATATGTTTAGGTCAAAGCAGACTGGGATTGGAATTGAATCCTATTAGGTCTGTACACTTTGGCATTCTTCTGCTATACAGCCTTCATATGACTGGCTCCATGAGAGATGGTCAGTGGTTGCTCATTTACTTGTCTGTCTCTTTACTGCTACAAAAACACTTTGAAAAAGTGGATGATGTTTTGATTCCTCTACCTAACTTCAGTACCCAGCACAGGACTTGAGATATAACAGATGCTCAATAAAAGTTTATTCCTTGGATGTTTGGTTGTATTGTTCTGAAGCTTGCACAGTAATGGGAACTTCATTGGACTTTATATATTCTGGTTACATGTTTCTTTTTCAGTGCTATTTGCAGGGCATGGCTAAAGAAAGTGCCTGAATGTACAATCCTGTGTATAAATCTGTGCAAATGTAAAGTTTTATTGGGTTAATTTTGTTCTCATTTGTTGATCTCTGAGATCCTTGAAGGACACATTAATATACTCACATTCTCATCATCAACATCGACTGCGATAAAATTTATGCTAGATTCTGGTGATGCAATATAGGGATATGGTTCCTGCCTTTTGGGAGCTGGGACGTAAGATGTGGCCATGCAGTCATGAGAAACAGTACAACTTATCACAGATTCCAAGTGTTCAATGAACAAAGATAGACAGGAAAAACTCAGGTAGTAAAAATTATAGCCAAGATGTTCTGCTAAAGGCTATAAGCAGTCTGGCTATTTGAAACACCCTGGATAATGGAAAAATTTCACTTTTATTGGAATGTTTGTTGTTGTAGAAACGTGGCCATGCTGTGCTAGGGGCTGAATGTTCACCACTCTTAAATATCTTCAATGCATAAATTAGCCCCAAAGAGACTAAAAACCTAATGGCTTATTTTTTAAAGGAATGCTTTGCTGAATCAGTTATTTTTTCACGTGCTAATAATAAGTGAAAGAACATACCATGAATAGTTTCATAAAGTGATTGTGATTTTAGTTTTCATAGTTAATTTTAGCCTAAGCTGGCTGAAAAGAAGTAAAAAGCTCCAAGATCAAAACCATGGTTTGATGAAAAGCAATTGTTTGATTATTTGTACAAATGATTTACAGAGGAATCATGGTTCTGAAAGCAAATGGAACTGTATTTTAAAGATAACCGTCATTCCTATTTTTTTCTCTAAAATAATCTATGTAGTATAGAAATTTGCAAATAGAAGATAGAAAGTAAGAGTAATGCCATTTAGTAATTAAAAATATAAACTGGGATAAAGGATATCAAAATGATGATAAAACTAGATAAGCTTCATCAACTTTAAGTGATTCATTTTTGTTGAAGGGAAAAAATCCTCAGTGATTTTTAATGCTATTTCAAATAACATTTGGGGGTGATTAATGCCCAGCGCATTTGCTATTATAAGGAATTTGCTTTATGCCCCTGTCCCTCCTCCCCCACTTTCCCACTATTCTTATCCCAGAATCTTATCCAGGATGCATTGATTTCTCTATCAGTGCTTTCTTCTGAACAGCTAACTCACTCTTCAGTCCTACAAGATTAACTACATCTCCAACTGCTATGGCCAATTTCTGAAGTTTATGGTCCATTTCATAAAGTCTTGTAAATCAGCCTTTACTTCCTTTTAATTATGTCTCCTGTAGAATGCATGTGCCAGCATTGCTTCAAATTTATATGTGAGGCCAAGAACCAGACAACCTTATCATGGGATAATTGTTTTAAATCCTATCAAGGTCTTTTCTGTATTAAAATGTCTGAGGTTAGGAATAGCAAGTCTGACAATCAACTGTGCTTCTTTTCATTCAAGGTCTGGCACAAGACTCATTTATTCTAAGAAGACTTCTCCGTTTAACTTACCTCTCCAACCATACCCACAGTCCTTCCCACATCCATAGCCCCCTATGTCCCTTAATGTTATTCTACTTTGATTTGTATTCTTGGCATTAGAGTTCTAACTTTAATGATATATTTTATATACTTACATTCTGCATTATAGCACAGTGGTTAATAGCTTAAGCTGTGGAGTCAGACTGTCAGGGTTTGGTACTAGCTCTGCCATGTAATAGTAGTGTGATTTGGAGCAATTTACTTAACCTATTCATGTCTCAGCTTTCTTATCTCCAAAATGGAGATGATAATAATAGCACTTCCCTCACAGGATTGTAAGGCTTAAAATTTACACAAGCATTTAGCACATACTTGGCCAATAGTGTTATATAAATGGTAGCTATTTTGTTATTATGTTTTTGGATGTTTCTCATTTCTGAATTATTTTTTAAGGCTGTTTAAGGGAACGAAGTATGTTTTCAATATTCACATACCTCCTGTGATAGTTAATTTTATGTGTCAACTTGACTAGATCAGGGTATATCTAGTTATCTAGTTAAATGTTATTTCTGCCTATGTCTGTGAGAGTGTTTCCAGATGAGATTATCATTTGAATTGGTGGACTCCTTAAAGTAGATTTCCTTCCCCAGTGAGGGTGTGCATGATCCAATCCATTAAGGGCCTTCATTGAACAAAAAGGCAGAAGAAAGGGGAATTCACCTTTTCTTTCTGCCTAATTGTTTGAGCTGGGACATCTCATCTCACCTTCTCCTGTTCTTGAACTAGGACTTAAATTTTTGGCTCCCCTCATTCTCAGACCTCAGGCTTAGACTGAATTAAACCACTAGCTTTCCTGGGTCTCCAGCTTGCAGACAGCAGATTGTGAGACTTCCCAGCCTCCATAATTGCATGAGCCAATTCTTCATAGTAAAACTCCTTTTATATCTCATTGGTTCTGTTTCTCTGAACTCTGACTAATATACTCCCTCTGTGCCATGCATACAAGAAGTGCCATAGTGCCATGCATACAAGAAGTCTGTAGTGTTTCCTGAAATAATGAACAAATGAATAGATCATTGTAGTGATTCCAGATGTATGTATATTATGACCCTAATATAACTGATATGTTCAGAAAAATATTTATACTCAAGAAAATATTCAAGCACGTGTCTGTATAAAAGGAGGAATTGGCCAGACCCCACCTGGCTTCATATCTGGCCATGAAGAGGGCGTTGAGAAGTTTTCTTTGAAGGCTAATTTCAGAATTCAGAGAAGCTTAAAGATTGTGTCCTGAGAAGCAGGTGGAGAAAAAAATACTATGAGGGAGGTAGATATGCTAGTTTTCCTCTGATGCAAGGAAAGAATTCACCTTACTCTATGTTGCCCCAGTATACAGAGCTAAGACCAATAAATGAAAATTACAGGATAGAATATTTGAGCTCAATATAATTAAACACATTCTAACCCCTTGGGCTGCCCAACAGTGGAATGAATGGCCTTGCAAAGTAGTTTGGCTGGATTCACAGGCAGCCAGCTTCCCTTTACACTGGTTAGATGCAAAGATGTCCCTTCTGTGGTGGGGAACTTTGAGTTGCATTCATGGCCAGTACATAAGCAAGATCAGCTGCAGAGCCACACTGGAAAAGATAAGGAGAGTGCTCTTTTCTCCTTTAACCTCACATTCACAGAAGATAGAGGGAGGGCAAAGATTGTCAGTGCCATAATACTTGTCCAGGTAAAGTGCTATGAAAGCTCAAAGGAAGAACAGTGTGGTTTATGTCCTGGGCCTGGATCATTCAATATTTTGTGAATCTGAAAAATCATCTAGGTCAGTGATAACCAAATTTAGATTTTACAAATTAACAAAATTCCCCCCACTCCACCAAATGGATGGATTGATATAGGATCACTAACATTTTATCTTGCCAAGTAAGTACGTTATAAAAACAAAACTCACCTACCACCTGTTTACATTATTATTTTATGAAAAAGTAAATATTTTAAAAGAAGGACACAGGACATAATCTTACAATAAAAATATTGAATGATTTTTAGCATTTTGAAACACATACACTGTCCATGTTTTTCTCATTTCGCAATGGTCAAGTAAAATATCATGGACTGGCATGAGTTTACAAACAAGCACTTGGGAACCACTGTTTTGGCTTTAGTGGTATTCTTTGATTGTTCCAAGTCAGAGTCCCACACCCCTCCTTTCCAGACTTTTTCTAACCCTCTTATGGGATTGATATTTTAAGCACTAATTCCTAAGGATAACGTTTTATTCCATAGATCCCACAGAACTCAAAATGTAAGCAATATCTCCAGGGGTAGATAGGTCTCAATCAACTTAGGCTTTGCTAGGGTTTGACATCATTGTAGGGATCCCAGGAACACTTACCATTTAGTCAGTAAGTCTGTGCTGGGGTGTCTTCCACCTGCTCTAAAGACCTAGAGAATAATACGGTGTATTATTCCTATTTCAAATGCCAAAAAGACTAGGAATTATAGGTGCTATTAGGAAAATAACTTAATCTACCAAGAATAGGGACTTTAGGGCTTTGATGTCTTCTAAAAGCCCTTTGAACCTGTCTGGCACAATAGATGAGGTAAAATTCCACTTTTCTGTAATGGATAATGTATTGAGGAAGCTCCTGGGGAAAAATATTCTAAATATCTACTCTGACAAGAGAAGGACTCATATCATTTTTTAAACTTTAATTCCATTTCAGAAACATTGATATACAATTACTTGCTACTGAGTTGGAATTTGTCTACATGTGAAATCACTTTTTTGAAGCATATTATCTGCTAATGGAATCATAGAGCATTTTCTGGAGAGGAAAAAAAAAACACTACTCTTGGCTGCATGGCATAGGCAGATTACCATTTGGATTAATGGTTTCTACAGTGTATGGTTTTGTTCTTAAGGGCTCAGGTTCTTATTTTAAAATCATATTATTCAGAAACTCTTATGATGCTTTTGACATCTTAGTTTTGAGTATAAGGAATGTAGGGTTTTTATGCCCTTGTGAAAATCCCATATCTAGTAGCATCCAAATGGGGTTTTCCCTCAAACTTAATCCACATGTTCTGAATTGCTAAGATCCAGCAAATATGTCCAGAACATTTTGAAGCTGGGCAAATCCTGCTGAGATCATTGCTTGGAACATCCTCAGCCAAACCAATCCAGTTCTGACTAATGAGCAAGTTCCATTTATGGCCTATAGGTTGAGAAGGCTCCAGGAGAAGTTTCCCTCATATTATCACTTTTCTCCTTCTGTACCACTACCGCCATCACCACCTTATTCTAGGCTTTCACTTGAACTGTTGCAAGGGACATTTAACTGATCTCTCAACTTCCATTCTCCATAGTACTCAGAGCGATCTTAAAACTTAAATCAGTTCCTCTCTTGTATGAAATTCTTCTTAAATGGTTTCCCACTACACACAGAACAAGATGCAGACTCCTAACTACTGCCTGCAAGGCCTTGCATGATCTGGCCCATGCCTACCTGTATATTCATGTATTTATTTAATCATTTAACAAATATTTATAAGTGCTTACCATGTTCAAGGTGAATAAAACAGATAAAAATCCCTGCCCTTACATTTTGGTTGAGAGAGGCAAACAATAAGCAAGAGAAAAAGGTGAAATATTTAGTAGGTTAGATAGAGTAAATGCTATGGAGAAAATTAAGGCAGGGAAGAAGAATAGGGAGAATAGTGGTGGGAGACAATTTCAAACAATCAGGGTCTTGGCAGATGGAACACTCAGATTGGATACTTTGAGAAGTGTTTCCTAAGGGAACTATTTACAAAGGTGTAGGCAGGATATAGGTAAACCATGAGGGATAGTGTACAGCAGGATTCAGTTATCACCCCTAGGTCTTGAAGGGTCAAAAGGAGGGAGAAGTCACTAGAAGGAGGAGAGATTGAGGATTGTATGGAGAAGCTTTCTAACAAACACCGTGACCTTAGACCAAGGGACTCAGCCAGCCCTAGATGACCCTGCAGGGAGGGAGTTGAGTGAATAAATACCCTGACTCTCCATCCTCTTTCAGTTCTCCTCTTGGTCTTCCCACTGGCCAGACATAATAGGAAGCCAGAAGGGTGAGGGAGTCCATTGATGTAGTCCACCTGGTCAGTCCTGGAGAGAGGAACAGAGAACAGGATGAAGAAGAGTGGAGAGTCTGGAGGTAAATAGAACATATTCAGTATAAGTTTGCAATTTTACGTAAGGTGGTCAGAGAAAACCTCAATAAAAGTGAGGGAAAATGTATGTACACAACAGTACACATTGCAAAAACACATTTTTAAAAGATTTACAGTAACATTAAAATTCTTGGCTTTGGAGATAAGGGGTGGGAATGGGGATAAAAGGAAATAAGTAAATAAACAAATAAACTTAGTGACCAACTATGGTAATATTCCATGAACCAAGGAATATGATTAACTCTAGTATCTTTACCTGAGAATAAAACACACACAATACACACACATACAACCACTACAAGATGCCTGGGTCTGGGGCTGAGATATGTATAGCATCCCTGGAAATTCTAATACCACCCTCCCACCCCAGCTCTACTCTTGGTTGCCCAACAGTGCTTTAGAACAATGTGGTTTCTTTACTCTACCACCAGTATCCACTTCAGAAATCTGTAAATTTGTCAGACTAATGATGGTTCAACTTAAAGTCTTCTTGCCCAGCAGAATCCAAAATAATAGAATATGGCATTTGCCCTTCACACTGCAGGATTTTCTGTCTCCTCAGATTTTCCCCCAGTGCATTTGTTTATGTTCAAGCCAAGATCTTTCTGCTACAAGTTGGTATTTGTCTCAGTCACAGATTCTCAGTTATGTGCTCAGCTAGAGTTGGCTATACAAGTATTGTTTTTTACCTTCACGAGAATCATGTAAACCCTTTGCATAGGGCAAAGTAAAATGTCTCAGTTGCCCAGGTTCTTTTCATTGCTGTTGCCTTACCCCCACCCTTATTCTGTTCCTGAAGTCCTCCTGGGGTCAACCTACTTACATGCATTTTCATTTTTCCACCTTGCTCTCACCACTGATGTTTATGACTTCCTGGTGTTAATCTACCTACTGGACTTCTGACTTCCTGAACACTCTGTGACTTATACTGCCTTTGAGCCCCTGACTCCATCTTGCTTGGTTGATTCTGACTTGCTGCTCTGCTTTGACCTTTTGTTTCTGGTTCTTCACCCTCACTCCAATTCTGGACTGCTCACACCAGCCTCTGCCTTGGACATTGGGTCCCAAGTCCTTCCCCAGGACTGCCTCTCTCTTGTTCTAATTCCCTTTCCTCTGGCCCCGGACTTACCTCAGCACTCCTGATCCTGGCTCCCGCTTTTGCACACATGACCAACTGCCATATACATTTCCCAAAGCTGACAATCTAGAAGACCTTTCCCCACCCCCGA
Source organism: Balaenoptera physalus (assembly GCF_965194825.1). Taxonomy (NCBI): domain Eukaryota; kingdom Metazoa; phylum Chordata; class Mammalia; order Artiodactyla; family Balaenopteridae; genus Balaenoptera; species Balaenoptera physalus. The sequence goes on from NC_138903.1 coordinate 92,523,598, forward strand.
TGCCCAGCCACTACCCAAAACAACCAAGGACAGAAGTTTATATCTTGAAGCAATATCAGTACAATTTCATGAGCTGTTGGGAGGAGGACACAGGATGTGGCCTTTCAGTCTAGTGGGACAATATTGCCACTTACCAAATGGTAAATAATAACAATAATTATTAAGAAGGGATTTTTTTATGAGTGCTTAGTGCCCCAGGGGCCAGAAACCCTTGCTGTCACATGAGAATGAGAGAGAGCAAAGGATTTGGCTGCAAAAGAAGGTTTTAAAGGGTCATGTCACACTTATAGTTCCAATTCTGAGCTTGGTCAAGGAGAAAGAGAGCTGCATTGGTTTTCATAATGCAAGATACATTTTTTTTCCATTGTGGGGGCAGCAGTGGGGACAGGGCAGTGATTAAAATGAAAATCAATTACCTGGAATCTTGGAGAGTTAATAGAATATGTCAATTGAAGTCCTCCAGATAGAATGTTTCTTTCCTTGATATGGGAGATTTACACAGTTCCAAAACTCACATTAGCATTAATGAGGATTTCACATGTAAATTTCCAGCAAATCCAAAAGAGTATTAATTCTTTACACCTGGATGGTGCTCTGAGAAATCGTTTTCTCCCCCTTAGCTTTTCATAATGCAATGTATAATAAAAAGCACAAATTTGGAAATTTCCCATCCAAATGACATAAGTTAAAGCAAAGACAGGTGTTTGCAAGAAGCTCCTTACTTCTAAGACAGAAGAGACACTGGCACCAGCCTCGTTATTAGTTGCTGTTCAGAGAAAAGGTTTTATGTAAATCCAAGGCAAAATCTTGTCATTTTCTATTATTATCACTATATGTTGTTGAATTGGTTAAATTCTGCTGATTATTGGTCTGCTGTTTCTGCAGGAAACGATAGCAGTTATCTGCCTTTAGTGATGAAAGAGATAGTTATTGCCTACCTGTCTTATTTCCTTGTCCACATGGATAAAGAATGATTTAATATACTAAAAATCCACCAAAAATGCTTTATTACTTCCTTGGAAATGAGGAGTGGGGAAAAATATGAACCAAAGGTGAAAATTAGATGGAGGCAGACTTGAGGGCAATGTAAAGAAAAGTTTTCAAAGTATTAGATCTGCTTCTAAATAGATAGGGTTCCTTTGGTAGAGAGTGAGTTTCCTGTCAATGGCGACATTCAAAATGGATAATAATATGTTAGGGAAACTGTGCAAGGGACTTCTGTATCAGCTAATCTGGATAACTTCTAAGGTCCCACTGAATGTTGAGATTTTAAAAAACTATTTTAAAGTATCTGTTTGGAGGGAAGGCATAAAATTTTTATAAAGTTTTAAATGGCGGTGAATATGAATTTTTCAATAACCTCAGAACCATGACACATCTCCCTCTTTCTAAAAACTTTTTAAAAATTTTGAAATAATTACACATTCATATAATATTGCAAAAATAGTACAGAGAAGTCCCATGTACCCTTCACCTACTTTCCCCCAATGGTTCCATAATTGTAGTATCACAACCAGGAAATTGACATATAACCTTTATTAAAATAATTTACTTCCCTTGAAGAGTCTGAGGTCCCTAGAGAATATTTTCTTTATTGTTTCATGTACATATGATTAAATCCTATTTTCATGAATGGGAACTGTTTTAGGGCTCAGTGTGTGTGCAAGGGATGGTAGAAGAAACATACTTGCCACCTAAAATGCTCTATATTTTTCCACCAATGTCTTTTTATTTCAGCCTCATAACAAACCAGGTATAATGAGATTCAATGACTTGGTCCTTATCACAAAGCAAGTGAGGTTGCAGAGAAAGAGTTCAAACCCAGGTCTGGCTGACTGTGAATCCCAGATTTTATGGAGGCACGTCTGTATCTGCTGACTTGTGAGTGGCCTGATGGTTAACAGGTTTTTTTGTAGACAGATCTCTGGTGTTAAATTGGAAGTGGGAACCCACCCCACACACTAAATTGATTATAAGTAGTGGTAAAAGTTAAAACTCAAGAAAGCATTTTAAAAATTGTCTTTGGTTTATTGAAAAATAGAAGGTCGCCCAGGTGCAGAAGGGGCCTTACTGTATGCAGTGGCAGCTTATATTGGGTTATGCCTATTTTAGAAGAAAGACATTAATAGTTCTTTTTAACTTTTATTCTGAGGTAAATATAGAGCCATATGCAGTTGTAAGAACTAATATAGCGAGATCCAGTGTACTCTTTATCCCGTTTCCCCCAAAGATATCTTCTAAAACTGTAGTATGATGATACACTATATAGTACAACCAAGAAATTGATATTGATGTAATCCATCAATCTTATTCAGATTTCATTAGTTTTACATGTACTCATCTGTATGTGTTTGCATGTATTTAGTTCTATGTAATTTTATTACATATGTATATTCTTGGGACCACCACCAAAATCAAGTTACAGCACAGTTCTATCACCACGAGGATACCTTATGCTGCCCTTTTATAGTCACAGTTATCTCTACTGTTCCCCCTCCCTAACTACTGGGAACCACTACTCTGTTCTGCATCTCCATAATCTTGTCATTTTGAGAATGAATCATACAGTATGTAACCTTTGAAATTGGCTTTTGCACTCAGCACAATTTCCTGGAGGTTCATCCAAGTTGTTCTGTGTCTTTTTTTTTTTCTTAGTAAAAAAAATGGTACGAGTACCACAGTTTGTGTAACCATTCATCTACTTAAGGAAATCTGGGTTGTTTCCAATTTTTGTCTATTAAAATTAAAGCTGCTATAAACGTTCATGTATAGCTTCGTATGTGAATGTAAGTCTACATTTCTGTCATATAAATGCCCAGAAGTGCAAATTATTGGTCATATGGGAGTTGCATATTTAATTTTGTAAGATTCTACTTTACTCTTTTATATAGTGGCCGTACCATTTGCATTAATAGTCTTATATTGAATGGTCATTTATTTTATTATAACCATTGTTAAACAGCAAATATTCAACCAAGTAATTTAAAGATCTAATTGGCTTTATTGAATGATTCACAAATCAGACAGCATTCCATCTAGGAAAGAGAAAGGAACTCTGAGGAGCTGTACAAAATAAAAGGCTTTTATAGGCAGAAGAATTAGGTTAGGTATCAAATCTTGGTTTGCTGACGTGGGGCTTAGCACAAGTGACTCCATTCTGGACCTATTGTTTCTTTTTTTAACAATCCCCCCTTTTTGATCAGACTCTCACCTTAACTGAGAGACATGATCAAAATTTAAGACATTGGCAACACTCTCAGCTACCACTCTGTAGTCCTCGCAGTTTTTGTTGATCCTTTATGTGGTATCCATAAGTCATGATGTCTGCTTAATCCCTGTAATATTCAGAGGTCATGGCTTCACAATCTTTAAGTTGGTCATTCTCTTCATTTCTTTTCTGACATTTCAGTCTTAGGGAGATCATTTGCTTGGTGGTTAGTGGCTGCGAACATGCATTTAAAGCTTTTGAGGGAATACAATACACAGGGAGATTACTGTGTGACTATTATAAACAGAATAATTCCCAATGTCTAGAGTGCCCTTTGGAGCCATGATTCCCAAGGTTCAAGCCAATCAAAATCAAATAAGTCAAAGTTAGACCCTGTTGAAGGAGTCACCTTTTTAAGTGAAGTGGCTTGCTCAGTGATTTTATGTAACTGAGTTTCAACTTCCCCAGAAGGGTTAATCCAGATGTAGTAGGTGGTGTTGGCCACAGCACAGACACCTCCTTGCTCAGCTAAAAGATAATCAAGGCTATCCTATTATCAAGTAGGCTATCTTTTGGCCAGAGAGTATTAAGGATTTTTCTTGGGCAGCTATTATTGTTTAGCAATGCATTCTGCAATATTTTGAAGAGTTAAGGAGGGGTTCCTGATCATAGACTCATTTGCATTTACGCTCAACCAAGAAGTAGAAATCTGTCAAAGGGAACTATTTTTGAGTCATGAACACTTCCTAGTAACTCCTGTTGGAATCTGTGACTCAGAATTTAAAAATGACCATTATTAAAGATCTGATAAGAAATCACTATAATGGAATTGACAAAGAAATTTGGTTATTTCTGTAACATACAATATTTTAAGATAATAACTGGAATTACATAGTTCTGAGCAAAACGTAGGTCTTTTAATATCAAGAGTACCAAGTTTAAATAATCAAAGACCTGATAAAGACAACAGGGAGTATAGGTGATTATATATTTTTTTTATTTTTTAATTTTTATTTTTTTAACGTTTTTATTGGAGTATAATTGCTTTACAATGATGGGTTAGTTTTTGCTTTATAACAAAGGGAATCAGTTATACATATACATATATCCACATATCTCTTCCCTCTTGTGTCTCCCTCCCTCCCACCCTCCCTATCCCACGCTTCTAGGTGGTCACAAAGCACCGAGCTGATCTCCCTGTGCTATGCGACCACTTCCCACTAGCTATCTATTTTACATTTGGTAGTGTTTATATGTCCATAGATACACTACCTCTCTCTCACTTTGTCCCAGATTACCCTTCGCCCTCCCTGTGTCCTCAAGTCAGTTCTCTAGTAGGCCTGCGTCTTTATTCCCGTCTTGCCCCTAGGTTCTTCATGACCATTTTGTTTTGTTTTTTTTAGATTCCATATATATGTGTTAGCATACAGTATTTGTTTTTCTCTTTCTGACTTACTTCATTCTGTATGACAGACTCTAGGTTGATCCAACTCTCTACAAATAATTCAATTTTGTTCCTTCTAATGTCTGACTAATATTCCATTGTATATATGTGTCACATTTTCTTTATCCATTCATCTGTTGATGGACACTTAGATTGCTTCCATGTCCTGGCTATTGTAAATAGAGCTGCAATGAACATTGTGGTACATGACTCTTTTTGAATTATGGATTTCTCAGGGTATATGTGCAGTAGTGGGATTGCTGGGTCGTATGGTAGTTCTATTTTTAGTTTCTTAAGGAACTGCCATACTGCTCTCCATAGTGGTTTTATCAACTTACATTCCCACCAACAATGCAAGAGGGTTCCCTTTTCTCCACACCCTCTCCAGCGTTTATTGTTTGTAGATTTTTTGATGATGACCATTCTCACCGGTGTGAGATGATAGCTCATGTAGTTTTGATTTGCATTTCTCTAATGATTAGTGATGTTGAGCATCCTTTCATGTGTTTGTTGGCAATCTGTCTATCTTCTTTGGAGAAATGTCTATTTAGGTCTTCTGCCCATTTTTGGATTGGGTTATTTGGTTTTTTTTTGATATTGAGCTGCATGAGCTGCTTGTAAATTTTGGAGATTAATCCTTTGTCAGTTGCTTCATTTGCAAATATTTTCTCCCATTCTGAGGGTTGTCTTTTCGTTTTGTTTATGGTTTCCTTTACTTTGCAAAAGCTTTTAAGTTTCATTAGGTCCCATTTGTTTATTTTTGTTTTTATTTCCATTTCTCTACGAGGTGGGTCAAAAAGGATCTTGCTGTGATTTATGTCATAGAATATTCTGCCTATGTTTTCCTCTAAGAGTTTGACAGTGTCTAGCCTTACATTTAGGTCTTTAATCCATTTTGAGTTTATTTTTGTGTATGGTGTTAAGGAGTGTTCTACTTTCATTCTTTTACATGTAGCTGTCCAGTTTTCCCAGCAACACTTATTGAAGGGGATGTCTTTTCTCCATTGTATATTCTTGCCACCTTTATCAAATATAAGGTGACCATATGTGTATGGGTTTATCTCTGGGCTTTCTATCCTGTTCCATTGATCTATATTTCTGTTTTTGTGCCAGTACCATACTGTCTTGATTACTGTAGCTTTGTAGTATAATCTGAAGTCCAGGAGCCTGATTCCTCCAGTTCCGTTTTTATTCCTCAAGATTGCTTTGGCCATTTGGAGTCTTTTGTGGTTCCATATAAATTGTGAAATTTTTGGTTCTAGTTCTGTGAAAAATGCCAGTGGTGGTTTGATAGGGATTGCACTGAATCTGTAGATTGCTTTGGGTGGTATAGTCATTTTCACAATGTTGATTCTTCCAGTCCAAGAACATGGTATATCTCTCCATCTATTTGTATCATCTTTAATTTCTTTCATCAGTGTCTTATAATTTTCTGCATACAGGTCTTCTGTCTCCTTAGGTAGGTTTATTCCTAAGTATTTTATTCTTTTTGTTGCAATGGTAAATGGGAGTGTTTTCTTAATTTCACTTTCAGATTTTTCATCACTAGTGTATAGGAATGCAAGAGATTTCTGTGCATTAATTTTGTATCCTGGTACTTTACCAAAATCATTGATTAGCTCTAGTTGTTTTCTGGTAGCATCTGTAGGATTCCCTATGTATAGTATCATGTTATCTGCAAACAGTAACAGCTTTACTTCTTCTTTTCCGATTTGGATTATTTTATTTCTTTTTCTTCTCTGATTACTGTGGCTAAAACTTCCAAAACTATGTTGAATAATAGTGGTGAGAGTGGGCAACCTTGTCTTGTTCCTGATCTTAGTGGAAATAGTTTCAGTTTTTCACCATTGCGGATGATGTTAGCTATGGGTTTGTCATATATGGCCTTTATTATGTTGAGGTAAGTTCCCTCTATGCCTACTTTCTGGAGGGTTTTTATCATAAATGGGTGTTGAATTTTGTTGAAAGCTTTCTCTGCATCTATTGAGATGATCATATATTTTTTCTTCTTCAATTTGTTAATATGGTGTATCACATTGATTGATTTGCGTATATTGAAGAATCCTTGCATTCCTGGGATAAACCCCACTTGATCATGGTGTATGATCCTTTTAATATGCTGTTGGATTCTGTTTGCTAGTATTTTGTTGAAGATTTTTGCATCTATGTTCATCAGTGATATTGGTTTGTATTTTTCTTTTTTTGTGACATCTTTGTCTCGTTTTGGTATCAGGGTGATGGTGGCCTCATAGAATGAGTTTGGGAGTGTTCCTCTCTCTGCTATGTTTTGGAAGAGTTTGAGAAGGATAGGTGTTAGCTCTTCTCTCAATGTTTGATAGAATTCACCTGTGAAGCCATCTGGTCCTGGGCTTTTCTTTGTTGGAAGATTTTAAATCACAGTTTTAGTTTCAGTGCTTGTGATTGGTCTGTTCATATTTTCTATTTCTTCCTGGTTCAGTCTCGGAAGGTTGTGCATTTCTAAGAATTTGTCCATTTCTTCCAGGTTGTCCATTTTTTTGGCATATAGTTGCTTTTAGTAATCTCTCATGATCCTTTGTATTTGTGCAGTGTCAGTTGTTACTTCCCCGTTTTCATTTCTAATTCTATTGATTTGAGTCTTCTCCCTTTATTCTTGATGAGTCTTGCTAATGGTTTATCAATTTTGTTTATCTTCTTAAAGAACCAGCTTTTAGTTTTATTGATCTTTGCTATCATTTCCTTCATTTCTTTTTCATTTATTTCTGATCTGATCTTTATGATTTCTTTCCTTCTGCTAACTTTGGGATTTTTTGGTTCTTCTTTCTCTAATAGCTTTAGGTGTAAGGTTAGGTTGTTTATTTGACATGTTTCTTTTTTCTTAAGGTAGAATTGTATTGATATAAACTTCCCTCTTAGAACTGCTTTTGCTGCATCCCATAGGTTTTGGGTCATCGTGTTTTCATTGTCATTTGTTTCTAGGTATTTTTGGATTTTCTCTTTGATTTCTTCAATGATCTCTTGGTTATTAAGTATTGTATTGTTTAGCCTCCATGTGTTTGTATTTTTTACAGATTTTTCCCTGTAATTGGTATCTAGTCTCATAGTGTTGTGGTCAGAAAAGATACTTGATACGATTTCAATTTTCTTAAATTTACCAAGGCTTGACTTGTGACTCAAGATATGATCTATCCTGGAGAATGTTCCATGAGCACTTGAGAAGAAAGTGTATTCTGTTGTTTTTGGATGGAATGTCCTATAAATATCAATTAAGTCCATCTTTTTAATGTATCATTTAAAGTTTGTGTTTCCTTATTTATTTTCATTTTGGATGGTCTGTCCATTGGTGAAAGTGGGGTGTCAAAGTCCCCTACTATGATTGTGCTACTGTCGATTTCCCCTTTTATGGCTGTTAGTATTTGCCTTATGTATTGAGGTGCTCCTTTGTTGCATGCATAAATATTTACAATTGTTGTGTCTTCTTCTTGGATTGATCCCTTGATCATTATGTAGTGTCCTTCACTGTCTCTTGTAATAGTGTTTATTTTAAAGTCTATTTTGTCTGATATGAGAATTGCTACTCCAGCTTTCTTTTGATTTCCATTTTCATGGAATATCTTTTCCCATCCCCTTACTTTCAGCCTGTATGTGTCCCTAGGTCTGAAGTGGGTCTCTTGTAGACAGCATATATACGGGTTTTGTTTTTGTACCCATTCAGCCAGTTTGTGTCTTTTGGTTGGAGCATTTAATCCATTTACCTTTAAGGTAGTTATTGATATGTATGTTTCTATTACCATTTTCTTAATTGTTTTGGGTTTGTTTTTGTAGGTCTTTTCCTTCTTTTGTGTTTCCTGCCTAGAGAAATTCCTTTAGCATTTGTTGTAAAGCTGGTTTGGTGGTGCTGAATTCTCTTAACTTTTGCTTGTCTGTAAAGGTTTTAATTTTTCCATCGAATCTGAATGAAATCCTTGCTGGGTAGAGTAATCTTGGTTGTCAGTTTTTCCTTTTCATCACTTTAAATATGTCCTGCCACTCCCTTCCGGCTTGCAGAGTTTCTGCTGAAAGATCAGCTGTTAACCTTATGGGGTTTCCCTTGTATCTTATTTATTGCTCTTCCCTTGCTGCTGTTAATATTTTTTCTTTGAATTTAATTTTTGATAGTTTGATTAATATGTGTCTTGGCATGTTTCTCCTTGGATTTATCCTGTATGGGACTCTCTGCACTTCCTGGACTTTATTGACTATTTCCTTTCCCTTATTAGGGAAGTTTTCAACTATAGTCTCTTCAAATATTTTCTCAGACTCTTTCTTTTTCTCTTCTTCTGGGACCCCTACAATTCGAATGTTGTTGCATTTAATGTTGTCCCAGTTGTCTCTGAGACTGTCCTCAATTCTTTTCATTCTCTTTTCTTTATTCTGCTCTGCAGCAGTTATTTCCACTATTTTATCTTCCAGGTCAGTTATCTGTCCTTCTGCCTCAGTTATTCTGCTATTGATTCCTTCTAGAGTATTTTTTAATTCCATTTATTATGTTGTTCATCACTGTTTGTTTGCTCTTTAGTTCTTCTGGGTCCTTGTTAAATGTTTCTTGTATTTTCTCCATTCTATTTCCAAGATTTTGGATCATCTTTGCTATCATTACTCTGAATTCTTTTTCAGGTAGACTGTCTATTTCCTCTTCATTTGTTTGGTCTGGTGGGTTTTTATCTTGCTTCTTCATCTGCTGCATATTTCTCTGTCTTCTCATTTTGTTTAACTTACTGTGTTTGGTGTCTCCTTTTTTTTAAATATTTCCTTTGTTTTAAATTATTCACGCCTATTTTAATTTATTTATTTTATTTTTGGCTGTGTTGGGTCTTCGTTTCTGTGCGAGGGCTTTCTCTAGTTGCGGAAAGCGGGGGCCACTCTTCATCGCGGTGCGCGGGCCTCTCACTATCGCGGCCTCTCTTGTTGCGGAGCACAGGCTCCAGACGCGCAGGCTCAGTAATTGTGGTTCACGGGCCTACTTGCTCCGCGGCATGTGGGATCTTCCCAGACCAGGGCTCGAACCCATGTTCCCTGCATTGGCAGGCAGATTCTCAACCGGTGTGCCACCAGGGAAGCCCTGAATGCTATTTCTTGATGGAATGGAGGACAATACTGTTTTTGCTTTGGCCTACCTTACCTTCATTTAAAAGTATTACTTTCCACCATTGGGTATGTGTATTTTAAATATTTTTATTGCAACCCGAAATAAATTAAAATGTCTGATTTTGAACAATTTTTTAGACTTACTTTTTATTGAGAACATTGGTTTATAACATTATACAAGTTTCACATGTACAGCATTATATGTCTACTTCTATATACCCTACAGTGTGCTCACCACCAAAAATTTGGGAAGCCCTGGTGTCTCCTTTTTGCAGGCTGTAGTTTCATAGTTCCCATTGTTTGTGGTGTCTGCCCCCAGTGGGTGAGGTTGGTTCAATGGCTTGTGTAGGTTTCCTGGTGGAGGGGACTGGTGCTTGTGTTCTGGTGGTTGGGGCTGGATCTTGTCCTACTGGTGGGCAGGGCCGCCTGTGGTGGTGTGTTTTTGAGTGTCTGTGAACTTAGTATGACATTAGGCAGCCTCTCTGCTAATAGGTGGGGTTGTGTTCCTGTTTTGCTAGTTGTTTGGCATGGGGCATCCAGCGCTGGAGCTTGCTGACCATTGGGTGGAGCTGGGTCTTAATGTTGAGATGAAGATCTCTGAGAGACTTCTCGCTGATTGATATTATGTGGGGCCTGGAGATTTCTGGTGGTCCAATGTCCTGGACTTGGCCCTCCCACCTCAGAGGCTCATGCCTGACACCCGGCTGGAGCACAAGGCCCCTGCCAGCCACATGGCTCGGAAGGAAAGGAAGAAAGAAAAAAAAAAAAAGCAAAGAAAATGAAGAGACAGAACCCTGGGACAAATGGTAAAAGTAAACCTATATAGACAAAATTATATAAAGAAGCATGCACATAGACACTCACAGAAAGAGAAAAAGGAGAAAATATATATATATGTTAAAAAATAAAGGAAGAGAGCAACCAAATCAATAAACAAATCCACCAATGATAATAAGCACTAAATACTAAACTAAGATACACATAAAACCAGAAACAAATTAGACACAGAAAGCAAACCCCAAATCTACAGTTGCTCCCAAAATCCACCACCTCAATTTTGGGAACTTTCATTGTCTATTCAGGTATTCTTTAGATGCAGGGTTTATCAAGTTGATTGTGGGGATTTAATCTGCTGCTCTTGAGGTTGCATAGAGAAATTTCCCTTTCTCTTCTTTGTTTGCACAGCTCCTCGGGTTCAGCTTTGGATTTGGCCCCGCCTCTTTGTGTAGGCCACCTTCAGGAGTCTTTTCGCAGCCCAGACAGGAGGGGGTTAAAGCAGCAGCTGATTAGGGCTCTCTTGCTCACTCAGGCTGGGGGGAGGGAGGGGTACGGTAGTCATAGTTGGAATGCGGGGTGAGCCTGAGGCAGCAGAGGCCAGCATGATGTTGCAACAGCCTGAGGTGGGCCATGTGTTCTCCCAGGGAAGTTGTGCCTGGATCACGGGACCCTGGCAGTGGCAGGCTGTACAGGCTTCTGGGGGGTGTGGGTAGTGACCTGCGCTTGCACACAGGATTCTTGATGGTAGTGGCAGCAGCGTTAGTGGTTCATGCCCATGTCTGTGGTCCGAACTGATAACCGCTGCTCATGTCCATCTCTGGAGCTCATTTAGGCGATGCTCTGCCTTCTGTGGGCACACTGGGAAGGAATCCCCTCTCCTCACGCACCCCAAAACAATGGTCTCTTGCCTCTCCGGCAGGTCCAGACATTTTCCCGGACTCCCTCCCAGGTAGCTGTGGCACACTGGCCCCCTTCAGGCTGTGTTCACGCAGCCAACCGCAGTCCTCTCCCTGGGATCTGACCTCCGAAGCCTGAGCCTCAGCCCCAGCCTCCACCCACCCCGGCGGGTGAGCAGACAAGCCTCTCAGGCTGGTGAGTGCTGGTCGGCACCGATCCTCTGTGCAGGAATCTCTCCACTTTGCCCTCTGCACCCCTGTTGCTTCACTCTCCTTCATGGCTCTGAAGCTTCCCCCACGCCCAACCTCCATCCCTGCCAGTGAAGGGGCTTCCTAGCGTGTGGAAACTTTTCCTCCTTCACAGCTCCCTCCCAGAGGTGCAGATCCTGTCCCTAAGCTTTTGTCTCTGTTTTTTCTTTTGCCCTACCCAAGTACGTGGGGATTTTCTTGCCTTTTGGGAAGTCTGAGGTCTTCTGCCAGCATTCAGTAGGTGTTCTGTAGGAGTTGTTCCACATGTAGCTGTATTTTTGATGTATTTGTGTGGAGGAAGGTGATCTCCACGTCTTACTCCTCTGCCATCTTGAAGGTCTACTAAAATAAGTTTTAATTTTGGTTTTCCTTTAGCTGTTCAAGGAAATTACTGGTATCAGTTTCTCAGAGAATCCCTTCAAGTCCTGTCAACTCAGGAAGGGGCCCATATAGGACCCCTCCCTTGGGGGTAGCTATGGTGGCACTTGAGCTGAAGAATTTCCATAGGATCTTTAAGGACAATCATTTTTCCAGTGTCCCAGTTGATTACAAACGAAACATTGATCTTTGCACCATTGTTTTAACAGTGGACCCCTAGAAGAGTGCCGTGTGGGGGGCCAAGTGTTATTTTATGTCTGTGGCCTAGGAGCTGGTGTAGCTATAAGGGCAATGGCTTGGCAGATTTTTGTTTACCATCTTGCTCCAAGTGTTCCTGAAACAGCTCTGTTTGCTGGACGTGAAGCAAGCCAAATGCTGAGACACCGAGGTTTGCAGCAGTGAAAAGGATGCATGAGGCAGCCCAGTGAAGAGATGGGAGAATGAATCTCAAATCCGTCTCCCTGAAGTTGAGGGGCTTGGGATATTTATGTGATAAAGCTGTGGCCTGGGGATGGTGGGAAAAGTGATTGGAAATAAGAAAAAGGTGAGATAATTGTTGTTCAGTGCAGGCTCAACTAAACTTCTTCATGGGATGCATGTTTAGAAAATGGTGGCATTAGCATGTTCTGAGGGTGGAATTTTTGATCCTCTGACATCAAGAGGTCACTGAGTGGATACTCTTGCATGCGCAATTGTAGGGATGGTGGTCTTAGCCAGTCTTAACCAGCTTGATATCTGACTCCAAGTTCCTGAAAAGCAATTTGGGCAAACATCTTATTTTTAGGCTGTGTGATGCTTGGAGGACATGGAATTTTTTTGTAGTAACGATTAAGGCAAGCTTGATCCGTGAAGGCAGGGCATAGTTTTAGTGGATCTTCCTTTCAAAGTGCTTGGCTCTAGTCGCAAGTTCAGTCAGACTGGTGACCTCCCACCGTATTTTCTGCCTTTATATCAATCCACTAATCTTGGGAGATAATCTGTTTATAAATTCGGCAGCTAGAGCATGTTGGGTGACCCTATTTAATGTGTGGAACCCAGAATGTCATAGGAAGTGGGTTTCTGAATGGGCTTTAACATCTGCCACATATTCGTCTTTCTTTGTTTGTATGTTTGAAATGATTGGCCAATCAGTGTAAGTAAGGAAGACTCTAGGAATGGCTTGTAGAAGGTCACTTGCTATTTTGTGAGCTTTCTCTGGTTAAAGGTCTCAAATATCATCCTCTGAGGTTTGCCATTTTGCTTCCTGCATCCACTTTGGGGCTTCACCAGGTCCTACCAACATGCGCACAAGCTGATAAAGATCTGGCAGCCCGGGGTCATAGACCCCAGTATGACTCTAAATTCTTCAAAAGCTTTTGGGGATCCTCCCTAGGTTTAGGAAATTCTTTAACTATGACACTTAGTTCAGTTTTGGACCAAGGAGTGAAAGATACTCGAAGAGGTTCATCTGCAACCTCGGGTAGTTTTATTTTTAAAGGTTACTTTAATACTCTCTTCAGAGAGGAAAAGCAGTTCAGGCAAAAAATTAGTGAAATGTGAGTACTCAGGTAAAGAAGGCTAGAGGGGAGCTGTAGGAGCCATGTCAGTCCTATCATCTTTTGTTTTAGGCACTCCTTGTGTGTTTTTAATTTTTCACTAGCCTTTTGTAACTAGTCTTTCAATGAATCTATTTTAGAATCCCAAAGCCTTTTGGAAGCTTCTGCATAGGTATCCCATTCTGTTTGTGTAATTTAGAATCCTTACTTTCCAGTGTACTTCTTAATGAATGATCTTGTCTAATTGGAACATTCCCCATAATGCTCCTTGTAATTTTAGGTTGTTTTTAGTAAGGTTTTGTCATTTTTGTAGATATTTACAGCTTCTGAGAATATAGTTCTTAGACATAAAATAAACAGGTGTGCTGGAAGATGGTGTACTTGACTCTTTAGAAATTAAAAATCCCATCTCTGATAAATAGACACAGAACAAGATAAACATGTGCACCTCAATATATTGGCAGTAACCAAGAGATGTTACTGGGTCTTGGTCAAGAGAAGACCCTGTGTACAACGCCAACACTTCCTGTGAAACCTTGGGCTGAGGAAAGGATTGCATCAGCAGACCTCGATAAGTGGGGATTGAGGACTGGGGGTTCCACATGGATGGGGAACTGTGCACTGCCACTAACAGTTCCCATGTGGATCTTCAGACAGAATCAAGGGCTGGGGTTTTCCACTCAAAATCCTGGGAATTGCAGTCTGAAAGGCTAGGGGCTTGGCTCTGGGCAGAACTGTCTGCCAGCTCAATTGGTCTCTGGGCAGAACCATTTGCCAGCTCAGTTGGGCTCTGGACAAAGCCATCTGCCAGCTCAAGCTTATCTACCCTGTATTGGAAAACCAGTTAGGTTGGGAGCTCAATACAAAGAGAGTGGAGCTCAGAACTGAGAGGAACTTACCCACGGCTCTCAGAAATAGTGAGAAAGACAGTGAATTTAAAAAGGGGTTCTCCTAGGGGCAGGACAGGAATAAAGACGCAGACATAGAGAATGGACTTGAGGACATGGGGAGGGGGAAGTGTAAGCTGGGATGAAGTGAGAAAGTAGCATGGACATATATACGTTACCAAATGTAAAATAGATAGCTAGTGGGAAGCAGCCGCATAGCACAGGGAGATCAGCTCGGTGCTTTGTGACCACCTAGAGGGGTGGGATAGGGAGGGTGGGAGGGAGACGCAAGAGGGAGGATATATGGGGATATATGTATATGTATAGCTGATTCACTTTGTTATACAGCAGAAACTAACACACCATTGTAAAGCAATTATACTCCAATAAAGATGTTAAAAAAAATTAAGAAAAAAAAGGGGTTCTCACAGGCACCACACCTGTGTTTTTTGTTGTCTCCAAGTGCCATCAGAAGTTTACTTCAGATCCCATCACTTCCACCAAATCTGTTAAATACAAAAATTCAACCAAGTAAAATTTAAACATCTAAGTTGCTTTATTGAATGATTCATGAATTGGACAGCATTCCATCTAGCAAGTAGAAAGGAGCTTGGAGAGGCTGTACAAAATAGAAGCCTTTTATAGGCAGAAGGGGGAAAAGAGTGGATTATTTCAGGCTTAGGTAACCTACCTATGGGGGTCGGAAGTGGGCTATGTGACAGATTACCTCATTGGTACTGAACAGAAAATTCCAGACTGATCGGTTAAGACTGCATTCTTGAGGGAGGCTGTAACTGCAATTAGGTTAGGTATTACTTGGTTGGCTGATGTGGGCTTAGCACAAATGACTCTATTTGGGGCCTGTCATTTCTTTTTTAACAACATGCTCTAGGGCCTCTGCTAAGTACTTAACATACATCATCCCATCTAATCCTCAAAAAAACCCTCCATTTTAACATATGAGGAAATTGAGGCCCAGGGAGGTTAAATAATATTTTCAAGATCACATAGCTGGGAAGTGGCAGAGCTGGACTTGATCACAGGCCAGTCTGATTCCAGAGCCTGTATTTTCTCTTAACAATTACACTATCCTACCTACTTCTTTGGAAAAGGGCTCCAAGTAAAGCAGATGGCAAGTTCTTCAATTTGTCATATAGCAAATAAATAATACAGCATATCCTTAGAAGGTATTGGTTTGACATTCAGGCTTAAATACTCTGCTGTGACAACTTAGAAAAAAGCTGGAGAGCCAGTTTCTAAGTTTATAGGAACATATTGATTCTGCTTTGGTTGAGTTGGAATTGATACTCCTAGTGATTTGGCTGTGGTAGGGTGGGAAGCACAGTAAAAATGTAACTAGAATACCTGAGATCACATTCTATCATCTGTGAGGTAGCCTCCTCCCATAGTTTCAGTTGGGGAGTAGTATTACTGTCACTTATGTTACTGTTTTTCTCCCTGTAGACTCATCCGTCTTTTCTGCCCTCCTTCCCCTCACAGTTTTCCAGGACTGAAAATGTTCTTTCACCCACACTAGATTGTATCCTGCTTCTATCATAGAGTTGGCCTATCTGTCACAGGAAAATGGATTATTTTTCTGGGGCACTCTAAGATCTGGATCCTTACAATTTAACCCTTGACTTTCTACAGGAAGAAATAAAGGAACTTGAATATATGTATTTTTTACATAAAATTACATATAATTTGTGTGTGTATATAATTCCTAGCAAGATGTTGAAAAGAGTAGAGACATTTAGGCAGTTGTAAAAATCTTATTAATTATACTATTATTATTGTCATAAGACAAAAGCCTGGCTTGAAGGCTGTTGCCCTACTGCACGATCTTATTTTGTATGTCAGAAGTGAATATTGCCCTGTCTTTCTCTTCATTTCTTCTCCTTCTGTCACAAATGCTAATGCCTCTGCCTTCCACACCCACCCTCTCCCCAAATGATTACCTCAGGCAGACTAGGGTGTAAGTTGAGTACTCAAAAAGGCAAAAGAGGAAAGCACAATAATAATTTTCAAACTGTTTCCTCTTTTAAATGGAAAATACCTCTTGGCAGAGTTGATCTGAATATATGTGACAGTAAAATTTAGTGATCAAAAGCACAGGCTTTGGAATCATACATATCAGGTTTTGTTTCAGTTACTCTACTAGAAATTAAACAACTTCTCAATGCCTTAGTTTCCAAAACTGTAAAATGCAGGTGATAATAGTAATTAATGAAGATGAAATGAGATGGAACATGTAAAGTGCTTTGCAACACTTAAGTAATCAATAAATGACAGCTGTTTATTTTTATCGTTTGTAATAATAGCAAACCTATTGAACAAATGAGCTAGATTCTGCTCCTGGGTCACTATCTCAAGATCTGATCTTGGTATGTCAACCCAAATTCATTTGTTCTAGAGGAAGTTTAGGATAAGTTGTGCAAGTCCTAATTTGCATGTAAGACTTGAGGTAGTAGGGACAAAGCAGAAAAAGGGGTTTTCTCATCCTTTTCTCTTTTTAAAAACTCACTTTACCTGCCATGAGGGTAGAAAGGGCAAATTGGAAGCAGAAAAGAAAGGAAGAGGAGGCGATGCAGGGTGGCTTTCCCTTGGAAATCAATCGAGAACACAGTATACGCTTCTCCCCAAACACCTTCCCCACCTCCTGGTACCACAACAACTAGAGAAGACCACTGTGATTTTTGCTTAAAATCAAAGCAAACTGGAGGCTGTAGACCACATGAAGTCCAGGCAGGACAGCTGCACATGGCTATACATGGGTGTGGGACACAAGTGAAGGGAATGTTTGATGTTGGTTTGTAAAGAACTGTTTGCCCAGGGAGAGGTTTGAGGTATGTCAGGAAAGGAGAAACTCATTGATTTGATCTGTTGCATTACTTGTGTATCTTGAAAGGGAAGGAATAATTGGCTTTAAAAGATTGGGCTCTGATGAAAGTTTCTTACTTATATACTGCTTTGCTTCTATCTTTAATAGTGAGCATTATTTTACAGTAGGCAAAAAGTAGTGTCTGCATTTTTTCCTTGCATCCAACACCCTTATTTTCATTAAAATTGTCTCTGTATCCTGTGAAGTGAGGCTAATCTCTCCTATTGCCTGCAGTAGAGGAGAAAAAATAAGAGCTGGAAGAAATGAAAGGTGAAATGTCAATGACCTAAGGTATTTCCGTCTAACCTTGGGCAGAGGCCAGCTACTGACCATGGAAGGTAAGTAGGTAAAATCCAGAGTGTGTTGTTATAATGGGACGGCTTGTGAGCCATGCTGACAGTGGGCTGTACTCTCACAGCTCTGTTTATTTATAGCTCCCCCCTCACCCAAATGCTACAGAACAACAAATATTCTGACAAGTTGGAATGCTAACAGATTACACAGAAAGCCAATCAACAAAAACCCATTCCAACATGTCTATCTCCCCCAATAATTAGGTAGGAAATTGGAGAACAGGGGTTCTTTTTCACATCTAATGAGTTTAGGGATCAGGAGGGCAGGTAGGGGTGAAATAAATGCCTTTTGACCTGATCTGTAGGATAGGATGGATTCAGTTAGATTTAGAGGCTCCAGCCAACATTTGATATTTACACCAGTCTATTGTTCTGGTCAGTGCCTTTGTGATCTCTAATTCCTGTGGTTGGGTGGTTTTTGAGACGAGCTGTCTGTATCACGGTCTGTAATTTATTTTTTAAATTTTTTTCCCTTTTTTAATTTTCTTTTTTATTTTCTTTTAATGTTTTTTTAGGCCACGCTGTGGGGCATGTGAGATCTTAGTTCTCCTACCAGGGATCGAACTCCTGTCCCCTGTATTGGGAGCATGGAGTCTTAACCACTGGACTGCCAGGGAAATCCCAACGGTCTTTAAATGTAGAGGGTGCTGCATGCTCCAGCCAACAAGAGAGCAGCTGCATCCTAGCTCTTTAAATATGGTCCTGATTGGTCTATCTTTCCTCAATGATTTTTCATTTAGCAAAAGCTCTTCACTGTATAGACAGATGGGTCCATACTGGATACATGAGGGTGTGTAATAATTAGGGACAGCTGCTTCAGGTAAAATACAGTTTTCAGATGGCAAAGGAACACCAGATTATGCTAATTTCCCCCAAATAGCTGTTTTTTTAAAAAGCTCATAGCACAGCAGAGTCTTCTGTTGTGTTCCTAAAACAATAATAATGCAAAGAGTAGCGAGAGTAATGGGCCTGGGTGGTGTCTCGTCCCTCCCCCCCTACCCACCCCACTTTTGTGACTCCAGTCTTGGAGAATTTTGAAGGATAGCTCAGAAGGCAAAACACACCTAAGTGGAGGAGGCAATCTGCTTGTTTATTCTTGTTCTTATTAAGCAGCACCATGTTTTATGAGCTTCCGGCACAAAAACATAGTGTAGCACCCCAAATGATGCCAACCTAGTAGACCACAAAGTGTGTTTTTCCATTGTCTCTTCCTGTGACTTCAGCCTGGCACCACTGAGGCATCTCTGGACAGCACTAAGGCCTGAGTTCTAATCTTAGCTCAGTCACTTAGCTTGTTGTGTGACCATGGGCAAAGTGGTCTCTAGGTTTCTATTTATTCATCTTTCAAATGGGGCAAGGTGAGTTCACAGAGACACTATTGCGGATGCAGTTTGTTAATACAGGTGCTTTGAAGAAAATGTGTAAATCTTTATATAAAAGCACTGCATAATTCACCCATTTTTTCAGTGTCTCATTCAAGGAGCTATGCTGAAGATATTATCTTTACTAAACAAATCCCTGTTTATGTTTCCAAAAATCCTAAATGCCATTTGCAGGAAAAATAATTCACTCTGATCACTCCATTCGTTTGCTAGCCCTGAGTATGTTGTCTGCACCACATGAAGTGACACTTGCCTCTAGATTTTCTTATAAGCATTATTCTTTTCTCTTTTCTATGTGTTCTGCTTTTTTCCCATTAGTACAATGCTTCTCCAAGTGTGGTCCTTATGCCACTCGGCCCAGAATCGCTTGTTAAAGTGCTAGTTCCTAGGCCGGTGCTCCACGATTCACATCAAGAGGGTCTGATGAAGACTCCTAAATCTAAATTTTCACGCTAAAGTTTGAGACCTACAGCATCAAGTTTGTCTAGGGCAGAGGTGAACTGGTAAACTCATCATTTTTCTCCTTTATCTCTCATAATCTAAAGATCAGTGTCCAGCAAACATGGACTGGCTAACTACATGTTATTCCTTATTTTTCCCCTTCATTTCTCACACGTGCAGGTTACCCATTCTGTGCAAACTCGCATAGTTGTAGGAGAGAGGTGGTATAAAACTGTACAGTCCTCTTCCTCAGATTGGCACACATAAACAAAAGTCTTATTTTTCTCTCTTGATCTGTGCCCTGGGAGCCATTTTTGATCTATGGAGTCAGGCAGGCAGACTTGCATCAGCAAGCGTCCAAGCCTCTTCACCACAGCTCCCAAAGCACTGGTTTTCAAAGTGTGGTCCCTGGACCAGCAGCATCAGTGTCACCTAGAAATTTGTTAGAAGTGCAAACTCTTAGCACCCTCCTCCCCGGTAGACCTACTAAATCAAACTGGTGTGTGATCAGCAGTCTGTGTTTTAACAAACTCTCCAGGGGATTTTGATACAGAAGTTTGAGAACCAGTGCCCTAAAGCATTTTCTTCTCCTAAACTGCATTCTGTCTAAACCTTGGGGCTGCTCGAACAAGAAGGGGGGAGTTGATTTGAGCAGAAAAATATGGTCATAGACATGTGGAATGAATTAATTGCAAAGGTCTTGTTTAGGGTATTTGTGCTTGAGGGAGATCAGATCTTTAAATAGCAACTCTCATGAAAGTGGCTATAAATACTATATACACACACAATGACAACACTTAACCACATATGTATATATGTATATGTGTGAATGTATAAATGTGTGCACACACATATCTAAATACATAATACATATCTATTGTATATATAATACATTATATATATATTATATATATTCTTTAGGAAAAAGAAACAGTGGAGACTTTTAGGCAGTAAGAAAAATCTGAGCAGTAGCAACTGATAAAAAATGTGGGCAAGTGAACGAACTTGAAATATATAGCAATCAGCAGGCCCAGATGATATGCATTCTGGGGTCTTGAGGGAATTCACTAATGATTTCACTAAACCACTGACAACTGGAAAACCTGACAGAACCCACTTGGGTATGCACCACGATTTGTTTTGTCAGCATTCTGTATAAGGGTGGCATTCTGGCAGGTGCATTCACTAGGCCCTGTCTGCCTATTACCCTCCTCCCAACAAGGAAAGAAAATATTCCATTTCTAGGTGTAGATGATATCAGAGTTAACAGAAGATACTTTTTTGTATGTTATTAATTTTTTAACATCTTTATTGGAGTATAATTGCTTTACAGTGTTGTGTTAGTTTCTGCTGTGTAACAAAGTGAATCAGCTATACGTATACCTATGTCCCCATATCTCCTCCCTCTTGCGTCTCCCTCCCGCCATCCCTATCCCACCCCTCTAGGTGGTCACAAAGCACGGAGCTGATCTCCCTGCGCTATGCGGCTGCTTCCCACTAGTTATCCATAAACACTACCAAATGTAAAACAGAAGATACTTTTTGAAAAAAGTCCTTTTTATAAATGGATCCTCCTCAGCACTGCATGCTGTAATTTACGCCCCTGGTGTGTAACACATGACAAATGTTTCTCCCAAGGTCTACACAGGACAGCTGGGCCTATGTGGCCTTCAGCTGTTTGTGCTGAGATTTACTAGTTTACAATCTGGCAGTAAGACTGGAGAGAGCAAGCTAGGAGTTTTTCCACAGAAAGGGAGTTTGAGATCAAGGCAAATTCCATTCTGATGATGTTTTCTCCTCTTACATGGTCCTGAGACTAAAGGTGGAGAGGCTGAAGTGGTGAAGAGATATTTAGTTGGAGGTGTGAGCTCCTCAAAGGTGAAAGAAAGCCTCTGGTTCCTGCTGCTTCTGGAACCAAATGGTCAAGCTGGGTCAGTCACTTGGTCAGACCTAAGGCTTAGGAAGCCAAGGCACAAGTTAGGACCATTCCTTCTACAAACCAGCTAGTGTCCCTACAATACATTAATAGGCCATACTCTGGACCCTAGCCCTATGCTATATCTTTATTACCAGCCAGTCACTTTGGAAGTTACAGAGAACAAGGAGAGATGCTTCTCTGCAATCCCTTCCCAGGGAAAAAGGACTCCAAATGCATTTTTTTTTTCATGGACAGCACAGATGTTTTGTGGAGATGAATGATTCTATGGGTTTTTGGATAGGGATTTGGTTTGTGAATGTTCTTTTCCTATATAGATTTACATACTATTAACTAGCTTTTCTCTCATTTCAATGACATCTAGGCTTTTTTTCTCAGCTCATTATGATGTGCTATTTCAACCTCTTATATAACTTCATGGACCTGTACCACAGAAAGGGGAAACAAAGCCATGTATGTTTAGATGGTCATATGTCAGAAATAGTGGACATTAGTGGAAAGATTGCTGATCTAGGAGGTAGGGGACCTTGTTTATTACTCCAGGACTGTCATTATCTAGCTTGATCATCTTGGGGTTATCCTTTTTCCTTTCTTTGACTTCAGTTTCCTCATGTGTAAAGCGTAGGCATTAGAAGACATGACCTCTAATAACCACTTTCATCTAT
Source organism: Balaenoptera physalus (assembly GCF_965194825.1). Lineage (NCBI taxonomy): Eukaryota > Metazoa > Chordata > Mammalia > Artiodactyla > Balaenopteridae > Balaenoptera > Balaenoptera physalus. The sequence goes on from NC_138903.1 coordinate 92,545,736, forward strand.
AACTATCTGTAGCTTGTATATAGTAGATCCGTAACATACATGATTTTATCATTTGTTGTATTGACTCTTTAATAATAACACTTCAGTTCCATGATAGATAATTTTGTCTTTTTGTTAAGGCATGAAACTGAATTTCCTAGTCAAGGGTAGAGTGTGGGGGAGAGTCAACTAGTTAGTGAGTGAGCCTAACCAACCACCTAGCACATTTGTCTCAACAGGGTTATTGTTTTCTACGTATTAGATGCAATTTCATGAGGGAAATTATATATAATGGTGAATCTGGAAACAATTCTTATTTATGTCAAGGGCCTTTTATACAGTACACAGGAGACTGAAAGTCATTGCATATGAAAGCCAGTTCAATCTTACATTCTTTGTATCGCAATCGCCTTATCTGTTAAATAGGGATGCACTGATCAGGTGCTCATTTCTCTCTTATGTAAGGCTATGTGGAGAAGAAAGACAAGGAGACAGCACACCAGCTCTTACTTACTTAGGCCTCTAAATGAATGACACATCACTTCTGCTTGTAGTTCATTGGCCAGAACCAGTCACAAGGCCCTACTCTAACTGCAAAGGGGGCTGGGAAATGTAAGGGAGTACATGGAGTATTTGGTGAGCACTAATAGTCCTGCCACAATGGATTATTCTTCCTAATTCTTCCTCTAATAGCATACAGGGATGTAAAACAACAACTATTACTATTATTTATTTTGAGCCAGATACTTTGCTAAGTGCTGTATATCCATTATCACTAATCCTCATATCCCTGTAAGGTAGGACCTACTATAATCACATTTTACATATGAGAAACTGAGGCACAGAGAGATTAAGAGATTAGTCCAAGATCACATGAATAAGTATTTGAACCCAGGTTGAGATATAGCTACATTTGGTATGTAGCAAAACTCTCCTTCCGGGAAACCAGCTGTCTGTCCCACTGCCTTTAGGTAACGGTAAATGGTCCCTAGGCCTGCTCCTGGATTAGGATTTTAAATAGGATTATATTGCTAGAAGGGGTTGTTTTGGAATTTTTCAGGGTGTTCTTGGCTGTCACTTGTTGGAGGGCACTACTGGGTAAGAGGAAGTGTTAGGGATATTAGATGCTCTGCAATGAGAATGTGTTACATTCTCACACAATGAATAATTGTTCTGTTCACGTCCTACAAGACATCTGAATGTCAGTCAAGGTGTTCAGGTAGGTGTAAAATATATTTAAAATTATCCAAGCCTAGAGCCTAAGTCTGTTTTACTTGTAGCCACAAAGTGTATTTTGCACAATTTTAATATATGTGAAATTTTCTAGGAATGAAATTGTTTATTGAACAAAGATTTTTACTGTGTTTTGTTTAAGACTTTAGTAACAATAATAGCTATCATTTATTTAGCTTACTATGTGCCAGGCACTGTTGTAAGCATGTTCTATATATTAACTTATTTAATCCTCACAACACCCTAAAAAGTACATACTATCATTATTCTCATGTTAAAGATGAAGAAACTGAGACACAGAGAAGTTAAATAGCTTGATCAAGGCCACAGAGCCTTAGCAAGTTGCATTCAACATTTTCCAAGATTGTGTTCCTGATGGCAATGCTTTTCGTGGTATTTACCTTTTTTTTTAACCATTTCTGGTATTTATAACTTTTTTCATATATACAAGTATCTGTCTGGTATTGTACTCCTTTTGCCTGAAGAATTCCCTTCAACATTTCTTGTACTGCAGGTCTGATGGCAATGAATTCTCTCAGCTCTTGTCTGAAGATGTCTTTATTTCTTCTTCATTTTTAAAATAAATTTATTTATTTTATTTATTTATTTTTGGCTGTGTTGGGCCTTCGTTGCTGTGCGCGGGCTTGCTCTAGTTGCGGTGAGCGGAGGCTGCTCTTCGTTGTGGTGCGCAGGCTTCTCATTGTGGTGGCTTCTCCTGTTGCAGAGCATGGGCTCTAGGCTCATGGGCTTCAGTAGTTGTGGCTTGTGAACTCTAGAGCGCAGGCTCAGTAGTTGTGGTGCACGGGCTTAGTTGTTCTGCAGCATGTGGGATCTTCCTGGACCAGGGCTCAAACCCGTGTCCCCTGCATTGGCAGGCAGATTCTTAACCACTGTGTCACCAGGGAAGCCCTCTTCTTCATTTTTGAAAGATATTTTCCCTAGGTATAGACTTATGGGTTGACATCTTCTTTCTTTTATGAGTTTAAAGATGTCACTCCACTGTTTTCTGGATTGCATAGTGCTTGTAGTGTTTGAAACACCAATACAACAGACCCAAATCAATCTGCATATATAGCTGTCACATTCACAGTAGACATCTGACCCCTTCATTATGTCTCCTAGTGTAGTCATATCAAAGTATTTATATGTTAAGATACATGTTATTTTATTTTATTTTTTAATTTTTTAAATTAATTTTTATTGAAGTACAGTTGCTTTACAATGGTGTGTTAGTTTCTACTGTACAGCAAGATGAATCAGCTATACATATACATATATCCTCTCTTTTTTGGATTTCCTTCCCATTTAGGTCACCACAGTGCTTTAAGTAGAGTTCCCTGTGCTATACAGTATGTTCTCATTAGTTATCTATTTTATACATAGTATCAATAGTGTATATATGTGAATCCCAGTCTCCCAATTCCTCCCACCCCCCTTTCCCCCTTGGTATCCATACATTTGTTCTCTATGTCTGTGTCTCTATTTCTGCTTTGCAAATAAGATCATCTATACCATCTTTCTAGATTCCACATATATGCGTTAACATACAATATTTGTTTTTCTCTTTCTGACTTACTTTACTCTGTATGACAGTCTCTAGGTCCATCCATGTCTCTACAAATGACCCAGTTTCATTCCTTTTTATGGCTGAGTAATATTCCATTGTAAATATGTACCACATCTTCTTTATCCACTCATCTGTCGATGGACATTTAGGTTGCTTCCATGTCCTGGCTATTGTAAATAGTGCTGCAATGAACATTGGGGTGCATGTGTCTTTTTGAATTATGGTTTTCTCTGGGTATATGCCCAGTAGTGGGATTGCTGGGTCATATGGTAGTTCTATTTTTAGTTTTTACAGAACCTCCATACTGTTCTCCATAGTGGCTGTATCAATTTACATTCCCACCCACAGTGCAAGAGGGTTCCCTTTTCTCCACACCCTCTCCAGCATTTATTGTGTGTAGATTTTTTGATGATGGCCATTCTGACTGGTGTGAGGTGATACCTCACTGTAGTTTTGATTTGCAGTTCTCTAATGATTAGTGATGTTGAGCATCCTTTCATGTGTTTGTTGGCAATCTGTCTATCTTCTTTGGAGAAATGTCTATTTAGGTCTTCTGCCCATTTTTGTATTGGGTTATTTGGTTTTTTTTTGATATTGAGCTGCATGAGCTGCTTGTATATTTTGGAGATTAATCCTTTGTTAGTTGCTTTGTTTGCAAATATTTTCTCCCATTCTGAGGGTTGTCTTTTTGTCTTGTTTATGGTTTCCTTTGCTTAGCAAAAGCTTTTAAGTTTAATTAGGTCCCATTTGTTTATTTTTGTTTTTATTTTCATGACTCTAGGAGGTGGTTCAATAAAGATCTTGCTGCGATTTATGTCAGGGTGTTCTGCCTACATTTTCCTCTAAGAGTTTTATAGTGTCTGGCCTTACATTTAGGTCTTTAATCCATTTTGAGTTTATTTTTGTGTACGGTGTTAGGGAGTGTTCTAATTTCATTCTTTTACATGTAGCTGCCCAGTTTTCCCAGCACCACTTATTGAAGAGGCTGTCTTTTCTCCATTGTATATTCTTGCCTCCTTTGTCATAGATTAGGTGACTGTAGGTGCATGGGTTTGTCTCTGGGCTTTCTATCCTGTTCCATTGATCTATATTTCTGTTTTTGTGCCAGTACCATACTGTCTTGGTTACGGTAGCTTTGTAGTATAGTCTGAAGTCTGGGAGCCTGATTCCTCCAGCTCCATTTTTCTTTCTCAAGAGTGCTTTGGCTATTTGGGGTCTTTTGTGTTTCCAAATTGTGAAATTTTTTGTTCTAATTCTATGAAAAATGCCCTTGGTAATTTGATAGAGATTGCATTGAATCTGTAGATTGCTTTGGGTAGTATAGTCATTTTCACAACATTGATTCTTCCAATCCAAGAACATGGTATATCTCTCCATCTTTTTGTGTCATCTTTGATTTCTTTCATCAGTATCTTATAGTTTTGTGCGTACAAGTCTTTTGCCTCCTTAGGTAGGTTTATTCCTAGGTATTTTATTCTTTTTGTTGCAGTGGTAAATGGGAGTGTTTCCTTAATGTCTTTCTGATCTTTTGTTGTTAGTGTATAGGAATGCAGGAGATTTCTGTGTATTAATTTTGAAGATACATATTATTTTATTACTTATTACTGTCTTTTTCTTTCTCCTTCATATTCCAGTTAGGGCATCATGTTATTTTTTTCAAATTAGGTGCATACCAGAGTTATATTATCTATGAATTTCATTTTGGAATTTTAAAGTGGACATGACAAATATTTGTTAGAAAAAAAAGGATGTTGAATCTGATAGGTTGAAAACCATTATCTTAAGCAAAACTATTAATTCGGGAAAATTGGTGTTTAGTTCTCACTCCCACATTTGATCTCATCTGTTGCTTGACTCTTATTAAGAGTGGTCACTTCTGGATTGGTATTATATTTTCCAAATTTTCTATGGTGAACAAACGTTACGTTTATAATAAGGAACTGAAAAAGGAAAGGCTTGAAATTAGGCAAAACAAAGAAGATAAAAGCAAAGAATTTCCCCAAGTCTTATTCGGAAGGCTTTGTAGGTAAAAAATATTTGGAAATTTTATTTTATATGAGGTATTAAGGGCCAATAATAACAATGTAACACTCAACCCTCCCCCCAAATAAACAAACATTTGTGAGTGGACAATGTCTTTGAGATTTAAATACCTACTTTGAAAATTTTAGGCAGTATAGGGAGATATTCTAAGGTAGGTGATGTTTTGGAAGCTGTATTAGTTATGTACTGCTGAACAACAAATTTACCCAAAATTTAGCAGTTTAAAACAATAAACATTTATTCTCACAATATCTAAGGGTCAGGAATTCAAGAGGGGTTTAGTTGGGTTGTTCTGTGTCCGGATCCCTCAAGAGGTTTTAGTGAAGCTGTTATCTAGGGCTGTAGTTATCTGAAAGCTTGACTGCAAATAAAGGATATACTTCCAAGCTCACTTATGTGGCTGTTAGCAGCAGCCTTCAATTCCTCACCATGTGGGCCTTTCCGTAGTGCTGCTCACAACATGGAAGCTGGTTTGAGAGAGAGAGAGAGAGAGAGAGAGAGAGAGAGAGAAAGAGGGAGTCAGCTTAGCTTGAATAGGGAGCAGGGTTCTGATAAAGTGGAATAGAGGATGGAGAACAGGTGATGTGATTTGGGAGTCAGGGAGGGAACAGTTCAGTACCTAGGGTGCTTCCTAGAGGGGACTCACCTTAGGAGGCAGCATGAGGGAAATGGGGGAGGCAAGCAGTGGGTGCTTGGGGGCACCAAATGGAAAGAAAGTTGTGAGTACAGAAAGGTTCGTTGAGAGCCAAAGACAACCTTATCCATTTAACATTTTTGCTGAAGACATGGTGAGCATGTGTGTGTACGTGTGTGTATGTGTGTGTATGTGTATTTATTGAATAAGAGAGCCCTTTAGTCTTCCTTGCTTCAGAATGCATTGAAAAGTGCCTCATTTGGACAGTAATACTGGAAAAGCTTTTTCCCTTCAACCTCAGAGCATGGACATTTCATACAGCTGACTGCTGGGCAATTCCTGCTTGTGCTCTTCAAAGCTATTCCTCCCTTTAGTTGGTGGTAAGTGACTGGACATTTCTCAAAATGCCCAGCCATCTTACCTTCGATAAGAGCAGTTGTATGTACCCCCCAAAAAGCATCACTGGGAGCAAAGAGTATTGTGAGATGGAAATTATTCCTTTTCTTAATAAGAAGGAGGGGTTTTCATATCATTCTTGCACATCTGCGTGGCTTCCTTTAGACTCTGTTTAGTGTAACCTTGGCCTTCAGGATTGGAATCATCAGGTATTGAGGAGATCCCCATCTCTGTTCCAGCACAGTAAAGCAGCCCCTATGAGCTATGAGCACACATTCCATGGACACTCAGGCTCTAGGGTCAGACATTAAATGTGATGTGAAAATAATCCATGCTAAATGTAGGATATTCACATAGATCTGAATCTGCCTCTCACTTTCAAATTCACTTTGTACTATTGTTTTAAAGTGATTTCCGACAGAAGGCCAGTCTAGAAAAACAATACCAAGTGCATGAACAAACCCCAAATTCCTCATTAATCTGTTAGCACTGTAATAGAGCTCATTAGTTTTCATCTTCCAATTACTGACTTTTTAAATTAGAGATCATGCTTAAAGTTGAACTGCACCCAGTACTTTCTGCAGAACTTCAAGCCAACTTTGCTATATTAAAATTTTACTTTGCGCCATAAAGCTTGGAAAATCCAAAGTGGCTTTGAAGGAATTTTCAACCCCTTCTATTGTGTGTTCTTTGCTAGGTTGACATAAGAAACATTCACATCTTATGTGACAAGATTTACTTGCTGTATTGATAGCTAAAATGTTATCAGAGCTCAAAACTACCTCTCCCTAATCTAGGAATCTCCGATTACATTTTACTCATTTGCTGTCCTGAAATTGAAAAGCAAAGGGCAGTGCAAGATGTTCAAAAACTATGACACGTGAGTGTGATGTGTTTTTAACCAACAACCCAGGTAATTCTGATGCGCTCTAAATTTGAGAAGCCTTGATTATGGCAGACACTTTCAAAATCTTGGAAATGTCACTTCAGTGAATTTAATTTGTGGAGTGGTGAAGATAGTAAACAGAGATGGGAATGAATGCAGCTTACTAAATGGAAAATATATATACAATATTTAAACCTTAAAGCATCTATGAAAAATGTTTTATGTGCATATTAAGTTAATCACAGGACCATGAAGACATTATTAAGCTCAGATTCCTGATTCCAGGAATTTGAATCATCAAATCATCAAAAGGCAGATGATAATGTGATATGATAAGCATAATGACAACAATAGTTAATACATGGCCTCTACCGTCATGGGACTTCCAGTAAATCAAGGAATGCAAACATTAAGTGAATTGTATGTAGGTTGAGAGTTACAAAAGGAAAGTACAGGGTGCTATGGGAAGTCTAGCATGGAATCCTAATCTCATTTGATGGATATTGGTGAAGGCCTGACTCAGGAAGGCATCTTTACCCTGAATCCTGAAGGCTAAGAGAGGATGACCAAAGGGAATGGGAGAAGAGTGTTGCAGGCAGGGGAAATGGCATGTTCAAAGGTACATAACAGAAATGAAAAGTGCAATATGGCTAGAGTGGAGCAAAGTGAAGAGTAGACAGAGGTCTGCTAATATGTTCCTGGAGAATAATAACTATCTTTCCAACTCATTGTGTATCTGTCTTCGTAATGCTCTTCCACCAGAATATGGCTGCTTCATTTTCATCGTCCAGAACCCACCTCCAATATCACCTCCACAACAAGGCCTTTCTTGACCACCATGGCCATGTCTTTCTATCACTTTATCATGCTCTTCACTATACTCATCAGTACCTGAAACTATCCTTTTACTTATATATTTTCTTGCTATTACCTGTGTTTCTTCACCAGAGCATAAACTCATTAAAGGCAGGGACATTGTCTATCTCATTCACCACTCCATCTCCACTGCCTAGAATAGTGCTTGGCACAGAAGTATAATTGATATTTGTTAATTGATATTTGATTAGTGGTTGGCCGCTTATAGTCATATTGGCCAGGTGGGAGGGGTTTGCTCATACCACTCCCCCCTGGCTTTGTGTAGCTCCTCAAAGCTTTGGATATGACCAGGAAGCAAGTGTAAAGAGAAAAAAATATTGGGGTGGTCAAGAAGTTCATTCGGGTTTTACTTATGTCACAGAAAAACCCGAACGAACTTTTTGGCCAATCCTATAACACCTGGAATTGAATGATTTTGTGATTAGAATTGTAACTGTACTTTTCAATACATAAAATTATATAGAAAATAGAGACGTGACAATCTTTTAAACCATCAGGTAGAACAATGTTTTCATTACAATAGTGGAATATTTAAATTGTTCTTTTTAAAATAAGATTTAGATTGAGATTTGTCATGGCCCTTCATCAATGATACTGGTGAATTCTCATTCTTAATCTTGCTTAAGCTACTATCCTTGGTCTAAGTCCACTCTCCCTGTCTCTTTAGGGAGAGTACCAAATGCTACACTACAAAGCTCCTTAATTACATCCTTAATTACATTGCACCTACTATTTCCCCATATCTTTCCAGAGGTTGATTCATAGGGGGATTGTTATAATTTGTTATAGATTGCTCTGCACAGAAGTAACTTCGTTGCTACCTAGAATCTGAAGCTCTTCTAAATGATGACATCATCAAATATTTACTAAGCATCTACCATGTTTCCCACTTTGTTCCAGGTCCTAGGGGAAGGACATGAGAGAACATGAAAGAAAGAGGAGTTCACTTTTCAGATTGTAGTGAGTAAACGAGCCACAGGTAAAGTAAATTAACCTGTTGTAAACTTGCTAATCTCCACTGTGTATTCTAGGCTTGGGCACTTCTTAAAGAGATCTCTCTACGGCTTCACATCTGCCAGGTTTCTAAAATGGTCTGTTCAGCATTTTAATGTTCTTTTCAGCTGGTCTCTTCCTTCCTGTGGTCTGACATACCATCCTCCCTTCACTAGTGGCTTTTATTCTGGGTAACTGATAACACTTGGATGTTTTCAGAAAGACCAGGAAAACAGCTTTGCTCAGTCACCTACTCTCAGCTTTCTCTCCTGATTTATCTGAGGGCCATTGTGTTCTTTGGTCCTTTTTTCTTACCTTGTGTGATCTGGGAAGATTTTTCTGTTACCTTTTATGTCTCATATTATTTCTTTTTATCCCTCCTTAGAGGTCTAGCCTGGTTTTCCCTTTTTTGTGGCTTTCTTTTTTCCCTTTCAGATCACTGTATTGCTCTGGGTTTTAGCCAACTTGGCATCTGGTTACCTTTTAGAACAGCGCTGAAATTTGATATCCTAGTGAAATTGCGTTGCTGTGCTGTGAATCTTTTATGTCCCATTAAAACTAATTTCCAAATAAGTTCTCCTATAGCCACCTAGGATCTAAGTTAGTACATGGAAATATCCTTTCTGTTTTCCTTATGAGCATTTTATCTAGAGCCAGTTTTTTAAGAGGGCAGAGGAATGAGGCATGTTTATATAGTCCTGTCTTAGCTCATGCAGCCACAAGAAATACCATAGACTGGGTGGCTTAAAACACAGACATTTATTTCTCACAGTTCTGGAGGCTGGAAGTCCAAGGTTAGGATACCAGCATAGTCAGGTTCTAGTGAGAGTTCTCTTCCTGCCTTGCAGACAGCCACATTGTAACTGTTTCCTCACATGGTATAGTTGTTAAGAATAAAGTCTGTGGAGCCAAATTGCCTTAGTGCCTTACTCCCAGGAACCTTCCCTAATAGACCCTTATTCCTGTGCACATACCGTCCAGTTAGCTGTTCTCCTATTCCTGCCCTCAGGCTTTCACACTAGTCCCAAAGGTAGTTTCCTGTAACCATTTGTAATAGCTGTTCACTCATTTTCTTATCCTTTCTCTCTGTTACGAGCTTGACAGCTTTCATGTGGCTTTGTGACATCAATATCCTCTTCAGAGTGATACATGTCCAGGCAGAGGGTCACATCTTGTTAAATAATATGATTAGTGGTTATGAGATCAGGCTGTAAAGTTAAACCATTCATTCATTTCTTCATTCAACAAATACCTTTTTATAGAGAACTATAACTAAACTTTATTTTTATGACAGTTTAACAATTAAGTAATTTTATCAGTTTTATTTTGAGTTAATTGTAGATTCAGGTATACTTGTAAGAAATAATACATGGCAATCCCATGTGTCCTTTCCCCTGTGTCTCTCAGTGGTAATATCCTGAGAAATTATAGTACAATCTCACAGCCAGGATATTGACATTGATTTCGTCAAGATAAAGAGCAGTTCCATCACCACAAGGATCCCTCCTGTTGCCCTTTTATAGTCACACTCATCTCCCTGTAGAGATGCCTGGCCCTTTTATAACCACACAACTCCTTGTCCCTGATCCTGGTGACAACGAATTTCTTCTCTATTTCTATAATTTTGTCATTTTAAGAATGTTATATAAATTGAATCATACAGTGTGTAACCTTTTGGTATTGACATTTTCACTCAGCATAATTCCCTGGATATTCATCCTGGTTGCTGTGTGTATCAATACTTTGTTCCTTTTTATTGCTGAGTAGTATTCCATCATATGAATGTATCACAGCTTGTTTAACCATTCACCTGTTGAAGGACATTTGAGTTGTTTCCATTTTTTTAATTGGGGTATAGTTGTTTTACAATGTCCCAGACATTCTCTGGGATAAATTTCCCAAGAGTGCTATTGCTTGGTCATATGATAATTACAGGTTTTAGTTTTATAAGAAACTGCCAAAGAAAAAAACAACCCTACAAATTCCAGAAGCTGAGCAAATCCCAATCATGATTAATTTTTCAAATATCCAAATATCAAATGTCTTATAATATGACACATTATAACTAAACGTCCATAAACAAAAGACAGAAAGAATCTTGTAAGCAGCCAGAAAGAAATGACACATTACCTATAGGTGAAGAACAATTCAAATGACAGCAGACGTCACATCAGAAACCAAGGAGGCCAGAAGGAAATGGTGCATCATTTTTCAAATACTGAAAGAAAAGTATTGTCAACTGAAAATTCTAAATACAGCAGAAATAACTTTCAGGAATAAAGGGAAAATACATTCCCATACAAAGGAAACTAAGAAAATGTGTCACTAGCAAATATACTCTTAAAGAATGGCTAAATGAAACTCTTTGAGCAGAAAGGAAATGATAATAGAAGGACTGGAACTTCAGAAAGGAAAAAAGAGCATTGGAATGAGTAAAAATAAGGATAAATATAATAAATTACCCACTTCTCATGAATTTGTTAAATCATGTTTGATAGTTGAAGCAAAAATTATAACACCCCTATGTGGTATACAGTGTATAATTGTGAAAAAACAATTATATTTTAAAGAGGGGAAGATAAAGAAACTGAAATAGAAGTTTTCTATACTTTACTCAAAGTGGTAATATGTCAATACCAGTAAACTGTGATATGTTTTGTATATATATTATAATACCTAGAAGCAACCACTAAGAAAATTATACAAAGCAATGTGCTTTAAAAACTATAAATAAATCAAGATGAGTTCCTCAAAAGAATGTTCAAGTAACCCACAGAAAGGCAAGAAAAGAGGAACAAGAATGAGAAAACAAATAATAAAGTGTCATCATTAAAAGGATAATAAGGGAATTCCATAAACAACTCTATGCCTGAAAATTTGATAACATAGATGAAACAGACTAATTTCTTGAAATACACAAAGTACCAAAACTCATGCAAGAAGAAATAGACCATCCAAATTCAACTGTACCTACTTAAAAGTAAAATTATTTGCTCTGCTATGTAAGCTATATATATAAGCTATATATATATTTTTATTGTTATAAATAAAGCTACTGTTATGGGTTGGACTGTGTTCCTCCAGAATTTATGTGTTGAGGTCCCAACCCCCAGTACTTCAGAGCAAAATGAGGCTGTGAATCCAATATGCCTGGTGTCCTTATTAGAAAAGGAAGAGATACCAGGGGCACAGTGTGCATAGAGGGATGAGGAAAAACCATGTGAGGAGGCAGCAAGAGGGTTGCTATCAGCAAGCTATGGAGAGCGGTCTCAGAAGAAACTAACCCAGTCGACATCTTGATCTGGGACTTCCAGCCTCCAGAACTGTGAGAAAAGACATTTCTGCTGTTTAAGCCACCTAGTTTGTGTTATTTTGTTATGGCAGCCCAAGCAAACTAATATAGCTGCTATGCACATTCTTGTACAGGTTTTTGTACGAACATAAGTTTTTTCTTTTTCTTTTTTTTTTGCTAAATTTGAGAAGTTTTCAATCTTTTTTTTTTGTTTATTTTTGGCTGCATTGGATCTTCGTTGCTGCGTGTGGGCTTTCTTTAGCTGCGGTGAGCGCAGGCTACTCTTCATTGTGCTGCGTGGGCTTCTCCTTACAGTGGCTTCTCTCTTGTTGCAGAGCATGGGCTCTAGGCATGTGGACTTTAGTAGTTGCGGCATGCAGGCTCAGTAGTTGTGGCACACGGGCTCTAGAGAGCAGGCTCAGTAGTTGTGGTGCACGGGCTTAGTTCCTCCGCAGCATGTGGGATCTTCCCGGACCAGGGATGGAACCCGTGGCCCCTGCATTGACAGGCGGATTCTTATTCACTGTGTCACCAGGGAAGTCCCTTCAATCTTTTTTTTTTAAGACTTTTTTTCAATTCCACTCTCTTAGTCCTCTGTCTTGGGACTACAATGATATGGATGTTAGCTTTTTTGTTTTTGTTCCACAGACCCCAAAACTGTTTATTTTTTCACTCTATTTTACCTTCGTTGCTTAGATTGATAAATTCCATTGGTCTGTCCCCAGTTTCACTGATTCTATCCTCTGTCATGTCTACTCTACTTTTGAGCCCATCAGTGAATTTTTAATTTCAGTTATTGTATTTTTCACTTCTATAACTTTCATTTGGTTCGTTTTTATGACTTCTATTTATTTGCTGAAATGTTCTGGGTTTTTGTTTTCATTTGTTTCAGATAATTTGTAATTGCTTGTTCAATCATTTTTATGATGATTGCTTTAAAATAGTTTTCAGATATTTCCAACATCTGATTTATCTCAATGTTGGCATCTGTTGATTGTATTTTCTTATTCGTGTTATGATTTTCCTGGTGCTTAGCATGACAAGTGATTTTCTATTCTATCCTGGAAGTTTTGGATATTATGAGACTCAATACCATTTACTTTCTTTTTTTAAGTAGGTCATCCCTTATTGAGGCATAGCATGAGAGTTGTGTGTGGGGTGTATGTTCAGTTTCCCTCTTGGCCCCACTGATACCAGCTGGCAAAAGTGGATTACTGACTCACACTGCCTCATTGCAGATGGCTGGGGTGAAAGATTAGTTCCCTGCTTGACTCAGCTAACACTTTCTGGTAAAAGTGGGACACTGACTTGCCATCTCATCGCCTCCAGGTGACGGATGTAAAATCAGCTCCCTGCTGGGTCCTGCTGACACCAGGGGAGGGAGAAGAGGAAGTGGAATACCAACTAACCCTGCCTAGCACTGCCTAATTCTGTCTCGTTCATGCTAGCTAGGTGTTGAGGCTCAGGTCCTCACTGGTTCTGCTGTCACCAGGGGAAGTGGGAGGTGGAATGCTACTTAGTCCTGCATCACATCACCTCATTTAGTCTTATTGCTACCAGGTATGTGTGGAGGTTCAGATGCCCACTGGGTGTTGCAGGCACCAGGGATAGGGTAGAGAAGAGTGCTTACTAGTCTTAAATCACAGCACCTCCTTCAGTCCCATTGATGTTGGGTGTGGGTGAAGGTTCAGCTCTCCACCAGACCCCGGTGACACCACCCAGGCAGAGCGCCACTTGCTTCCCCTGGGCAGGGTATGGAGGAACAGCTCCTCGCTTGACTTGCCAACACCACTAGGTGGGGTAAATCAGATTTGCCTGATCAGGCAAGAGATGGAAGATTAACTCCCCAATCTGCCCCCACCAACACCACTGGGCAAGGGGATCAGAGTTCTCCATTATTTTTAATGATTTTTTTTTTAAGTAGAGAAGACTTTTTTTCTTCTTTTAAAAAAAATTTTATTTTGTACTGGAGCATAGTTGATTAACAATGTTGTGTTAGTTTCACGTGTATAGCAAAGTGATTCAGTTATACATATACATGTACCTTTTCTTTTTCAAATTCTTTTCCCATTTAGATTATTACAGACTATCGAGCAGAGTTCCCTGTGCTATACAGTAGGTCCTTGTTGGTTATCTATTTTAAATACAGTAGTGTGTACACCCATTTTTAACATCATGAAGTTTATAGTCTAGTGGGAGAGACAGACAATAAAGAAGTACATTCAGACAGATATATAAGTGTAACTGTGAAACGGAGGAAGAACACAAAGTCCTATGAGAAAGAAGAGGCTTTTTTTGAGGAATTGACATTTAAGACCTTGAAGGATGAGAAGGAGCCAGCAATGTGAAGTGGAAAGTGTCTCAAGGAAAGGAAACAGCAAGTAAGATGACACTACGGCAGGAGAGAAACTGGATATTCAAGAAAGTGAATGCAAGATGGAGAAATTGAGGTGTCTAAGTAGTGAGAGGGTGAGGCTAGAGAGTTAGCAGGTACCTGATCATGAAGGATCCTGAGGACTATGTTAAGGATTTGGGATTTTTGTCCTAAATGCAGAGAGAAGGAATTAAAGAGTTTTAAGAGAGCAGAGATATGTTTTGATTTAACCATTAACAAAATATCACCCTGACTTCTCTGTAAAGAGCACATGGGAAGGGAAGAGTAGATCAGAGAGACCAGTTAGGAGGCTGCAATAGAAATCAAGATGAGAGATGATGAAAGCTTATAACTGGGTAGTCGTATGGAGATGGAGAAAGGTGGAAATATTTGAAATACAAGATGTACCTCATTTGTCAATGGGGAATATGTTTCTAGAAATTCAAGTATTTAACTGCATCAGCATTATATGAATTCATTATAGCACAGTGCCTATGGAGAAGGTCTATATTTCCTACTATCAACATGCAAGTAAGGGTTTACTGCCTTCTGAATTTACTTTCTCTGTATTGTTTGTGATACTTCTAATGGTAAGATAGCTAGGCCTACAAATGAACCCAAATCCAGAGAAGACTGTACCTCTTCAAGCTGCAAACACACCTGTGTATGCTTTAACCATTAAAATAATCCCATGTTAGTCTTTGGAAAATAAGACTATTTCCTGGGGATCAAAGATCTATGGTAAAGAAGAAAAAAAAAAAAGAAAGCAGATGATGGAACACTGCTTAACTCAGAATAAGCCCTCAATAAATATAAGCTGATACTAGATGAAGTTTAATTCAATTTATTTTAGTGAAAATGCATGTATTTTAAAAGCTTAGTTTAAATGACAGGAGTAATTTACAAATCCATAAATATTTGGAGCAGGGTCTTTTCTTTGTCATGTGGTTAATTATTTATTTTATGAAAACATGTTTGCATATATAATGAAAAGCTTGTTAGATAAGCTGGGCGTTAGAGAAATTTAAATTTAACATTTTATAAGCCAAACATCCCCCTGAAATTCAATCAAAATGAAACTAGGGTCTTATACTATTCTCTTCAATAAGGATTCGTTGTAAAAATTATTTCTGAAGAGTATACCTGTATCAGTGAGGATTCGGTTGTAGGAAACAAAAACTACTCTCCCTTTCTAGGTATGTAATACATGGAAGAGGGGCCTTCCAAAATATTGGCTGGGCTAGAGGAATGAGTTCTGAACTGGACTCCAGAAATGAATCTGAGAATAACACTGAATAACTGGTCTTTCAGAGGACAGGCTACCTCTGCTCACATCAGGAAGGCAGAGAATCATGAACTTCCCACTGGAACTGTTGAGTTCAAGGACATAACCATGACTGTGCTTGAGGGATCTGGAAGCCACCACTACTGCAGCTACCTCTTCACCTCATGAAGCTGATGCCAGGACATCAAAAGCTGAGTCCACCCTTCACCCCAATACAACTGCCTCTCAACATCAGCTAAGCTAATGGGAGCTAGAATGCTGCTGCCGAAAAATCCAAGATCTTCAAGACTGCTTGCCAGCAACAATCGTCAAAGCAGCAGGAAAATGATCCTCAAAGCACTTCTCTCCTCTAAAGCTCATGAAAGTACATCTAGTTTGTGGAACCTAATTTACATCCAGAAACATGACTGTAGGAGAGTCTCAGAAAAGTAGATTTTATTTTTCCAGGATAAGCGGTACAGGTAGGCATGCTAGAAGGAGGTGAGAATGGGTGCTGATGCAATTCACCATGTTCACCACCTTTTTTTTGCTACTAAACATGGTACACATTTGTCCTTCCATACTTACAAAAACAACAATGATAATATGGTAATACCTAATATAATGCAACTCTTTCTGGTAAAAACAAAACTGCATCCATCCTCTTCCAAAAGGGAGAAGATACAGAGTCTTATTAGTAACTGAATGTATCTTTGCATGATGTTCATTCATCATATGCTTTTGTCATAATCCCACCTGGAGATGATATAACTTAAAGACGATAATAAACTTAATTACTACCAATAAATTTTTGCATAAAATGGTTGGGGAAAGAGAAAGGGAAAGGAAAAAAAAATGTGTGTGTGTGTGTGTGTGTGTGTGTGTAAACAAGGAAGAAAATAAGATGACTATAGCAATTCTCATTTTGAAACTGGTTATAAGGTGTGGTCTCCTAAGTATTTATAAATTGCATCTTCCTCTATCTTTACTGTGTTCTTTTGCCTTCAGCCAGCACCTCTGCAGGTTGGGCTGTTAACTTTGTGAGGTGACCTAAAACTGTTCCTAAGGGGTATGGGTCCTTCATGGTTCTGCTGGCTTGGGTTGCTGCAGTCTTCTGTTAGTTCCATTTTTTTTTTTTTTTTTACTGTACTTCAGGAGCACATTTTCATCACTGGTTTATATATAGCCTGCCTTTATTTAGTTTTTGGTTATTTAATTAAATGTACTTGTTTTTAATAATGTAATAAGCATTCTCAACCCAACCACTTGAAACAAAAGCTAGCGCCTTAACAATAACCTCTCCCAGCACCACATTTCCCTCCATCTGAAATAGCACCAACCTGTTTCTCCTTTTCATGATCTCCTTGTTCTGTTTTTATATAGTTGTGTTGCATGGAATTTCTAAAGAGTTTAATTATTTAGTTGTGTTTTATAGAATGGATATCATGCTGCATGTAATGTTTAGGATTTATTTTGATTTTTTAAACTTATTTTTCTAAAAACCATACCTATTGCTGTATGTTACTGTATTTCATTCATTTTGGCTGGTTTATACTAATCCATTATGTCTATACCGCAGTTTATTCATCCTCTCTCTCACTGATGGGCATTAGGGTTGTTTCCAGGCTTTTACTATTGTAAGCAGTACTGCTGTGAACATTGTTATACATATTTCCAGTTGTATATATGGAAAAGTTTGTCTTTGTTATACATCTGGGAGTGGAATTGCTTAGCCACAGGCCATGTAAATGTTCAAATTTAGGAGTCAGTGTGAAACTGTTTTTCAAAGTGGTTGCAGAAAACTTCATTCCAGAGGCAATATGTAAGTCATACGATGGCTACACATCATCTCCAACATTAGGTATTGTTAGACTTTTACTTTTTTGCTAGTAAAATGTATATAAACTGGTATCTGAATGAGGTCTTGATTTGAATTTCCTCAATAACCACCGATGTTAAACTTGCTTCATACATTTTTGGCCTTATGTGTCTCCTCTTCTGTGAAATATCCCTTGCCCATTTTTTCTACTGGGTGTTTGTGCTTCTCTTATGGTTATATAGAATTTATGTATTTTTGATACTAATTCTTTCTTGATTGTATGTTCTGTGAGTACAGTTTTCCAGTTTGTAGCTGTCTTTTTCACTTTCTTTTAGGTGTCTTTTAATGAGTTTTATTATAGTCAAAATTATCAATATTTTAGTGTCTTGTTAACAAAAAATTTCCCTACCCCAAGGGCTAAAAGATTTTCATGCATTTTTTTCCACAAAGTGTTTTAAAGTTTTATTTTTGACTTTTAAATACTTAATCCATCTAAAGTGGTTTTCTGGATGTGGCGTGAGGTAGGGACTGATTTCATCTTTTTCCACATGGTAGCCATTTTACCAGCTCCATTTATTGAACTGCCCCTACTTTCTCCACTGAGCAGATGTGCCATCTCTGTCTTATATCAGAGTTTCATTCATGGGTCTGTTTCTGTAATTTTCCCTATAGATGTCTTATACATCTTTTATTAGATTTCTTCCCGGATACTTGATATTCCTGATATTATTGTAAATTTTGTCTTCTCTTTAAGTACATTTTAATGGTTTGCTACTGGTGAACAGAAATGCAAAATGTTCTTTTATATTGATCTTATAGGAAGCTACTTTGCTAAACTCTTCTGTTATTTCTAACGATGTGAGTTATTTGGGTTTTCTAAAGACATTATCACATCATCTACAAATAATCTTCAAATAATCACAGTTTCATTTCTTCTATTCCAATCCTTATATTTCTTATTACAGTCTTACAGTCTTATTATAGTGGATCAGACTTCAAGTACAATATTGATTAAAAGTGGTAATAATGGGTTTCCTTGTCTTGTTCCTGATTTTAAAGAGAATGCTTCCAAGGTTTGCTCACTTTAGGCAATGCTAACTTTACGATTATTTTACAGGTATTTTATCAGGTTAAGACATCTCTTCTTCCACTTCTAATTTAAGAACTGTTATATTTTTATCATAAAAGTGTTTTTAATTTGATGAAAGACTTCATATCTACTGAAATAATCATGTAGTTTTCCATATTAATCCAGTAATATAGTAAGGTACATTTATAGATTTTTCTAATATTAAACCATCCTTGCATATCTAGGATAAATTCATTTTGGTTATGATATACTGTCTTTTCTATACACTGTTGGGTTTGATTTACTAATATTTTCTTAGGAGTTTTGCATCTGTATTCATGAGTCAAGTGAATCCATAATCTTCATTTCTCATAATTTCTTTGTTCTCGTGTCTGATTATACTTGTCTTGAAAAATAGGTTGGGTGGTATTCCCTCGTTTTCTATTATCTGAATGTATTTGTATAAAACTGGGACTATCTATTTCTTGAAAGTGTGGTAGAACTCATCTATAAAACTGTCTTGATCTGATTTTCATGGATTTTATTTCCTAAGCACCAAGGTATTTGGAGTTCCTGCTCACCATGTCCCTATCAGCATGATGTCATCGATAATAGTAGACTGGCATGATGTCCTGTGGGATGATCAGGGTTCCAGTGTTCTAAATTTTTATAAAAAGTTGATGTAACCCTGAAATAAAACAGTGTCAATCTAAGAGTAGTTCTTGTTAGATTAAAGGAAATTGCTTCTGGTCTTTCTTGCTGAGTGGTACAAGGGGTAAAAAAAAGCATTTGCCAGATTGATAACTGCATACAAGGTGCTGGGGACTGTGTTGATTTACTTCAGTCTCTTTAAGGGACTACATGTAGAACATTAGCTGCAAATTGGAGTTTCTCACTGATTAAGCTGAAGATGATTTCTTGTCAGTCTCTAAGACCTGACTCTTCAGCAAAAGCAAAATAGGTCGCTTAAATGGGAAGTGATAGGAATCACAATCCCTGCACGTGTCTTTGATGGTGTCACTACTGTTTGTGATTCTCCCAGTAATACAATATTCTTTTTGGTTTACTCTTTTGGTAGAGAGTGAAGTTCCACAGGCTTTCACTTGGCTCTTTTTTCCATAATAGCCCTTGTTGTACAGGTTAGGGAGCCAATGTGGGGGTTTCAGCAGTTGCCAAATAATAATTCCAATTTATGCATTTGGGATCTGGAAAAATAGCCACATGATTGGTTCACAGACCTACTGAGCCCACTGTGAGATGCCCAAAATCCCATTTTATCATCGGACTCCTATAAGTCCCTGCATTTACCAGTAGACCACAATGACATTTTGGATCTCCAGGGATTAGCATAGCTCAAAACCAGTGTCCAATGATCTCTAAAGGTTTTAGGTATTTCTCTTTCCCCAGTGTGCAGTTGTCCTGGTAAATGATTACAACTTCCTTTTGGTAAATCTAGGAATAAAGGTGTATAGTACGTACTTATGGTCATATTACAAGATTCTCCCTAAAGGAGCTTTTGTTTTGTCAATTGTCTCAGGTTTGGGAATTGGGTAAGGGACTGTGTTATATAGATTCAGTAGGAATTTAGTAGGTTGCTCATCTATTTTAGTCAAAGGGCATCATAAATAATTAGCTACTATCTAAGTCCTCTGCAGGTCAAGCCATTCTGAATGTTACTCTAGCTCTGCTGCTTATCACACTAAGCATGCTGACCTTGCATCTGGTGGTTCAGTGCTGCCACTCGGTATCTTTGATACCATCATTCCCATTGAAATAAGGGAGACCATTTCAATAGTGGATCTCCCACCTTCCTCTCCAAACTACAGAGGACAGCCACTATAGTGGTTACTTTAAACTCCCCCACCTTTTTTTAGTGAAATATAACACACACTCAAAAAAGTACATAAAACAAAATATATAGCTTAGTGAGTTATGATAAAGTGAACATTTGTACAATAATCATTCAGATTACAAAATAGAGCATTGCCTACACCCTAGAAATCCTTTGTATGCTACTTTCTAGTCAAATAATTCTCCCTCTTTCCAAATTATAACTATTATCCTGCTTTTTATGGTAAGCATTAAATTACATTTATATATAATTTTTACCACCCTAACGTGCATCCCTAATCACATAATATTTGACCTGTCTTTGAACCTTGTTTAAATGAAAGCATATATTGGGAGTATACATTAAATGGGAATATATATATATATATATATATATATATATATATATATATATATACTATTTTATCTGGTTTCTTTTGCTCATTATTATAGTTGTGAGATTTACCCAAGTTGTTACATGTAGCTATAGTTCATTTTGATTGTTGTATATTATTCACTCTATGAATATACTACAATTTATCCATTTTGTTGAAAAATGTCTGGGTTATTTTTGGTTTGATGCTGTTACAATAATGCTGTAATGAAATTCTTACATATGTCTTTCAATGTACATGTACCTGCTTTTCTGTTGGGTATATACTCAGAAGCAGAATTGTCCTCCCTTCTATTTACCCATACTTCATACCCTCTCCATGAATCTTTCTGGATATTTTCTTCAGAACTATATTTTAGTTCATGAGTTCTCTCTTCCTCTGCATCTAATCTCTGTTTAACTCAACTACTAATTCTTATTCTCAGTTATTATAGTTTTTACTTCTAGAATTTCTACTGTTTAAAAATCTGCTATGTGTTTCTCTGTCCCTGTTCTCTGTTTAAATTTTCCATCATTGCCCTTATCTCCTAGAAACTAGCAAACATAGTTATTTTAAATTTTGTGTCTGAAAATTTCAATATCTGGAATCCTGTGATTCTGTTTCTATGCCCTGTCATTGCTTTTATTTCTTGTTTGTATTGCCTGGTTTGGTTTATCTTTCATGTATGCCAGATACTTTATTAAAGCGTTTGTTTTTAGAAATAATATGAAACTTGAGATAATGTCATCTTCCAGAAATGAAGTATTTTCTGTTGCTTCTGCCAGGTACCTGAGAACACTAGCAATCTGGGGTCATCTTAATCTAATATTAGGATTGAGATTTTCTGGGTCACCAAAATGACTCAGAACTGAGCTGTAATCTGTGTGAGAGGTTTTTTACTTCTAATTCATCCTGAATCTTAGGGTGCAATTCTGTAGGGGTGCAGCCCAAACTGCAGGAGTTTTACCAGAGCTTCTACTCTTGATTGGCCATATTGATAAATCATGTGTGCTCTCTGAGCTAGTACATTTAAATCAGGGATTATTTTAAGTGTAGCCATTTCTACAAATCCTATCAAAAAGTATGTACTTCCTTTGTGTAAGTATGTACTTCCTTTGTGTAAGAGTCTTAATCCATCCTTACACATATTCCTCACATTTATGCAGACAAAAATTAACAGAATCTTGGAATACTTTTTGCATGTGATTCTTCTCCCTCCTCCAGTCAGACTTTGAGGGGTGGTAGCGCTATGGAGTATTTCAGCAAGGCAGGACCACATTTACCAGCTTATGAGGAGGGGCTTCTTCTGTTGGCAAAGGAAATTTAGTGGACTTTGGAGGTTCAGAATATTCATATTGTTATGAATTGTTCCAGTTTCTATGTGTAATATTCAGTAACTTTTCCAATTGGTATGTCAGAGGCATTGACCAGTTAGAATGGACATCTGATCAATTAGTATGGATACTCATTACTTTCAAGTCTTTCATCAAATGTTACCCTCTTAATGAAGAATAATGTGGTCACTTCATTTGAAAGTTCATCCTCTCCAAACCCTGGCACTCCTTATCTCTCTTATTTTACTTCAAAAGCACTATCAATTTCTAGCATACTATATCATTTACTTAAAACATATATTTATTCTTAGTTTCTGTATCCTGCCACTAGAATATAAGCTCTATGAGGGCAGGGATTTTTACTTGTCATGTTCACTGAAATAATTGCTTAACAAATATTTGCCGAATGGTTGAATGGTACCTAATACTGTATCAGTTAGCACTCATTTATATGAAACAACCACTTGAGCTATTTTAAGCAGATAATTGTTTAATACAAGGAAGCAGGTGCTTATAAAATTCTCGGCTAGAGAAGTGGACTGTAGGCTAGGCTTCTAGGAAGGACTAACTGGCCCATCAGGGTACTGTTAACACTGCTACATTCAGGAAGGTGAGGCATGACAGCAGCGAGGAGGTCATGACTAGAACATTAAAGTTGACCTTAAGACCACATTGCCATATCGGCAACCCAGAAATAAGGAATTCACTGCCATTACTACAACTATCTCTCTTTTTTTAACATCTTTATTGGATAATAATTGTTTTACAACTACCTTTTAATAAAGATCTAGTGACTGGACCCTGGAATGCTGCTGCAGCAAGACCCAAGGCTTCCAGATCTTGCTTTTGGTTATTAGCAATGGTCAAAGCTGCAGGAAGATGTCCTTACCTCACTGAAATTTCCCTAATTTGCAACTAGAACCATGGAGTTTTCAGCCTTCTAGTATCTGTATTACAGGCAGGCGCACTACAAGGAGGTGGGAATGGATGCTATGTTCCAATTCATCGTATCTACTATATCAGTTGTACAAAGAAGTGTGTATGGATACGACATTTAACCATCTATCGTGTGCTCTTATTCAAACATCACTATTTCTTTTGCAAAAAAAAAGAGGGGGCTTATTATGCAAAGCTAGTATAGTTAAAGAATGCCCTTTTTCCCTAAATTGCTTTAACAACTCTGGAAGATTCTTTTTGTAAAGATGTCTTTCTTGTTCTCTCCTTTGTGAAATTATAGTTGAAACCAACTTATAGCAATTGCACTTCCCACACCTGGTTACGAGAGTGATTATGTTAGCAGAGGCATACTAAGAGGGGAGAGCAGTAGGAGCGATCTGCCTTGTGAGGAGATTTTATCACTAACATTGTTTAGAAATGATGGCACTTGGTGATAATAAAAAGCAAACTGATTTTTAGTTAATTTTATTATTATTTTAAAATTCTCTAAAGAAAATATACCCCTTATTGTCTGCACCCAGGGCAGTTGCTCCACTTCCCTATCCTTGTTACATCACTGTTTGTTAGCAATATTAAAGTTATTATTTCTTAGAATAAGAGATTTTCATCTTGCTCCCTAGGTACACTCTAGAAAACAGATTTGAAAACAAAACTGTGAGGTGTAACGTTAGAGGACTGATATTAAAAGCACAGATGTAGAACAATGATTCTCAGCTGTGGCTGTACAGTCAAAAAAGCTGGAGAGCTTTTGAACAAATACTGATCCCTGAGCCCCACCACCATATATTTTGATTAAATTGGTCTGGGGTGAGGCCTGAGCCTGGGTATTTTTTTTTAAAGCTATGTGAGTCTAATGTGCAATCAATGTTGGGAATTACTGCTTTCATAATAGTAAAGCACTTCTGAGGTGTATTTTAAACTCTAAGTGTGAATGTTTGTAGATGGGGTAGGGGGAACATTCTGCTGCTGTGCATTAAGTGATCAAAACCTGCTAGAAGCAGCAGCCTTGGTATGTGGTATAGGGTAGAGCAATTGTCAGCATGGCAGCTTCAGTCTAGGTTTGGAATTGGATGGCCATGTGAAAGCAAACTTCAATGGAAGAGAAGGAGCTAGCTGGGAAAGGGGAGCTGGTGGTAAGCAATTTTGGAGAGATTTGGAAGCGCCCGATTTGTGGCCACATTCTGAGGTTATGTATCAGATGATCAAGGCAATGGATTCAACTAATCCATTAGTATTACCAGGAGTGGAACCCATCTGGATCTCTTTCTAAAGTTGAGTGGCAGGGCCAGACTTGTATTCTAGGTCAGTGGTTTGCAACCTTGGATGTATTTTAGGATTACCTGGGGAGTTGTAAAAAATACTGATACCCAGGCCCTGACCCTCATACATTCAGCTTTAATCAATCTGGAATGGGGCCTGGGGAATTGATGTTTCCTGTTTTTGTTTTTGTTTTGTTACATTAAAAAATCTCTCAAGGAGGTCCAATGCACAGAGTTGAGAACAATGACCTAGATGGATCACAAATCCCTGTAAGGGTGTCTGCCTCAAATCGATTTTCTACATGTTTTTCCACAATGTCGTCCTCCTTCCCTGCAATGTGTTCTGTGAGCATCAGACTTCCTGACAACTTTACCCAGAGCCCAGCAACCTTTCCCTCTTACGCTAAGTTAGTATTCTCCCGAGCATTTACCACCGTTTGATATGGGTAAACATATCATAACCAGTCTACTTCTCTTCATCTCCACTGCTACCACTCTAGTCTAAGCCACCATAATATCTTGGTTGGTGTTGGATTTGTGTTTCTGTTCTTTCTCCCCTTCTTGTCTATCTCAACAAAGCCACTGACTCTAAAGATGCATGTCAGATCATGTCACTCTCTGCTCAAAAACCTGCCAGTGGCTTTTCATCTCACACAAAGTAAGAGCCAAATTGCTTGCTGTGATCCATGAGGTCTACATGATCTGACTTCACAACTTACCTCTGTGAGATTCTGTTAGTTCCCCTCATTAACACTGTTCCAGCCCCCTGGCCTCCTTTCTGTTCTCTGAACATACCAGATACACTCCCACCTGACAGTTTATACTTGTTTCCTTTGCCTGAGATGAACTTCCCTCAGATATCTATATAGAGCTTTCCACCTTGAGCACCCTATTTTACATTGTAACTCTCCCTGCATACCCCACACAATCTATTCCCTTGCCACTGCTTTATCTCTTTTCATATCACTTATCAACATCTGATATGTTATATACATATCTATTTATTTTTTAGGATCTATCTCTCTCCACTAAAATATAAGCACCATGAAGGTGTAGAATTTTGTCTATTTTGTTCAGAATCCCCAGAACCTAGAAGAGTTCCTGCCACATAGTAGATGGTCCATAAATATTTTGTTGCTTGAATTAAAAACCAAAGACGTTGGGTTGTAACCTCACTATGCAAATATACATGTGTTTCTTTTCTCGTTAGGGGAAAAGGAACTAACACTTTCTGAGTGTCTATCTGCCAATATAAATATTTTTCATATAATATATTATTTAATTCTCAAAACAATCTCTAATGAAGTGGGTATGATTATTATTATACCCATTTTACAGCTGAGGAGCTGAGGCATAGTGAGGCTGGTTACTTTGCCCAAGATCATGCAGCTCATAAGTATTGTATTGGTGCTGCTAGAATTCGAATCCAATTTTATCTGACTTCCAGTCTCATGTTATTGCTGCAAATGATCGCCCTCTCAAACTCATTATTAGAAATGAGTTTACCAAATTAGTTCTTATTTTAATGATTTTGCAGGAGGGCAGGGAGCAGTGGGGGGAGAGTCAAGGACAGGAAGAAATATAAACCTGATTGGCTGCTGAGCTTCAGTGGAGTAGTTAGGGACAGTAAGTTCTGGAGGGGATGGGCACTAGTGGGGAAGGGCCAGAGTTAGGAGCATCATCAAAGAATCTTCTCCTTCACAGTTGCGCTGATCATTTTGGCTTGCATTGACATATATCCCAGGAGCAATGTAGGGCCTCCCAGGCCCTCTAATGAGAGTGAGAGAGCCTGAAACCATTAAGAAGGCTAGAGTTATTGTTCCTGCACTTGCATCTGGTCCCATGTGCTACAGCTTACATTCTCTTCCTCCCTGCATCCTAGCTGTGCTTGACCTTACAAGGCGGAAAGGGTTGTGGTAATGGCAATAACAGTCCACCTAGCCTTGGGGCACGGACAAGATCTTTAGAGGTTCTAAGCTCTAAAATTATGCCTCCCCCTGTAAAAACTCCAAACCTTAAAATAATTGAATGTTTTTAAAGTTCTAATTTTCTCCTGTATGACTAAATCATTGCTTTTCCCCCTTTATTTATCAAATACCAACATATTTCAGAATTTGTTCTTCTTGGTATGGGAGTGGGTGGGAACAGCTGATTTGTTGTTGCCTTAAGTAGTATATTCTGTGCCTTTGGGTAATCTAGCACTGTGGTGGATAACATTGAAGGGGTCCGATTCCCCACACAATGACTTCTCTTCTTGCTACAGAGCTGGACATTCCCAAGCTCTTCTTGGGGATAAAGAAAGGGCTTCTGTTAGCATTCAGTACTATACATATTACTACAACAACCCATTATTGTCTGAGCACTTTCTCAGTTTGCAAATAGAGAGCAAAGATCCAAGGGGCTGGATCCAAGGGAAGTTTGAAGGGCAAGAGGAGAAGGAGAAAGGTTTCAAGTGTGGAGTGCTGCTGGGAAAGAGAAGGCTCAGGTGAGGTGACTAATGGGAACCCTTGTGCAGCTAGAGGTGCAACCTGGGCTCCTAGGTACCAAAAGGAAGGAGGAGCAGAATCAAATTGACAGTTTTTGCTAAAGGTACCCCCACCTGGGTAGTGATGGAAGTGGGAGAGTTTCTGTGGCTGGGCAACTGGTACTGCAGAGAGGGGTTAAATAGGGCCTTTGCCTCATCTCAATTTCTCTGCCAGCCTAGGAGAGCACCAAGGAGACAAAACCATGACCTTGTAAGGGGCTGGATCCATAGCTTCCATCACATCACTGATTCCTGGTCCTCACTCTTGCCTGTTTTTCACACCTAACGAGGCATAAAGTGAGAGTTCTGTGCTCACCCAAGCCCTTAGGGAATAGGAGCAAAGTGGACAGGTGACTTGGAGCAAACCGGGAGGGAGAGGGAGGTCCTTAGTGCAATGTTCTCAAATAATGAGTTAAATAAGAAGACCCCATAAAATCAATAAACCTCAAAGGACAAAATCTAAAATATTTGGATGTCTAAATTCTCCTTTAACCAACAGTAACATTTGTGAGAACTCGTTCCTTATTCTGTTATTGTGTAAATGCTCAATTTCGCTGGAAGGATGTTCTCATCTGATCTATATTCTACAACATTGACATTTCTCTTTTCATTCACTTTTAAGCCTATTCCAAGTAAAGACTGCCAACTGTGTCATATTAGCAGCGGCTGTGAAATGGACTATTTTCCACTAGTGGCTAAGATGAGACCAGAATATGGAAAATAAAGCTAGTTTTAAAAATTCAATTTGCAGTAGATATGTATGAATAATTTATGTGTCCTTACTTTATAACATAGTAATTAAGGTACCACTGATTTATTATAAAAAGTTAAAGTATGTTTAATGATGCCACTTTGTGCATTTAAAATTAAAATATAAATCAAAGGTATCATTAAAAATAATTTCACCTTACTATATATTTCAAAGCCCATGGGTTATTTTATTGCAATGTGCCTAATCTCTTAATTCAGCTACAAAAGGAGATAACTCTAAGAAGTGACATGATAAATAATTTAAAGCATAACACTTTTATGCCACAATCCTGACAAAAGAAGTGAAATATGGTCTAAAGTGTCAGAGGTTCTAATTGCTGAAGAGGTCTTAGCATTCTTGTATGAATTTTTGGCATATGAAAGAGAAATTTCTGTTTATTGACATTTTCTCATTGAAAGATTTAGAAAGATTCAACATTGATAATGGTTTTGTTGATCTGAAGTGAATTGGTAGGATCACTGTTGTGTCTAGAGCTTGTGACCACGACAAGGAAAAGAGAAACAAATTTTGAGTCCTGGTCATCACATAAGGAGACTGACTCAGAGGACCTGAGAATGGATGTCCAGTATGATTCATGATGGAATGGCAATACTAGGAAAAAGAGAAAGAAAAATATCAAGATCCAAATCCATCCTTTCTGCTATGAAACAGTGTATTTTATGTTAGCACAGCATTTCCACTAACTGTGTCTGATTATTATTTTTAGCTTATTAATGATACTATAATAGTAGCTAGTTGGTATTTATCTCCAAGGCATTCTAAATGATTTGCAGGAACTTTTTTATTATTCTGTATCATATCCCTGTCAGGTGACAATATCACTCCTCACCCCTCCTCCCAAGGCAATTTAGAGAGAGAAAAACAGAGATACCAAATAAGGAACAGATGATTTTAAAAACAACCACAACAGCAACAGAAAAATTTCTCAGATTTTCTGATTCCTACCCGGGTATGTTCTGCATGGAGCTTTGCTGCTTTGCTTCAACGTGTATGATCTAAAATAACCAGCATGCAGTGAAAGTCCAACAAAGTGAAATTTTACTTTTTGAGAATTAATTAGTGATGTTTTTGACAAATGTGAATTTTCTTTGGTACCTTCACGGGAAGTAAATAACAGCTACCCAGATCCCTAAGATGTTGTCTTATATTCTAAGAAGTGAAGATTTATATTGGGGGTGGTATGGGGCTGGGTGTTGGGGGCAGTTCTTATTGGAGGCTTTCAATGGCTCTTGGTGTTTTTAAGTTAAACTGCCTGCTGAAAGTTGGCACTCTTTTAGAGAATAGGGGTTTGTTATGGACCGAATGACCGTGTCCCCCTCAAAATTTGTATGTTGAAATCTGAACCCCCAGTATTAGGAGGTAAGAACATTAGGAGGTAATTAGGTCATAAGGGTGGAGCCCTTATTAATGGGATTAGTGCCTTTATAAGGAGAGACACCAGAGAACTCCTTTTTTTCTCTCTCTCTCTCTCTCCCTCCCTCCCTCTTTCTTTACCACCCCCCTCACTCTGTCTGTCTCTCTATCCCCCTTCCTCTCTTCCTCTCTCTCCCTCTCTCTCCATCATGTGAGGATACAAAGAGACCAGGAAGAAGGCCATCACTAAGAACCCGACCATGTTGGCACCCTGATCTCAGATGTCCAGCCTCCAGAATTGTGAGAGATACATGTTTGTTGTTTAAATCACCAGGTCTATGGCATTTTTGTTATAGCAGCCTGAATTGTCTAAGACAGGGTTTTGAAATTTTGTTAAAAAGATCTTTGTCTTAAAGTTTAGAGCAGATCACAAGGCCATGGCATGCAATGATAAAGCTACTCCTGGTGTTTATTCTTGTTCTGTAACAATTTCTAGTCAAACATGATTTTTATTGTGTTAAAGTATCAGCTATCGGGTATGGCTAAGGAAAATGATGTTCTGGTTAATCCAGCAGTCTGGTTAATAAAAATTATCATTCATATACCAGTTTTCAAATACTGAGACAACAGTATCATATACTTGATGGTAAACTGATGTAGAGGATACTTAAAATTTTCTCTGATGATCTAGAACACATTACAGAATCGCACGATGTTGCCAGGGCATCTTAATAAAAGGAGCAGTTTTCCTTGTGCCATAAATGAACTGCAATGACAGCTGAGAGTTTCAATTACTAGAATGCTGTATAAGAGTGTTTATCTAGAAACACACTGCAATAATTAATTACCTTATGGCGCTCTCTTTCTTTAAGGTTGGCCCCAACTTCTCAGTGCTTTAAAAGTACTCATGTCAAAGCCAGAAACCTTAACCTACAGCATTGCTATTTGAAGTACAAGTCCAATTTAAAGCATCATTATAGAGACAGTCTTGGCTCCTGATGTGGCAAAACCATTTCCCTAAGTGTCAGAGGTGCTTCTTTAAGCACGGGATTACCGTTTGTTGTTGTTGTTGTTGTTGTTGTTGTTCTATGATTGGGATTTTCTTTTATTATAATGCAGAGGAATTTCTTCTTTTAGTGACTGACAAAAGCCCGAACTCCAATCAATTGATTTAGAAGGCTATATATAACTGACTTTACCCTTTCTGGCAAATGTGCTGATGCTTAGTGATATCTGACTTTCCTTTGACAAGGGGTTTCTTGGTGAGTATAAAAATAAATAAATATTCACTTCCTTTCTTTGAGGGCAACAGAGGTTTTTCAGTCAAAGTCTTATTTTTTTTCCTGTTCTCTTCAGAAACCCAAGCTGATGGAAGAGTTGCTTGCTTCTCTAAGGAATGAACCAAAGGTAAAGGGATTTAGGTGACATGTAAGGAGAAATTTCCTGACAGTGTAGTAAAACATGAGAACTAGTTTTGTCAAAGAAAGCTGTTGAGTATTAGACAGGGATCTCCTCCCCACCAAGAAGTCAGTCAAGGCTTGAGATGTAAGAGGGGAGAGCCAGCTCAGTGGTTATCCCTGGCCTGTACCTGCCTTCTGATGCTTGAGCTTGCTGCTTTTGCCCACTTCTGGCCTCAGTAGGGAGATGGTGATAAAACAAGGAGGAAGATGAGGAGAGAAGAGAAGACATATTCTGCCTCCTTATGAGTCTGGGTTTTGAAGGTTATACCTATGAAGCTCTGTCTTTCCCACTGAATTAAATACAAGATCCTCAGCCTGACATTTGAGGCCCTCCACATATTGGCTCCAGTCTATTGTTCCAGGTCTCTCTCTCTCTCACTCATCCTTTCTAGGGACTCTAGGCCACAAACCACATGGCCCCCTTTTCTCATAAAATGCACCACAGAGTTTTGCCATACACACTTGCTCATACTTAGCCTCTCTGGCCCTCTTGCTATCTCACTGAACTTGAATTCTACCACTTTGAATCCTTACTCACTTAGTCCTGGCCACACTGGTCTATTTGCTGTTTTCCTTTGCTGAGCATGCTCCTGCCCCAAGGCCTTTGCACTTCCTATTCCTTCTGCCTGGAACATTCTGTCCCAGTTATAGAATGGGGCTTGTTACCTTATCTCCTTTAAGACATTCCTCAAACCTTGATTTTCCTGTGAGGCTTCCTTGACCACTCTATTTAAAATTAAAGTTTTCCTGGCCCTCTCCATATCACCTACCCTGCTTTACTTTTCTCATAGCACCATTCTCTGCTATATTATACCACTTACTTATAAACTAAATTTCTTTTCTGTCCCACTCCCCCCACCCCTTTACCACCAGAATTTAAGTTTCATTCAGGCAGAGATTTTTGTCTGTGTTGTTCACTGCTATATACCCAGCAACTAGAAATGGTGTCTGACATACAGTGCGCTCTCAACAAATATTCATTGAACAATGAATAAATGGATGCTATGTCTTCTGCCTGAAATTCCCCTCTTCATATCCACCTATATTTTAAACCATCCTCAGATGCTACCTCCTTCATGAAGCCTTCCTTGATTCCTCCCAACATTATTTTCCCTCCTCTGGTTCCCTAAAATTTCTCCTGTTTGAAGTTAACTCACTGTATTCTCACCTGTGCCATTGTGACCTGTGAGTTTTCTTCTTCCTTCTGATATATATTTACTTCTTGAGGGCAGAGTTTGTGTTGCTATCCATACTCCTTTCACAAATATTTTAACTTTAAAAACTCATTTAAGAGTTCCACTTCTGGGATGGCAGTATGAGGAGCTCCACAGATCCACTCCCTGTTGAAACAAGCATAACTGATGAAAACTTTAAAAGAAAAACTGGAAATTATCCCAAGGCATACGTAAATAAAGCAATATTTATTCCACAATAACAGAATGTTCTGAAGCTTTCCTGAAATGAAATGACTTATTTGAAATAGAATATGAGGGAAGTTCGAGCCTAAGGGAACTCAAAAACAGTGGAGATTTTGGTGGTAGACAAATCAGAGGAGGCTAGTAGCTCTTTTTAATTCAGAACAACAAGACAAACCATAGGATAGCTAGTTCACTAGAGAACCATGGTAAGAGACAGCAGTGAAAAGCCATCCTGCAGTCAGAGCAAACCATGAAGACTGGCTCCCAAAACTAGTCTTGGCCAAATTTAACTGGTGCAGACCATGGAACAGTTTATGCATGGAATATTGTTGAAAACAATAGAAAATTCAACCCAGTTCCTGGAGCATAACAGCTGGGTGTGATACCTAATGAGGCACACAGCCTAAAAGAGGTCAGGGAAAGAGACAATTAAAGAGAGCCCTGCTAAAACTACAGTCATTCCAGGATGATTGTGTGCATGGTCTAGGCTTTGTCCACTGAGGAATGACACCAAAGGCTTCACATGTGGGAAAAATAGACTTCACTAAAATAGCCTATCCAAGTTATTAAACAAATAAGCAACAAGCAAAAACAAAAACAAGCCTCAGAGAGTGGGGAGGGGAATCGTGTCCAGAGTTGCTACATTACCTTAAATCTCCAATTTTCAACTCCAAATAACAAGATATGCAAAAACAAACCAGAAAAGCATGACTCATTTACAGTAAAGAGAAAAAAACAATGACCAGGCAATAGAAACTGCCTGTAAGAGGGCCAAAATGTCAGGTTTAACAGACAAAGACTTCAAAGATGTCACTATAAATATGTTTAAATAACTAAAGTAAACTATGCTTAAAGAAGTAAAATAATTTATGATGAAAATGTAATCAAATAACAATTAAGAGATAGAATTATTTAAAAAAAAACCAAATGGAAATTCTGGGACTGAAAAGTACAATAACAAAAGTGAAAGTTTGTTAGAGGAGCCCAACAGTAGATTTGAACTGGCAGAAGAAAAAAAGTCAGTGAACTTGAAGATAGATCGTTAGATATTATGCAATCCGAAGAACAGAGAGAAAAATATAATGAAAAAAAGAATAGGGCCTTGGTGAAATGTGGGATGCCATTAAAGCACACTAAACTATGTATAATGGAAGTACTTGTAGGAGAGGAAAGAAAGGAGTAGAAAAAAAATTTGTGGAAATAATGGCTGAAAACTTCCCTCATTTGATGAACATTAATCTACATATCCAAGAAGGCCAATGAACTAAAAAAATGATAAATACCAAGAGATCCACATGCAGACACATCATAGTAAAAATGCTGAGAGACAAAGAGAAAACTCTTAAGAGCAGCAAGAGAAAAATGACTTATCATGTACAACAAAACCCCAATAAAGAGAAAAAAGATGGTGTCTCTCAGAAACAATGGAGGCCAGAAAGCATTGGAATGACATACCCAAAAGGCTGAAAGAAGAAAAAAACTATGAATTAAGAATCCATATCCAGCAAAAGGAGCTTTCAAAAATTAAGGCAAAATAAAAACATTCTCAGATGAAATAATGATAGAATTTGTTGCAAAAGATCCATTTTATAAGAAATGCTAATTGAGGTTCCTCAGTATGAAAGCAAGTGACCCCACAAAGTAATTTCAATCCACATGAAGAAAAATAAAGCACCAGCAAAGGTAATTATAAAAGACCGTATAAATATTTCTTTTCCTTTATTCTTTTCACTGATTTAAAAAGCAATTGTATATTTGTGCTTCTAGGATTGTAACAGGTAGAAATGTAATATTTGACAATAACAGGACAAATGAGGTTGGTGGAAGCAATGTTATATTAGAATAAGGAAATAGCAGCAGAAGGTAACTCATAGCCATTGGAAAAAATGAAGAGAATCAGAAGTGGTAAATAGGGCTAACAATGCAAACAATATAAATATATATTTGATTTCCTTTCTTCTCTCAGCTTCTTAATAAGACATAAAATCATATACTGTAATAATTATAGCAGTGCATTCTTGGGTTTGTGACATGAATCGATGTAATATGTATAATATTAATGGTACAAAAATGGGAAAGTGGGAACACAGCTATATAGGAATAACATTTCTTTTTATCACTGGAATTAAGTTTAATATAAATCTGAAGTAGAAAGTATGTACAGATGTTCCATAGTTTATCCTAATGATAGATAATTATTTATGATTTAAAAAATACTTAGGTGGAAAATAATAGATGCATATGGTGAATATTTCTAAGTGTAAACGGAATTGCATTAGTCAGTTATTGTTGCAATAATGCATTATGATAAGGACCCCCACAAAGTATCAATGTCATACCACGACAAACATCTGTTTCCTATTCACAAGTTTGTTAAGTCAGCTTGGTTTGTAAGTCAGCTTAGGTTCACTGATCTCATTTGGGCTTGCCTGGGCTTGGCCCTACTCTGTGGGCTGGTTTCAGGTTTAGTCCATGTATCTTATTCTCTTTGGACCAGGAGCTACCCAGGACTACTGGTGGGTAGCAGAAGCACGAGGAGCCGAGCCATTAGCATCAAGTCTGCTAATATTCCTTTGGTCATAGCAAGTCATGTGGCCAACTGCAGTGGAATAGGGGAAATACACTCCTCTTACTCTAGTGGGAGGTACTCAAAGTCACAAGGTAAAGGGTGTAAATGGATAATTCTTTAACAGTGAGGGTGTGACAAATTCCAATGTACCACATAATATGTAGTAAAACAATAAAACATAATCTCACTTCACATTGCCAGTAACCCCCTCTTCCAAAAAAGAACCACTGTTGCTAATTTCTTAAATATTCACACAGAAATATCTTTTTATATATGAGTATATGTATGGTGAATCAGTTCATATCAGTAGTTTCTATAGACATTGCCATATTGTTCTCCAAAGTGGTCGCACTAATTTACACTGCAGCTAACTGTGAATGAGAGGATCCGTTTCTTCACATGCTTGCCAACACCAGGTACTATGGAACATTTTTATTCTTTGCCATTATGGTTTAGTTCGCAGTTATTTCCCCATGTGTACACGTCCATTCACATTTTTAACTCTATATCTATTCATGTCCTTTGCCTATTTTTCTGTTGGGTTATTTTTCTAACTGATTTGTAAGAGCCCTTTATATATTCATAAAATTCTCCCTTTGAGTTGTTGCAATTTTTCTCCCAGTTTATGGTTTGTCTTTCGACTTTGCTTATTGTGTTTTTTTTTCCCCCTTTGGAGAACTGTTTAATTAGTATGTACTAAAATTTATCAATCTCTTTCCTTATGGTTCATGGGTTTTAAGTTTTGCTAAGAAAGGTGCTCCCCACCTGAGGCGGTTCACTCCTTGAGATTCTGATTTAATAGATCTGCAGCATGGTTCCAGGAATCTTTAACAAGGTGCTAAATGAGTAATTTTGGCCATCAGCCAGGTCTAGAAACGTGGATGAAATAAGATCAAGTATGTAGGGCACCTGGTAAATGAGCAGACATTCAGTAACTATTTGTTATCTAGTCTCACCTTATTATCCTAATAGGTAACTTTGAAATTTGCCTTGGGAAGAGATAAGTTTAAGTTCAGCATATTTTTTGGTTATTTTTTTTGCAAAGCTACTTATCCCAACTGTTAATTTTGTAAAGACTTTTGGCTTCACTAAATGATTATCAGCTCTTCTCACCATTAATCGGCGAGCATATATTGAGTGCCCATAATTTGCCGAACTCTGTAAAGTCCTGTTCTTAATATTATTAGGAAGATGATGATACTTACCCTTCCCTAGTGGAACATGGGAATCAATTTGTTTATTCAGCAGTAGCGATTGAATTATATTAAGCTATGCCACACTCTCACTTATTTCTTCATGTAACTAAGGGCAGTTTTGCAAAAAGGCCATCTGTAGGTAGGGGTGCTAACTATAACTTGATATATGTCCCTAGTCATGAAATAGATTGGGCCTAATTGGTCTAAACAGATGGCTCTGGCCTTGTTCTTTGGTGCTTATCATCTGACAATGGTGGTACCAGACCCTACTATTAGATCCTTGGGTGATCACACTAATTGCCCTTTTTCATCTCCTGGGCTAGGCAGAGTTGAAAGATTTTCTTTAAAATGCTTCTCAATTGTTAATATGTGTTTGAAATCACCTGAGGATCTTGTTAAAGTGAAGTTTCTGATTCAGTAGTTCTGGGGCTGTGGCCTAAGATTCTGCATTTCTAGCAAGCTCCCAGGTGATGCCGCAATGCTGCTGGTCCATGGATATCACTTTGAGGAGCAAGGCCCTAGACCACAAAGTTTCACTAAATTGTTTTTGAGAAGTCAGTGGTTCCTTCTCCATTTTCTTGGCATTTTGTTCCTATTTTGTCTCTTTATTCCTCAACTCTTTTGCAATTGCTTCATTTAACCATAAGCCAGACCAGTAGGATAGGTCAAAGAGCAAAGAAAATCCACTGATCTGCCATAGTGCCTTAGTTCCCCAACTCTGGAAAGTCTTCTTAAAGCCTCTGGTGAAGGGTGATATTACCCAGGGGAGTAAGGTTAGCTAGACTAGTTAGGCATTTATCACACTGGGACACCAACACATTGTCATCAGCAGGAAGAGTACTGAAAGAATGGTCAGTACACAGGAGAGTAAGTTTTGATGGGGCAGCAGGTACAGAACTTGGATACACAAAGGCACTGAGTGTTAGAGTGAAGTTGGGTGGACTTGGGCATAGAAAGATGATAAAAGGAATCAACAGGACAGGAAGAGGGTTTTTGGGGTTTTTTTTTGTTTTATTTTTTTTAACTGTGTTGACTACTTGACAAATTGCTTAGGGATATTATTGGCTGCTATCCCCAACGAGATCCCTTCACCCTGACTGCTGGCTCCTTAACACCCTATTGTAAGTGAGATTTCCTGGTTTGGCCAAATGGCCTCACCTATGACAGCCTAGCTGCTCAGCTCAGGCCCAGGGCATGAGGGCTTGGTGCTATGCTAAAGGCAAGACTGGAGGCACCAGGCAGGTGAGTTGTGAGGAGGACGTGTTCTTCCACCCTGAGTTGCTGTAGTCCCTGGCTTGTTGGAAGCACTTGGCGTTGAATCCGAGTAACATTAATGTAGGCGCGGACGGATGGCTGGAAGTGGTGATCAGCCGGCTCAGGGCAAGCACACAAGCAGAGGGACGTTGGCAGGAGCTCTACAGCAAAGAGCAAGGGAGAACTGGCTCTCTAGTCCCCATCGGAATAATGAGTTTTTATCTGAAAAGAGGAGCTGTTAGAAAACAGAAGCAGGAAATGTAAGACCTTTTCCGTTTCAAAATACAGCCCTTCCCCCACCACCCCGAGTGTATAAACAACAAACTCCTGGGAGGATAACTTGGTTTCCTGCCAAAAGGACCTTACCTTCCACACCTGACCTCTCTTGATTCCCCGACTTAACCTCAACTGCAGAAAGAAGTTTTCAGGGTGGGGTTTCGCCAGATTTGATGAGATGGTCAAGGGGAGAAAAGAATGCATAAACTTGTCATGAGAGGTGAGAGAGGGACAGGAACTTTAACTGTGCACAGGCTCGGCCTTAACAGTCCAGGGGATGGTGGATCGAGGCCAAATGGCCAAGGAAACAGAAGGAAAGCGCGGGTCTGCGCTGCGAGCCGCGCGCACGGAGCGCTCAGCTGCTCCCTCTCGGTCCCGGTCTCCTTCTCCGTCTTTGGCTCTCTCGCTCTCTCGCCGCGCTCTCTGTAGCTAGTGCAGAGCGATGGAGTAGACTCAGGAGAACAGCTGGAGAGAGCTTAGAGAAAGACAAATTAATAGGAGCCGAGCGCAGCAGCAAATGCTGGAGCACAGCGCTCAGCTGACCCGTTAAATGAGCAATCCTGTTAA
This sequence comes from Balaenoptera physalus, assembly GCF_965194825.1. Lineage (NCBI taxonomy): Eukaryota > Metazoa > Chordata > Mammalia > Artiodactyla > Balaenopteridae > Balaenoptera > Balaenoptera physalus. The sequence goes on from NC_138903.1 coordinate 92,583,304, forward strand.
GTGTGTTAATCAGCAAGGCGCCCGTGAGCCGAGCAGAACGCTCTGGGAGATACCTGGCGTGGAAACGGTCTCTCCATCTGCTGCAATTCAAACCCTGTCAGTTCCCGAGTCGTAGTCCCTCTCTCCCATCACTCTTAAAGAGAGGAGCTCCCGGGTTGCGTGACCTTGGAGACTCAAGTGGTCAGGAGCAGCGCTCGCGAGCCTCAGGTGCGTGGCATAAACAATCATTGCCTGGGTTCGCTGCCCGGGTTCTATCTCCGAGCCCATCCTGGGGTCCCAGCCATCCCTGCTCACCGTATGATTGGCGAGGCTGGAAAACCCTGAGACTTAAGGATCTCTAACGTGGGAGGGGTGGAAAAGAGGAGTCCTCTCCGGTACTAGGAAGCTCACATTATGAATACAATTAGGTGGCCTGCGTCTTTAATAACATTAAGTTCTGGCCTGGGGGGAACCAAGCAGGTGAACTCCTGGCTGAATTAGATACCTGCTCAGTGGGTGCAACTGGGGACCAGAATAGCTGAAAAACTTTGCTTAGCGTCTTTCCCCGCCTTCCCTCACCCAGTTCAGCGCTCGCCCGAACCCGGTAGGCGGGCCTACTCCGGTACGGACGCTAGACGGCGCTGCTGGGACGTGCTTTCCTTCTCCCTGGAAAGGTAAGAGGGAAGTGCTTTTTTTTTTTTTTTTTTTTTAAACCAGGGGATGGGGGAACTCGGGGTTGGAAGCCTTTCCCACTCTCCCTCCCCGCGCTCCCAAATCCGAAGGGGTGTGGAAAAGGAGGAGCAGCAGTAACCCTTTTCCGTGACGTGCTTAGCGGTTTTCTCTAATCCCCACCTCCTCCCCGGTGTAATCAGTCAGCCCGGAGGCATCAAACTGTTAGCGACCGAGACGCAGCTGTAGGTGATTTCCACTACCCTCCTACCCCTACTCTAGGCATATTTTGGAGCGGCAGCAGCGGTGGCAGGATGTGAGGAGATCCTGGAGCGCGCTTCCAGGGCACCGCTCCTTCTTCGGAGTTAGGGGAGATACATAGGCTTTTGCGCATTGGCTGGAGAACGTTCCCGGGCAAGGTTGGAGCAGCGAACAGGCAGGAGAGCGGCAGTCAGGCAGAGTTCGCACCTGCCGCCTGTGCTGCCGTCAGGGCGATAGGGCTGCTGCCCTCTGGGGCATGCGTGCCTCCTGAGGGGCGTGAGGGCCACAGGCTGAGGCGCCTGCCTCCCAAGGTGCACCATTTGGCCAAGACGAGGTGGGGCTGGAGCAAGGCTGTTCCGAAGCAAAGTCTCGAAGAAGGAAGAGGCTGGGAGGCAGGAGACTTAGGAGACTCTGGCCACGGAGCCAAGAGGAGGCACCTGCCATTCTAGCGATTTAGGAACCCTCTTTAACCTCTCCCTGGCCAGCTCCCCCTAAAGTCCACAGAAGCTCTGCTGAACTCTAGAAATCTTCCCTGGGCGGGGATAAGTTTTCTACCATCCTCTTTGGCTACGACAGGGAGTGGAGAAAACGGGCGGGGCTGCCCTGTTCGCTGCTCTGGAAGACACCGTCTTCCCCACACCTCCTCCAGCCCCCTCGCCTTTGGGCAGCCTCCCTTGTCACCCGGGAAGCTCGAGCCCGCTCTCTCTGGAGCCCAGCTCTCCATCTCGCCCTGGACCGTGATGAACCCAGACATGGAACTGCACGCTTGAGCCCTGCTGGATGTCTCCAGAAGTTTTGCAAGACTCAGACAGGTAATGCCCATTCTCAAAATCGGACAGTTGGTTGGCGAGGGCCAGGGGATAACGTCCTGGGCTCTCAAGTGACGGCAGGGAGCAAGTAGGCTGAGGCCAACGGGGACTCTGCCCCTCTCCTGCATCTCTTGTCCCCGCGTCAGGAAACGCTAGCCGGTTTCCTTTCCCTCCTTTAGCCCTCCCAGAAAGTTTAGGGACCAGAGCTCCCAAGGCCAGGGGCTCCTCGCCGAGGAGGAGCTCGCGTCCGCCTGCCAGGTGCTGGCCAGCCTGTGCGTTGCATTTCCGCTGCTGGATCTTTGTGGTCTCTGCGGCTGGAGCGCGGGCTTTGTAGCCTGGAAGGCACTCTCCTGCTGGGTGCTTCTTTCTGACTCTACCCACAATTCTGCCCGCAGCCAGGAGAGCAATCGGCTAGAGGATGGGGCTGAAGGTGGCTCCTGGGCGGAGCAGTGAGGGGTTCCCCGGCAATGCTCTCCTGCTCCCGGGGATTCCCAGCGAGCATGAGACAAGGGAGAGCTCTGGCGATCTGAGGCCATCTCTGCCCGCCTGCCTTGAGAACCTGAAGGGACCCCAGCTCAGACCCTGGGGTGCCACGTCTCCTTTCCCACAGGAATCCCTGCTCCCCCTTGAGCCAGTTTCTCAGGTTGAGTGACCCTCTCTGAACCATTGCTCAAGGGAGAGGACCCACACTTCAGACTCCTTGCAAAGGGACCCCAGAGAGGGAGAGGAGGGACAGCCACTGCGTGTGACCAGCCTTGCCACTCTGGGTCCGCAGTTGGAGCAACTAGCTTCATTTGTTACTATCAGATGTTTAAGAAAAATGCATTAGCAAAGAGACCTGGCAAATGAAGTGTAGGTTATAATAATTCCCTGTTCCAGGGTTTTCTCCTAGTTCCTGCACCAGCCACCCCTCCCCATCTCTATGATCCAGGGACTTTGAAGGAGATGTTAGTAAACAGGTATTTAAGGTTTCCTCCATGCCACCCACAAAAGTGGTGGCTGGGCTGGAGTGCTGGAAAAATACCTCTTGGCTGAAAGCTACTCTGGAGTCCACCTTGGGTGTGTTTTTTTTTTTTTTTTTTTTAGTGAGGTGGGGATCTATTCAGGAATAATTTACCCCTCACCAGTACATTCAATCTCATCTTCTGTTGACTTCCAAGAAGAACGCTTTCTTTTCCCAGCCAGGGGAGCCAAGTTGTAGATTATTAAACATGCTGCACAGCCGTGGGGTCAGACCTCTAGGGAAGGAGAGAGGGAGGGAGGAAAGGACTTGTCTCTGAAGCCTTGCAAGTTCAGCAGGCACGAAGGCTACCATGGTTACAGGGCCCCTGGGAAGGAAGGAGTTAAGTGTCCAGGACAGGTGTGGAGGAGTGGGGGCCACTTTCCCTCTTACACTCCCAACCCCCCCACCCCCACACGGTCTCTCCCTGAGGACTCAGGGGCAGTGGTGCCCATTGGATGCTTTGCTACTGGGCTCTTGGCCAACAGAGTAGCAGGCACTTCAGCTTCTACCTGGTTTTGTGGCTCAGAAGGCATTTTTCTCAGTGCTCCTTGCTTCCCCAAACAGGAATTAGGCAACTACCCTGGGGCCTAGGGTGAGTGAAATTTCCAGTTATACCTGAGCCGAGGTTTCAGCAGAAGTGCCTACCTGCGCCCACTCCATCCTTTTTACTCCTTCTCCTCCGCAGAGCACCCCGTTTTGGGGCCACTACTCTCTGACTGGGCTGTGCTGTGGCTGGACCCAATGAGGTGGCTCTGGCTGTGTACCGCCTGCTCACCATGTGAGCTCTACAATTTGGAGGCTGCCTTGGGCTAGACAGCCTGCAATTACCCATGGTTGAAGCAGATAATTTAAATAGAAAGCATTTAAATGCAGGTAAAAGGCTGTGGCACCAAAGGCTCCTGGTTCACCCTCTCTAGCCCTGGCTGGTCAGAAGGAGGAGCAAGTGGTGACCAAAGCTGTCCCGGTGACTGAGAGCCATGGCCATTTATGTTTCTGTCTGATAGGTCAAGGCCAGGCCTTCAGAGTAGAAGGGCTGGGGATTTAAGCCAGTTTTGCAGTATGGCCTCTGCTGCCCTCAATGATTTCTGGGTGGTCTTAACTCAGGTTGAGCAATCGGGCCGTTTTCAGTTTTTACGAGACTCCTACTCCTAGGACTTCTGGATGCAGAGGTTAAAGGCACTGGTCAGGCATGGGGAATATAGGGGTGCTTCTGGACTGTAGTGTTTACGGGCCAAATAGAGTCTGAGTCTTGATCTACCTATTCATTTCCTGAGACACGGTTCTTTAATTCAATAGAACTTCCTTGTTTGCCAATAATTGGTGATAGAGTCCATACAAGCATATGCTGCTTGCCAGGGTGAATGGATGGTGTGGCTACCTGGGGAATAGCCCAAATTACCCACCTGACACACGTCTCCACAGGTACTAAGCCACTGAAGTTTTATTTAGCTTTAAGAAGACATACTCTAAAGAGTTCAACCTTATAAGAGAGATGAATTATGAAGTGACAATTCCAGTTTTGTTTAAAACGAACTTCACTTTATCAATTATGTTGGCTTGCATATTTCATTGAAGTGGCTCAGGGCAAAACATTTGCTGTTTGAGAAGAGGATAGGCTGGAAAAGTGAAATGAGTTAAAATATGGTTAAAATGATCATACGCTTTGGTAAAACAGAATTGTGTGTTTACATCTGTTCCTTAAAGGAAGTCATCCCTGTGTGCAGTTTGGTGGTCTGAGTAGATTCTGTGACAGGTTGCTGTAATATGATGAAATTTAAAGGAGAAAAAATACATTTTCTCCCTTGTACTTGGATATTTCTGTAACTGTGGCAGTACTGATGGCAGGCAAAACTGTTAGAAGAATGCACACGTTGCCTTCTTCATTTGAAAAGGTACTGTAAGCTCCTTGGCGAAACTGCACTGTGACCAGGTGGAAGAAATAAAAAAAAAATCCCAAGTTTCAGCTGTTTAGTAATAAAAGTAAGACAAATCACCACCCGACCTCAAGGTGTGGGCTAACAGGGCTTTTCAGGGCTGGTTTCTAGCCAAAGCCAGCAGCCCACCACCCTTAATCCCTGAGGGTTTTTTTTCTTGAGCCTACACCAGGAAGCTGTGATCAGAACCAACTTGGTGGAGAAAGATAGATAAATGCTGAATGTGCAATGTGTACTTTAATTATCTTGAACTAGGACTTGAAAATAAGCCTCTTATTAAGTTTAGGCTCTAAGCTGTCAGTGTCAAGGGATTTCAGAGTAAAACATGCCTGACCAATATAAGGCCTGATGCAGAGATGTGCTACATGGGTCCATTTGGCCAGAGTCACCAATGAATTCAGACTCTTTGGGCTGGTTCACTTTGACCTGGCTCCCAATGAGGTCAGAGGCACTGGAGTGAGTCCATCGTGGGCCAGTTTCTCTTGGGCTTCCCCAGCCACAGCTATTGCTCCAAATCTTTGATCAATCAACCTAAACAGATATTCTCTGTGCCAAGGAGCCCAGCTTTAGCTGCCTTCTTGCTTGCTTTTTCTCCTTAAATCTCACCTCTTCATGTAGCTGTTCCTTGGCTTTTCTCCTGAGTTCCAAAATACTTTATATCTGGCTTGCTGTATTCTTTATCTGGGTGTTTTATTGGCATGTAAAATGTACTCAAAGACTAATTTGACCCTCCCCCCACACACACACACCAATGTCAGTCATCTGTGACTCCTGCATGCTCTTCCATTCCTGCCTCCTGCGTCTTGTCTTATTAAATGCCCTGAGTTCTGTCTCTGAAATACATTTTCTTTTTCTCTTTTCCTGTCAAAACCTCAGGATTCTTTTCTTTCTTTCCTTTTTTTCCTCCCCTTCGTCTCCCCCCTCTCCCCTTGTCTCCTCACTCCCTTCTTCCCTCTTTCCCCCCTCTTGCCCCCCTCTTTCCCCCTCCAGATTCTTGACCTCATCTTCCATAAGAACGTCTCCTTATTGTCTTTGGTCTGCTCTCCAATATATTCTGCGTATTAGAACTAATCTTCCTGAAGAGCTTTTAGTTCTTTAGTTAAAAGTGTTGGATACCTAGTGAGTGGATTAAGTGGTATGGATTGTTATTGAATCTGAAAGCCTTTCTAACAATTAGAGTTGCCTGATACATTCAATATGTTGCATCGTAACCCTAGGAAGTTCTTCACCACTGCAGGTATGTACATAGTGTGGCCAATCATTTGGTATGAGTTCAAATATCAGATTTGGGAGATTGAACTGGATGACCTGTTACTACGAACCCAGAGATTCTATCATCCTTTAAACATCCAGGAACTCAAATAGGGTCCAAATAGGATAGAGTCTCCTATCAGTTTGCCTGCTGAAGTTATGCCTTTATAAAAGTTATTCTTGAGGCTGTGTTTTAGAGTCTTCTCTGTTGTAGTCTGTTACTATGCCTGAATAGGTTGCTTTGTCCTGGCTTAGTTGGGTGTGTGTCACTATGAGAAATATCTAGATCACTATACTTTGTTATGAAGTTTTAACATTTATATTGTGCTTGTTTTATACTTTGTTAAATGCTTTTCCCCTTTCCTTATCTTGCTTAATGTTCAAAATCTTGAGATGGGTGATTTTTCCATATTACATATGCTGGAAACCAAGCATCCAAATATTTAAGTGATTTCCCCAAGATAATACATTTAAGTTGGGAAACCTTATTTTGTTTATACCAAAATCTATTATTGCTCTGAGGTCCAGAGCTTAGATGACACTAGTCTAAAACGACTTCATTCTCTCTCTACTAGCTATAGAGCCAAGACCAGATTCTTTGGACAGAAATCTGAGGCCCTTTGAGATTTAGCATCAACCTACCTAGTCAACCTTATTTCTCACTACCTTTCTGCTCACATGATGATCTAGCTGAACCAGACCACTCAGCATTGTTCAACATAACTTTTTGTTATCCATAATTTGTACCTTTGCTTATGCCATTTGTTTAACCTGGAATGTCTTCCTCCTGCCCTCCCCCATCTCTACTTCTCTGCCTGTTGAGAATGAACCGTATTCAAGAAGCAGCTTAAGTGCCACCTCTTCCATCCATCCCTCCCCAATTTCTCTCTCATGTTCCATAGCCAAAAGAATTTCTCCCTTCTTAGAACTCTCTTGACACGTTGTTGATTCCTCTTTTATGATAGTTGCCTTGTTTTAAAACCGTTATTGTTATTTATCACTTTATCTCCTCTACTAAAGTTTAAACTTCTTGAAGGTTATCTAATCTGCCTCTGATTCTGCAGAGTGCCATGAATACAGGGGGCATACATTACATATTTATTTAATTGAGTTGCCATTGAGATCTCAATGTTAGCCTTAATATTTTACTGAAAATCTCTATCAAAATGATAGGTACAGGTTAAATAGGAAATTGCCAAATTTATTATCAGCCAATAATGCTATGAAGCAGTATAATAGGGAAGTTATTTTTTTGTTAGTGTTTATTTTTTTTAACATCTTTATTGGAGTATAATTGCTTTACAATGGTGTGTTTGTTTCTGCTTTATAACAAAGGGAATCAGCTATACATATACATATATCCCCATATCTCCTCCCTCTTGCATCTCCCTAGGGAAGTGATTTTTAAAATAGTTCTGCTCTAGAAGTGCTTTCCAATAAACATGTGATTGTATAAATTTAAATGGATTACAATTAAATAAAACTAAAAGTTCAGTTCCTCAGTCACACTAGTCACATTTCAGGTTCTCAAAAGCCACATGTGACTAATGATTACTGTATTGGAAAGTTCAACTATAGAGCATTCCCATTAGTGTGGAAACTTCTATTGGACAGTGCTGTTATGCAATAATGGTTCTCCACATTTATTTCCACCTAGAAACGTATTCACAGAGGCAACTGATTTCATGGGTTTATGCAGACTTATTCACAGTCCCCAGTGCCATAGTGCTGCCACTTTCCTTCCCTCTTAGAACACAAATCAGATAGTAACATTACAGGAATCACTTTGAATCTATTTGAGGGAAAAATGAGATATTTACATCACATGAAACACCTCCCAAAAATATCCAGATGAAATTCTGAAGAAGAATTATAAGGAACTTTCCATTCTACATATAAAATATAAATTGTACTGGAAATTAGAAAAATATTGTGGTACTTGTGTTGGAACAGACAAATCAATGTAACGGAGCAGTGTCTATTTCTTTGGAAATAGTAAACTATTTCCAAATATGCTATGGATTTTAAGATATGATAAAGAGGCATTTCAAGCCCATGGGTTGGGAGAGAAGACAAGTTTTTCAGTAAATGTGGTTAGGACAACAGGGCTAGTCTTTTGAGGGGAAGTTTAATAAAGCTACATCTATACTCACTATTTAAATCAAAGTCCCAGCTGGGTCAAAGATTTAAATGTAAAAAAAATTAAATGTACTTGAGAATATATTATTTTAAAGTTTATATATTATAATTTAACATATTTATAGTATTTTTACAGTTCTGAGATTAAGGAAGATTTTCTAATCACTTTATGAAGACAGATGGCTTAAAGGGAAAGATAAATAAATTTTACCTTCAAAAAAACTATATGGCCAAAAAAGTACTGTAATCAAGATTGAAAAAACAACAAACTAGGAAAAAAATATCTGACACATAACAAAGATTAGATATTCTCAATATATAAAGATCCTACACATCAACTGCAAAGTAAATGTCCTAACAGGAAAATGGTGAAAAGTTATGAGCATAATATTCATAACAGAAAGATTACCAACAGACAAACTCACTTTGAAAATAAAAACTAATAGTTTTCACCTATCAGATTAGAGAAGATTTATGAGATTAACCAAACACAGTGTGGGGATATGGATGATCTAATGTACTGTTTAAACTGGTACCTTTCCAGAGGGTTATTTAGCAATCTGTATAAAAATGTGAAATGTACATACCTTCTATGAGCTAACGATTTTACTAAGAATTTATTGTTAGAACATAAATGCAAATGCTAAAAGATATATATACAAGAATGCTTGTTAACATTATTTTTTTGCTTACTTTGTTTATAGTAACAAAGCTGTGGAAGCAACCTAACTGGCTATAATAGTAGATTGACTAGGTAAATTGGGATGTGTCAATTTAGCCAATTAGTACATACAAATTAAGGATAATGTAGACCTACATTTATTGATATGGCAGTATATCTATATACACAATTTAATGGAAAAGGTAGATTACAAAGCAGCATAATTCAATTTCTGCATATTTCTATGTATTTCTATATAGCTACATGTGCATATAAACATATGAAAATGTATAGAAAATTGTTCACCAAAATGTTAATTATTGGTGGAGGGATTTGGGGTTTTTCTTTTAAAAATGTTTGTGTTTTTAATTATTGTTTGTATTTACAGTGAGAATGATAAAAGCATATATGATATAATGCAGGTAAATTACTCAGTACACAGCACTCAAATGCTTGGTGCATGATGGTAGTTATTATTCTTCTATCATTTACACAATAAGCTAGTCAAAGTTAGATGCAAATTTCAGAAGGATTCAAGTGATAAAGGTGGAAAAGAGGAAAGCATATAATAACTTGAATAAAATAAAATTGGAAAGAGTTCCTAATAATAAAAAGAAAGAAAAGTCAAGAAAAATCAATAAATCATTTTCCTTAACATTGAAAATGTGTATGTGTAAAACATACAACAATAACAGGTAAAGATAAATTGGGATAAGTAATTGCAGTATATGACAGATAAAGTTCTATTTTTACTCCGAAATACGACTTTCCATCAGCTAACCACACCCAAATAGTTGTGTTATTTGGACTCTTATTTTTTTATATTATAAATGCATACCTACAGTTATTGTAGTATTTCGCATCCCACTTCTGATAACACCTACATTATTTCTGGTGAGTTATGGATTGATGGGGAAAGGACCACACTTTGTAATATCCTAATTTAATTAGACAAGGAGAAAGCCTCATAAGATGGGAACAGATGCAGCATATCTTAGCATGGACTTAACCTGGTCCCTAGTTCCCTAAAGATTTACAGCTGCCAGTACCACTATCTATACAGGGAACAGTCCTGCCAGACTCAAAAATATAGCTGATTTTTCTCCCCTGCAACATTAGTTTTTTATACTCATAGTCTAGTCACCATTCTGGAAAAAAAAGCTTGTACTAACAAGCTTTGTACTTCCATTTAAGGGGTGTTTAGTACTAATAGGCTCCACTGGTTCTTGAACCATACTCAGCATTAACAAGGCCAAATCCTGAACTGGGGAAAGAGCCAGATCAGTGCCAAGATGTCCCTGGACAAAATATCTGCCTTCAGCTTTCTAGGATACAAAAATGTCCATTTCCCTGATGTCTACTCTCTGGTTCTTATTTGATATCCTTTTTAATAGGTGGTTCTGACACTGAATTTGAACCAAGGACTATGACGAAAAATCTCATATATACACACAGTAATGATAGCTAACCTCTACTAGGGACTTATTATATTCTGGGCATTGTTCTAAGTGCTGTATATAAAATCATTTTCTCATAACCTATCTCATCGGAAGGTAGGCAGCATTTTTATTTGTATTTTAAGAAGAGGAGACAGACACAGAAGTTCAGTAATTTGCCTAAAAAGTCACAAAGCTATTGAAATGACTGTTCTGGGATGAGAAACTAGCCAGTCTAGCTCCAGAACCCATGCATTTAAACATGATACGAAAGTATATATACATATGTATGCTAAGGTAGTTATTTTATTTTTCCTGCATGCTGTTGTAACAGGTTATTTTTTTAGTTCCTTTGTGTAGCTTTCAAATTTTCTACAACTAGGATAAGTTACTTCTATAATGACAAAGATACATGATATTAAAAATTGAATTAATGCTTCAGATTGAGTCATGGACATAGCCCTCTCAACTCTTTGATTTTGTATTTTTTAAAGTAATCTAAGGCATTAGTACCATGGTACATATTAATCAAAAAGCCCATTTATTATTTGAAGGTGGTACTTGCAGTCTGTTGATAGGAAGATAATTGTATTTTGCAACTGAAAGGCATAATGGGAACACCCCTGAAACTTTTGCTTTAAAACCTAGTATGTATAATTATTTCCAAGTTGAGCCTAGTGAGAAGTCTTGTTAACTCCTTTGTGATATTGCTTTCTTTCTTATCCAGCCTAAGTCTTGTAGTATGTTCCTCTTGCTAGCCTTATCTAACTCTAGAATCATCTTGTCATTAAATCTGCCCAGAACACGCCTCATTCTTGGATCAATCTAACCATCAATTTCTATGCCCCAGTATCTATGGCTGAACTCCTCTAGAAAAAAAAAATCACAACTTCATCAGGACCAGTGTCACAACCAATGCATGGTCTACAACCTAAGCTGGGACCTTCAGAGCTGCTAGGAAGACTTTAAAGTTTTTATTGATGTACAGCTGATTTACAGTATTATATTACTTTCAGGTGTACAACATAGTAATTTGATATTTTTATAGATTATACTCCATTTAAAGTTATTATAAAAGACTGACTATATTCCCTGTGCTGTGCATTACATCCTTGTATCTTATTTTATACCTAAAAGTTTGTACCTCTTAATCCCTTTCCCCTACCTTGCCCCTCCCGCCACCACTCTCCCCACTGGTAAGCACTAGTTCTGTTTCGGTGAGTCTCTTTCTGTTTTTTTTTTTTTATATTCATTTGTTTGTTTTTTATATTCTACCTGTGATATCATGCAGTATTTGTCTTTCTTTGTCTGACTTATTTCACTAAGCATAATAACTTACAGGTCCATCCATGTTGTTGCAAATGGCAAAATTTTATTCTTTTTATGGCTGAGTAATATTCCATTACATATATATACTGCATTTCTTTATCCATTCATTTGTTGATGAACACTTAACATTGCTTCCATATCTTAGCTATTGTAAATAATGTTGCTATGAACATCAGGGTGCATATATCTTTTCAAATTAGTATTTTTGTTTTCTTCAGCTATATACCCAGAAGTGGAATTGCTGGATCATATGGTAGTTCTATTTTTAACTTTTTGAGGAACTGTCATACTGTTTTCCATAGTGGCTGTACCAATTTATATTCCTACCAATAGTGTACTAAAGTTCCCTTTTCTCTATAACCTCACCAACATTTATTATTTGTTGTCTTTTTTAATGATAGGCATTCTGACAGGTGTGAGGAGATTTCCCAATGTGATTTTGATTTGCATTTTCCTGATGATTAGATATTGAGCATCTTTTCATGCACCTGTTGGATATCTGTATGTTGTCTTTGGAAAAATGCCTATTCAGGGAAAATGCCCATTTTTTAATTGATTTGTTTGTTTTTCTGATATTGAGTTGTATATGCTCTTTATATATTTTGGGTATTAACCCCTTATCAGACATATCATTTACAGATATCTTCTCTGATTCAGTAGGTTGTCTTTTCATTTTGTTTATGATTCCCTTTGCTATGCAAAAGCTTTTAATTTTAATTAGCTCCCATTTGTTTATTTTGTTTCCCTTACTGGGGAGACATATCCCCAAAATATTGCTAAGCCTTTTATCAAAGAGTATATTGCCTATGTTTTCTTCTAGGTATTTTATGGTTTCCAGTCTTACATTAGGGTCTTTAATCCATTTGAGTTTATTTTTGTATATGGTGTAAGAAAATGTTCTAATCTCATTCTTTTACTGATAGCTGTCCAATTTTCCCAGCACCACTTATTGAAGAGACTGTCTTTTCCCCATTGTATATTCTTGCCTCCTTTGCCATAGGTAATTGATGATATGTGCATGGGTTTATTTCTGTGCTCTCTTGTCTGTTTTGTTGATCTATGTGTCTGTTTTTGTGCCAGTACCTTACTGTTTTAATTACTGTATCTATGTAGTATAGTCTGAAGTTAGAGGGCATGATACCTCCAGGTTTGTTCTTTTTTCTCAAGATTGCTTTGGCTATTTGGGGTCTTTTTGGTTCCATACAAATTTTAGGATTATTTGTTCTAGTTCTATGAAAAGTGTCATGAGTTTTTTTATAGGGACTTCATTAAATTTGTAGATTGTTTTGGATAGTATAGACATTTTAACAATAGTAATTCTTCCAATCCATGAACACAGGATATCTTTCTGTTTATTTGTATTGTCTTCAATTTCTTCCATCAATGTCTTAGAGTTTTCAGAGTATAGGTCTTTCACCTCCTTGCTTAAGTTTATTCCTAGGTATTTTATTCTTTTAGTTGCAATTGTAAATGGGATTATTTTCTTTCTCTTTCCAATAATTCATTATTAGTGTATAGAAAAGCAACATATTTATGTATATTAATCTTGTACCTTGCAACTTTACTGAATTAGTTTATTAGTTCTTTACTTTTTTTGGCAGAGACTTTAAGGTTTTCTACATATAGTATGATGTCATCTGCAAATAGTGACAGTTTTACTTCTTCTTTTCCAATGTGGATGCCTATTATTTCTTTTTACTTGTTTGATTCCTGTGGGTAGGACATCCAATACTATGTTAAATAGAAATAGTGAGAGTGGGCATCCTTGTCTTGTTCCTGATTTGAGGAAAAGCTTTCAGTTTTTCACCATTGAGTATGATGTTAGTTGTGGGTTTGTCATAAATGGCCTTTATTATGTTGAGCTATGTTCCCTCTATGCCACCTTTGTTGAGAGTTTTAACATAAATATATGTTGAATTTTGTCAAATGCTTTTTCTGTGTCTATTGAGATGATTATGTGATTTTTATCCTTCCTTTTGTTAATGTAGTGTATCACATTGGTTGATTTGTGGATATTGAACCAGCCTTGCATCCCTGGAATAAATACCACTTGATCATGGAATATGATTCTTTTTATATATTGTTGAATTTAGTTTGCTAGTATTTGGTAGAGGATTTTTGCATGTATATTCATAAGGGATGTTGGCCTGTAATTTTCTTTTTTTGTAGAGTCTTTGTCTGGTTTTTGTATCAGGATAATGGTGGCCTCATAGAAAGAATTTGGGAATGTTCCCTCCTCTACAATTTTTTTTGGAATACTTTGGAAAGATAGGTATATTTTTTTTGTATGTTTGGTAGAATTCCCCAGTGAAGCCATATGGTCCTGGACTTTTGTTTGTTGGGAGTTTTGGATTACTGATTAAATTTCAATACTAGTAATTGGTCTGTTCAGGTTATCTATTTCTTCCTGATTCAGACCTGGAAGATTGTATGCTTCCAGGAATTTATGCATTTCTTCTAGGTTGTCAAATTTATGCATTTCTTCTAGGTTGTCAAATTATGCATTTCTTCTAGGTTGTCAACAGTTGGCATATAACTGTTCATAGTATTCTCTTATGATTGATTGTATTTCTGTGATATTAGTTATAATTTTCCCTCTTTCATTTCTTATTTTATTTGCCTCCTCTCTCTTATTTTCTTAATGAGCCTGGCTAAAGGCTTATCAATTTTTTTAATCTTTAAAAAAAACTAGCTCTTGGTTTCATTATCTTTACTGTTCCTATTTTTTTGGTCTCTGTTTCATTTATTTCCTCTCTGATCTTTATTATTTCCTTCCTTCTGCAGACTTTAGGCTTTGTTTGTTCTTTTTATAATTTTTTTAGATGATAGGTTTGGTTTTTCATGTGAGATTTTTCTTTTTTCTGAGGTAGGCCTGTATCCTATAAACTTCACTCTTAGAACTGCTTTTGCTGATTCCAAAAGATTTTGGCGAGTTGTGTTTTGATTTTCACTTGTCTCAGGGCATTTTCTGATTGCCTGTTGCTTTCTTCATTGACCCATTTCTTTTTTAGTAACATGTTGTTTAGTCTCCTCCTGTAATTGATTTTTAGTTTTGTAATATTGTGGTTGGAAAAGATGTTTGATATAACTCCTATGTCCTTAAATTTGTTGAGCCTTCTTTTGTGGCTTAGCCTGTGATCTATCCTGGAGAACATTCCATGTCCACTTGAAAAGAATGAGTACTCTGGGCTTCCCTGGTGGCACAGTGGTTGAGAATCTGCCTACCAATGCAGGGGACACGGGTTCGAGCCCTGGTCTGGGAAGATCCCACATGCCGCAGAACAACTCGGCCCGTGAGCCACAATTACTGAGCCTGCGCATCTGGAGCCTGTGCTCCACAACAAGAGAGGCCGTGATAATGAGAGGCCCGCGCACCGCGATGAAGAGTGGCCCCCACTTGCCACAACTAGAGAAAGCTCTCGCACAGAAACGAAGACCTAACATAGCCATAAATAAATAAATAAATAAATAAATAAATAAATAAAGATACATGAAATTGCTAAAAAAAAAAAAAGTCTCTGAAGAACATGCTGTCTAGAAGAATTCCAATAATTATAAAAAAAAAAAAAAGAATGAGTATTCTGCTATTTTTGGATGGGATGTCCTTTAGATATCTATTATGTCCAGCTGGTCTAATGTGTCATTTAAGGCCACTGTTTCCTTCTTGACTTTCTGTCTGGATGATGTGTCCATTGATGTATGTGGAGTATTAAAGTCCCTCATTATTATTGTATTACTGTCAATTTTCCCTTTATGTCTGTTAATATTTGCTTTATATATTTAGGTGCTCCTATATTAGGTGCATGTATGTTTACAAATGTTATATTCGCTTCTTGTTTTGATCCCTTTTTCATTATATAATACCCTTTGTCTTTTATTATAGACTTTTAAAAAAGTCTACCTTGTCTGAGATGAGTATTGCTACCCCATATTTCTCTTCATTTCTATTTGCATGGAGTAAATTTTTCCATCCTGTGTGTGACTTTATCGCTGAAGTGAGTCTCTTGTAGCCAGCATATGGTTGGGTCTTGTTTTTTTTATTCAATCTGCCACCCTATGTCTATTGATTGGAGTATCTTGTCCATTGACATTTAAAGTGATTATTGATAGGTATGTACTTATTGCCATTTTGTTACTTGTTTTCTGATTTTTTGGTTCTTCTCTCTTCTTCCTTTAGTCTCTTTTCTTGTGGTTTGATGACTTTCTTTAGTGTCATATTTGTGTTTCTTTCTTTCTATTTTTTTCATATCTATTGTAGGTTTTTTTTAATCAGTATTTTTTAATTGAAGTATAGTTGACTTACAATGTTGTGTTAATTTCTTCTGTACAGCAAAGTGATTCAGTTATATATATATAACTGAAAAGAATATAAAAAAAGAATATATATATATATATTCTTTTTTTATATTCTTTTCCATTATGGTTTATCATAGGATATTGAATATAGTTCTGTGCTGTATAGTAGGACCTTGTTGTTTATCCATTCTATCTTGTAGGTTTTTGACTTGTGATTACAATGGAGTTCGTATTTGTTGACCTATAACTGTATCTATTTGTTTTGAACTAAAATGACTCTCAGTTTTGAACTAAAATGACTATCAGTTTAAACACATTTTAAAAGATCTGTATTTTCACTTCTCATCCCCCATGTTTTGTGTTCTGGGGGTCATATTTTTCATCTTCATGCTTATTCCTTAACTGTTTATTGTAGTTATATTTGATTTTATATTTTTTGTGTTTTAACCTTCATAATATCTTGTTTAAGTAGTTGATCCACTGCCTTTACTATATATTTGCCTTTACCAGTGTAACTTTTCCCTTCCTATAATTTATTTCTTGTTATAGTCTTTTATTTTTCACTTAAAGAAGACTGTTTAACACTTCCTGTGAGGTCAGTTTAGTATTGATCAACTTTTAGTTTTTGCTTGTCTACTAAGCTCTTTATCGTTCCCTCAATTCTGAATAAGAACCTTCCTGGGTAGAGTATCCCAGGTTGTAGGTTTTTTCCTTCCATCACTTTAAATATGTTATGCTACCCCCTTCTGGCCTGCAACATTTCTACAGAAAAATTAGCTCATAGCCTTATGGAGGTTCCCTTGTATGTGACCCTTTGTTTTTCTCTTGCTGCCTTTAAAGTCCTCTGTTTTAACTTTTGCTGTTTTATTTTAATCATGATATTTCTTGATGTGGGTCTCTTTGGGTTCATCTTGTTTGGAACTCTCTGTACTTCTTGTACCTGGATATCTCTTTCCTTCTTAAGGTTGGAGAAGTTTTCAACCATAATTCCATCAAATACACTTTCTCTAATTTTCCCTCTTCTTCTCTGGGACCCTTATAATGCAAATGTTAGTATGCTTGATGTTATCTCAGAGGTTCTGTAAACTATCCTCATTCTTTTAAATTAGTTTTTCTTTTTGCTGTTCTGATTGGGTGATTTCCATTATTCTATCTTCCAGATCACTTGTGTGTTCTTCTGTATCCCCTAGTCTTTAATTCCTTCTAGTGCATTTTTCATTTCAGTTATTGTATTCTTCAGGTCTTACTGGTTCTTTTTTATATTTTCTAGTTCCTTGTTAAAATTCTCACTGTGTTCATCTATTCTTTTCCCAAGTTCAGTTAGCATTTTTATTACTAATTCTTTGAACTGTTTATCAGGTAAATTATTTGTCTCTGTTTCATTAGGAATTTTTTTTCAGGTTTTTTTCCCTCATTCTTTCATTTGAAACGTATTTCTATGTCTTCTAATTTTGTTTAACTTTGTTTCTATGAAATTAGATGAAAGAGTTACTTATCCCTGTCTTGAAGGAGTGTCCTTTTGTGGGAGCATCTCTGTGCAGTCTGTGTGTGCCCAGTGGCTTTGGTGGGAGAGCTGGATCTGAAATGAGCATGGGTCTGAAATGAACATGGGTCTTCCCCTGGGGTGTTCTGGCAGCTTCCAACTTGGTGGGAGGTAGGGCTGGAGATGGAGTGACTAGAGCCAGAGTGAGGTGTGAACCAGGTATTCTCTGCTCAGTGGCAGTCACAGTCCTCTGGGGGCAGAGGTGAGGCCCAAGGTGCTGGAGAAGAAGTCCTGAGGGTCAGGTCTGAGCTGCTTCCATTCCCTCTAAGTGTGTGCACTCTCCTTGACAACATCAGCCTCCACTCTAGTTGGGAGCAGCACTGGAGCAAGAGGCGCTGGAGCAGGTGCTTGGTGCAGGCTCTGGTGCACTCTGGCATGGTCCCAGCAAGCCAGTCAGAGCCTGAGGCCATTTTCAATCTGCTGCCTCCATGCTGTGACTGGGAACAAGCAAGTCTTTCACATTCTTCAAGAGCGGAGTCTCGGTTTCTTATAGCCCTCTGGTAAGCCCCATTGGTTTTCAAACCAGCTAATGGAGCTCATCTTGCTGGTATTGGGCCTCAGGGCTGGGGTACCTAATATATGGCTTGAACCTCTTGCTCCCTAGGGAGGGTTCCTGAGCCTGTGATATCCCCCTCTTCTCTGAGTCCCTCGCAAGGAGTGTGGGTCCTGACTAGGTCACGTCTCCTCCCTTCCTATCAGACTGTGTGTGGTTCTCTCTTTTATAGCTTGGTTGTAAAAAGAGCCATTCTGCTAATCTTCAAGTCAATTTCAGTGAGAGTTATTCTATATGTAGTTGTACTTTTGATGTGTTCATGAGGGGAGTTGAGCTTGGTGTCCTCCTACTCAACCATCTTGATGCCCCCCAGTAAGAAGACTTCTTACATGTACCTATTCAGCTTTCTCTCCTATCTGTTTCCCATAGTAGCTATTCCAAATATTCACCACTCATCTCAAGTTGCATTCCCCCATTCAGGTAGATTTTCTTGCCATTCACTTCGCTGTCAGACTTGACTTTAACTCTATACTTGCATGTGAATGTGTCTCATTCTTCTTCTCTTCCTCCCTTCTGATACTCATTTAATTTCCTAATGAATGTTTTATTCAAAGTGAATAATTCCACTGGATCCCGTGTTTAGGAATCTCATGTCCTCCTTTTTCCTTATAGGTGAAGAGGTTGACATTCAACAATAAGAAGGATTTCCCCCCCATTTTAATGAGGGAGAAAGGTGAATATGGATATATATGGGTTGAGGGTTTGGTGGAAGTAAGTTGAATGAGTTTTCATCTGACTTCTGTTTTCTAATATCTTCAACTTCTTGTTCCATTGTCCTTCCTTCTGTTCCATTGAATCCTTCTGGGTTGAAACTCAGCCATTGCCTCCATTCTTACAACTGAGCACAGCTGGAAAAAAAATCACACAGCTGTGTAGACTGGTATCATTTATAAATTCATGATCTCTAACCTCATTTGAACCCTCAGTGTTACCTAGATATTCTTCTGTGTTTACTAATGACCTCTTTCCCTCGAGCTCCAAACTGGTCATTTCAGACTTCTTTTTCAACTACCTGCCCACTCACTCTCAGCAGATGACACTCTCTGTTACTTTACATAGAAAATAGAAGTACAATGAAAGCTCTCTCAAGTAAAAATGAGACAGTTGTTAATTTCAGGGAAAACAAAAAGTTGTACAAGAAAGGAAATGAAATCATAACACACCATTTCACTCAGAAGTGCATATTCATAATAGTGTAAAATTGTGGCAAATCTAAGAGCATAACTGGTTATTTTCCATATTAAGAACTCAATAGGTAATATATAAAATTAGCTAATAAGTAGAAATATGAGTATATTATTTGTAAACATGGAGATAAAGAACAGAAGAAACAGCTTGAAAAGTTGGAAGTTGTCTTTAGGAAGGACTCAGGAGTGGGAGGGGCAGAGGACTGCTGTTTTATGTTAATATGTCCTACAGTACTGTGTAACTCAATTTGAAAAAAATAATTTTCAAAAAGTTATGGTACAGAGAAATGAGTAGGGCATGAGTCTGTTAAAGTATATCGTGTGTGTGTGTCTTTGTGTGGTATACAAGGTATGGTTTATATAAGGATAGAAAAAAGTGGCAAATAATTGATTGCAAATTCATACATTTTTGCCAAGGGGAGATTGGAAGGGGGTAGGAGATATTATGAACTTTTTCTTTATTCACCTCTTTTGTTTCATTCATTATAACAAACCACCACTTTTGTGATTTTTTTTTTCTGTTTCATGATAATGGTTTTGCACTGAGTCTATCTTTTTGATAGGTATATAAACTTTCATTTAGAAAAATTTCCACTACCTTTTAGTCATGGCTGAAGTTCTCCTACTTTGTGATTTCCCTCAGATAGAAAACTTGGCAGAAACTGTTTTCTAAAAAGACCTGGCTCCTTTAAATAGATCACAGTGGGTGTACAGAGTGGTTTCACAACCATGGATAGGAAATGTCACTACAGAGTTTCTTTAGCCACCAAAGCTCATGGAGCCCATGGTTGGAGACAGTTTTCCAGTTAGGGTCTTTTTCAATATTTGGGTCAGGAACCACAGAGACCTTCCTCCTGGGTCTGCTTTCTCTTCTTGGGCCTTGTAATTTTTACTGTATACTGTTAGAAAACACTACCAAAATAGGAGACCTTTTTGTTATCTAGTTCACATAGGACCAAACTTAAGAAAAAGTGAGAGCTACTATTTGTTGAGCACTTAAGGTGTGTCAGACACTGACAGTTATCGAGCAAGTCTGTGAGGGAAGTGTATGTTCACAGGGAAAACATGGCGATGTGATAAAGGAGGATACCTGAGGTAACAGAAAGTGCTATACTGGGATTCATAACCTCAGATCCCTGTGACTCTACCTCTACCGTACTGTGACCCTGCACATGTCAGTTCCCTATACTAGTCCTAAATTCCTGCCTCTATAGAATAGGAAGGTTCAATTAGATCAATAATTATCAAATTTTAGTATGCATTGGAATTACCTGGGGTGTTTGTTACAAAGGTGGCTTCCTGTGGCCTCACTCACATGATTTACTATAGATTCCCTGTGAATTATATCCTCTGTGAATTGGATTCACTGTGTGTGTGGGAGAAGAAATAGATATTTTTAACAAGCTCCTTTGGTGGTTCTGATACATGTGGTTCTTGAACCACACTTGGACGAATCTTGGGCTCCATGATCTTTTGCAGCTTCAACATTCCATGACACAATACCATGGCACTGGTAGGGATTTTTTTTTTTCAGTTTTTTTGAATTGTATTTATTTTTTTTATACAACAGGTTCTTTTTTTAAATTTTATTTTATTTATTTTTTTTATACAGCAGGTTCTTATTAGTTATCTATTTTATACATATTAGTGTATATATGTCAATCCCAATCTCCCACTGGTAGGGATTTGATTGAAAGGAGAAGCAGGGATTGAAGGAAAGATTTCTCTCATTCATTAATTCACTGAGTCAGCAAATATTTAAGTATCTATTATGTGTCTATTGAAGACCTATTGTCCAGTTTTTCCCTACATGTTTTATCGATTTTGGTGACCTGGGAAGGAATTGGGGAATGCTCAGCCTGCAAAAATAGTGTGTTTTATTATCTGGACCGGTGCTTAGTGATGTGCACATTAAATTAGAAACTGATTTAAGAAGTTGTAAGATTATTCACAGTAGCTAAAAAGTAGAAATGACCCAAATGTCCATCAGCTTATGAATGGATAAACAAATGGTAGTATATACTTATAATGGAATATTATTTGTCAATAAGAAAGGAATGAAATACTGATACCTGGTACAAAATGGGTGAGCTTTGAAAACATTATGCTAAATGAAGGAAACCAGACACAGAAAGCCACATATTATATGATTCTTTTATATGAAATGCTCAGAATAGGAAAATCAACAGAGATAATAAGAAGATTAGTGCTTGCCTAGGGCTGGTCTTGGGGCATGGAGTTGGGTTAATGGGGAGTAATTATTAATTGGTATGGAGGTTCTTTTTGGAGTGATAAAAATGTCTAAGATTGATTGTAATGTTGATTACACAAAGCTGTGGATATACTCTACATCCACATATGGATTTGGGGCTATATATATGAAGAAACCGTAAGATTACTTACGGCTGTTCACCAAGTTGGTAGAAAATATACCAACTCTTAATATAAATGGAAAATCAAACTCATGCTGGTTCTGTCTTTTTTATGCACACACATTTTAAATCACTATTTGCTCTCCATTTCAGATTGGTTTTAAGGGTCCATCATGTGGGCTATTTGGGTATGCCAAAGCAATTTGGTAGTCAATAGTATGTAAACCTTCGTTGTGTTTGCTTTAATTAAATTCAAGTATTTTTGTCCATTAAACCATAGCAGCTGGTATGGTTGCTCTCAGCCTAGTTTGCTTTTGTAGTTGTGTAAATAGTGGCAGAGTGTGCATGCCTTGAAAAGACATTTTAAAATAAAGAGTGCCCCAATGTAGTATTATTTAGGCAGAAAGTGGTATACTTGAATAAAAAAATTCAAGTATATCCTTTAAATTCCCTGTCTTCCCGGGGTACTGATACCCCTACCACTAGCCTAGGAAGAATTTGGATGTTTTTATTATACCTTCCATTCTTCATTCTGGAATATAAGGGAGTTGACCATTGTTTCTCTATTTTAGAATGCATGAACTCTTAAAGGGCGTCTGTTTTTCACCTCTGTGTTCCCAGCAATTTAGTGCAGTGTGGCACCTATTGAGTTGTTAATGGATGTTTGTTTGCTGAAATAATGCCTTCTGCAGTATTTCTCTTGGGGATCTAGAGAGGCTCTAGCTAGGGTCCTTCGTGCAAATAGGATTCTGGACTTGCTTTTTGATCCCAGCGTTCCTGAGGTTAATATGAAGATTCAGCCCCTTGCTACATACACACGAGCATGCAGCACATGAATTTTCAAAGACCTAAATATTAATCACATGACAAAACCTATTAACTAATAGCTGGTCTATAAACCATGTAAAGAGATTAGAAGCATATAGGAAAGTATTTCTGCCCCCCGAAAAACATTGAAGAATATAGATTGAAATTTAATCTAATTTTGCTGTTTCATCTCTCCCATTATTTTTATTAGTCTTTACAGTAAAAGCTATTCAGGAGGCCCATGTATCAGTGAAAAAATTGTCCTAATCACATATGTGCCCAGCATTTCTTAATAAAGATCATAATTTGAACCTTTTGCTCTTTTTGCTTATGAAAATTAGAACAAAGTAAAATCATATGTCCAGGGACTAATTGGAAATCGAAGCCCAGAAACCCATTTGCTTTGTTTTGGAGAACCCATGCAAGTTCTTAGTTATATTTAGAGATGCATAATTTAAAACACTTTTACATTTGTATAGCACTTTAAAACTGATGTAGCCTTTATATATTGAATATTTCATTTGAGCCTCTGAAGAGCCCTTTGAGATAAACCAGAGCATGGTACTAAGACACCCAAAAGGCAAGTAGTTTAAGTGCCCACCCCACTTTGGCAGGTGCCAAAACTGAACACAGAGAAGGTCACTGGTTGGTTCAAGGTGGCATTGCAGGTTTTCCTATGTGAGGCATTCGGCTTATAAATGTCTAATGACACTTGGAGGTAGAAAATATCATTGAAACCATTGTAGTGCTTAAAGTTGGCAGGCAAGGATTAAAACTTGGAAGTCCCTGCCTTAGGGTCCAAAGCACAGACTTCTCTCTCTGTCTGTACCTTTAATACACAGCAGTTTGACTCTTTCGTATCATTGACTTTACTATAGTCTTCTAAATATATATACCTTCTGCAGCCTCCAAAGCAAACTCCCGTCAGTGGACATAAAATTTCTTGGTCTGACAATCCTACTTTTATGTTGCCTTCAGTATTTCAGTTTGCCTGAAGTGCCATACTGATTAAGCTACATTCAGGAGAACTAAATATATGTAGAATATTATATGGCTCTCCTACTGAACACAAAACTGTAAATTAATGGATCTCTCTTGTTGACATCGTAAAGTATGCAGGCCTGAGGTGCAACTGTAATATTCCTTGCAGGACCATGTATTTTACTTGTAATGTCTATAAAATAAATGGTTGTTCAAATGTAGAAGCTATGACAAAACACGGATGTTTATATAGGAAGTGACACAGTGGAAGAAGGATTACAGTGATGACATGTAAAATGAGAGACCAAAAAGGGCTGGGGGAAAGAAAATAATAAAATGGACTAGTGGCAGGGCAACCTTCCACTGTGGAGGTCACGGTGAGGTTTAATCGATACATCAATCCTGAATATGATTAGAGGTGATATAAACGTGTTTTGCTTTGTCTTTCTATTGGCATTTTGTGGCTGTATGTCTTATAAGGTATAACTGAAACTGGCAGAACAGTAGACCGAGATAATTTGGCAGATTAATTAGAAGTGCTGCACATCAGAGGGTTTTTGGAAGTTGGAAGGGGGAGAGAGATTCTGACACAAATGGAGCTGAAAGCATCATAGAGTGAGCTCTAATTTGAGAAAAGTGGCTAATGGAGATATTAGTGCACATTTTTTCCCTCTTGCTTTTTTGACACCCCCCTCCAAATCTCCCCAGTAGATTATTCTGCCTGTAGCATACCCCTCATCCCCACATCCCACCCTAAGTTTCAATAAACAAGTTTCTTAGGTCAGTATTTTGAGAGATGTTGCTTAAATTTATTTAAATTTGCAGTGTATGTGGCTCCTCGCAGTTCTTAAATTATTGCTACTAAACTAAACTGCTGTTAGGACTGTGAAATTTCATCTCCTGCACTAGCCAGCTGTCAGGTCACAAGCAACTTATCTGAACACCCACGAGAATTTTCTTTGGGCTGTAAAGTCAAGCATCTTGGTTATCATGTAGGCATTCATTTTTAATGCTTTAATTTGACCCAAAACATTTTGTTGTTTGTGATGGGCCTCCCACTTCTTCTTTGGAAAATTCTAGAGTCTGAGTCCAAGCTTTTTTCCTTTCTTAATTCTAAAAGCAATTTTCTCACTGTTCTTTTTTTTCCTCTTGAGTAGGACTAAAAGTACTTGACTAAGAACCTTGTGCACCTCTTCTATTTTGAGTTGCTTTTCTCTTCATTTGTGGGTTAATCCTTATTAGGTTGTTGAAAAATAGCTCCCCAGTTCTGAACACAGTGAAGGGAAGGACAGCATCCTTCCAGGTTTTTTAAGCTTTGTCATGTGAGAGGATCGGAGCACTTTTAAAATGTGGTGGCCTTCAAAGGACTGGAAATAAATCTCCAGGAATGTACCATCGCAGAATCACCACTTACTAGCTGTGTGATTCTGGGTAAGTCACCTAACTTCTGTGATCCTGCTCCAGTCACCATCCATGCACAATGAGGCATAATGGTACCTACCTCAAAGGGTTATTGTGGGGATTAAATGAAGTAGTGCATTTAAAGGGTTTAGGACAATGTCTGGTTTACTAGCATCACATTAGCTATCTTCTACTATCACCACCACAGATGCTCAGGTCTATCCTCAGAAGAGATCTTGACTCAGTACACTTGGGGCTGTAGGACAGGCATGTGTATTCTTTTTTTTTTTTTTTTAATAAATGTTTTTTTATTGAATGCCCTTAATGGGAACAGCACTATGAGTTTGGTTTTTTGAAATTTTTTTTTTTATTTTTGGCCATGCCTCGCGGCTTGTGGGATCTTAGTTCCCCAACCAGGGACCGAACCTGGGCCCTCAGCAGTGAGAGCGCGGAGTCCTAACCACTGGACCGCCAGGGAATTCCCAGGCATGTGCATTCTAATAAAACTCCTTGGGGATTCTGATGGCTACTTCTTAGTTAAGAACTACTGCTCTAGCCAGTGATTCTCAAACTTTAATGTATATCAGAATCACCTGAGGGAAGGGGATTTATTAAAAATGAAACTCCAAGCTCCACCCCTAGAAATTGTGCCACTCCTGTAGATCTGGTGATGAGGGCCCAAGAATGTGCATTTTAACTGGAACTCCTCCAGGTGATTTTGATGCAGGTGATCTGCAGATCACCCTTTGGGAAACATGGCTACAGAGAAATCACATTAGCACATTGTTATGGACTGCAGGTTTGTGTCCCCCACCCCAATTCATGAAGCACAACCCCCCTCAGTGTGATGGTATTTGGAGGCAGGGCCTTTGGGAGGTAATTAGGTTTAGATAAGGTCTGATGAGAGGCCCCCCATGATGGAATTAGTGCCCTAATGAGAAGAGGAAGAGAGATCAGAACTTCCTAGCTCTCTTGGCCATGCGAGGACACTGGGTGAAGGCCACTGCCTGCAAGCCAGGAAAAGGGCTCTCATCAGAAACCGAATCTACTGGCACCTTGATCTTGTACACCACAACATCCAGGACTGTGAGAAATAAATTCCTGTTGTTTAACCCACCCAGTCTATGGTATTTTGTTATAGCAGCCCAAGCCAAGACACACCTCTCCTTCTTCACTGTGTTTGCCTATAGTAATAATCTTTTAAGATTGCCCAGGTACTACTGGAGTGGCCCACACCACACAGTTAATGCTGCTGACTCACTTTTAGTGAAATAAAAGAACCAAGTTACAAAGTGTTTTTTCAGCCATAGTAGGGAATTAGCACAAATATGCATCCTGACCAAGAGCATGTAATTGTAAGGTGGCTGCAGGGGGTTTAGTCTATAGCCATAGGACAAAGAAAGGCCAATTAACCATGAGGGAAGAGAACCTTTGACAATAGAAATCATACTTTTGACCCTTGGGTCATTAGTATTGTTCCCTAATCAACTGAGCTTACCCACCAATAGCCACAAGAAAACTGGGGGAAGAAGGAAGCAGGATTGCTTCGAGTTTGTACTAGGTATTCATTATGTGACTAGTGCTTAATGAGCCTGGTGAATTTTTTTCTTTTTAGTGACAAAGTGTTCTATTTGATTGCTTTGAAATACATTTCCATTCTATCATACCTGAAAAGAGAAAAATTAGGGCTTTGAGGAACTCTGAATCCTCATTTGTCCTTAGCCCATGCTGCACAACACCTGGCTCTCCACTCATTGTAGAAATCAAACCTTCCATACATTGTGATTTTCTAGGTCTCTACAGCATTTTGAAAACCCACTAACTTCTAAATAGCTTAATGCCTCCCCCCGCCACATTCACTTAGGCTTCTTGTCTCCTCTATTTCTTGAGCCCTGCCTTTTTTCAGTTCAACAGTACAACCCTTGAGCTTTCTGACAAATGTGTAAAAGACAGCAATTCCCAGAGTTATATCCTCCACTTTCTTGTGGTCCAGGCCATATCCAGGATCAACCCTTGTGTTGGTGCTAGGAATTGAAAAGAAGGGAAGAGCATTCTTGAAAGTCCATAGTTTTGAAATGCAGCAGAAATCTCCAGTCTTAAACTTACTTCTGGAACCTAGAAACCTAAATTATCTTAGACCAGATAAGTTTTATTCACTCTCAGGTTTTTCAAGTGTTGTAGAAAAATTTGTTTGGAGGTTTGGATGGATAACTCTTGCTTCTAAAACATGATCTATTCGGAATAGTATACTAAGCAAAGTTCACTGAGCTAAATTAGATTAATGATGGACAGGTTCCTGAAGACAAGCAAATAACTTATTAGCGTCTACATTTCTTAAGTCTGTGGAGTCTTGACTTCTAAATATTCTTTGCTTGTGACTTTAGAGAGCAGAGAGCCTTGCTATCTCAATGCCTGAATGTTTGCTTTGGGGTCACCGTATTTCTTGAGCTATGCATGCCATTTGAGTCTTAAGAAGGGAAAAATATTTCTAAGACATGACTTCTACAAATAGAGAATAAAAGTTTTTTAATTTTTTCATTTTTATATTGGCATGAAACATAGCTGTTCAGTCTGCCTTTTGGAGGTATTGAGAAAACACTCCAAGGTTAATTTTATATTTTTGTGCCATATGGACATAACCTCATCTCTTAATAACACCTGATCATAGGATGTATTTTTCTACTTTGTGGCATGGAGTTTTGGGGGATAATTATTAGTAAATAATGTTATGTGTAAAGACTCAAAGAGAGCTAATATCTTTAGCAAAGACAAACCATAGCAATTGCATGAACAAAGATCTAGCCTACAGCTTAAAATGTTTAAAAAATTTTAAAGATTGCAAAAACTGAATAAAGAAAAACAAGAACCTGACATAGTTTGTGTTGTGAAAATAAAGCACCTGTTTACCTTAATAAGACCCTCTACTTTGAGACCTGTTATGAGATTCAGCCTTTATTCCTAGAGTGAAATAAAAGACTCACGGACATTTTAACAAGTTATCATTTGCTCACTGACATTAATGAAGGCAGGAGGCTTTATTTCACATAAATTGTTAACATTGACAGTAGAAATAAAAGTAAATTCTAATTATTATACTAGTCACCCTTTCTGTCACCTGTGTTAGCCTGAGTTGGGTCTTTATCCTTGACACACTTATCAGAGAAGTTTTGAATATTTTACTACAAGGCTTTTGTTATACTTTTTGAAAATCACCACTTCTTGAATGAATGAACCTATTTGTTTTTAACTAGATGGAACATTCTCAAAAAGATGATGGGAGCTCTAAATCACATTCCCTCTTTCCCCATCTAACAAGAATCAAATGTTGTACCAGCAATGATCAGAAACGGGACATCAGTACATGAGCTTCTTGCTTTTTAAAAAATGCAGCACATATCAGGGAAGACAAACTATGATCTGAATCTTATTAGCATGATCAAGGGATGACAAAAGAGTACTGGGCTGTGGGTCAGGAGACTTGAGTTCTAGGCTGGGCTCTGCCACTACCTGTGTGATCTCACACAGATCATTTTTGGCCTCAGTTTTCTGACTTGTTTTCAAAGAGCTAGATTGGTGTAGATGACTACTCAGTTCCCTCACAGTTCTAAAAGCTCATGATTCTGTGCTTTACATCCCTATCTATGAGATGGTTTTGTTCCCTCAGTTTGTTCACACCCCTTCCTCTAATCTCACTGAGTGTCCTTAACATACAGGTGATGGAACACCTTGACCTTTATTCTGGAAAATAGACCCAGACCAGGAAATTTTTCATAGTGCCAATGATTTCTAAGGGTACCGGACTCTTCTGCACCCCATTACCAGGAAACACACACATATACACAAAATGAAAGTAACTGTATTCTACAGACTGCTGGACAAATGTCTGAAATTATTCTGACCTACCTAGAAACCATCTTACCTTCTTCTTTCCTCTTTGCTTTATGAGTTTGTTGTCTGGTTGATCTGCTTCCATTCCTTTCACTTTGAAATTTTTCAGGAAAACACAAATAGTATTAATATTGGGTTAGCATTAAATAATAAAGAAGGAGAGGCTTGAACGTCTACATCTTCCCACTCCCCTCAATCCCCATCACCAACAAAAAGATACAGAAACACAAAAGAGACAAGTGCTACAGTAAACCTCTGTGCCCCCCCAAAGTATGCATACATAATATAACATAGCCTATCAGTTTGTTTCCATATTTGTCCTAGCTGTAAGTCACAAGTCATTTTGATACAAATAATACTTGTGAATAAGCTGTAAAAATACTCACCGAGTAACATGGAAGCTGTCCCTGGAAGTGACAACGTGCTGTCATGAATGATGAAATATCCTTTTTGTAAAAGGCAATTGTGTTGATTGTAGAAAAAGAAATGAGCTTTCCTAGGTTTCTTCCATCTCTGATGGTGGTTTTTTAAACAGGAAAGCTCCTGTACAGAGATGCTAGGCCACATATTTCATTTCAACTTTCATTTACAGTTGTTGTTGTTGTGGGGGAAAAACATTTTAATCAGTTTCTGTATGAAGGTCAGATAACACTGTGAACAAAAGTAATTTATTTATGATAATATCAAAACAGAAACATTGCTGCACTTAAATTATGAAGCATGTTTCTTTTATCTGCAATACGATTGTATGTATGACTTAGTAGAATCTGGGGGTATATCTTATTTATGCTACTGGTAAACTCAAGAAATTCTCTTCTCCTCAAGGCCTGAAGTTCTGACATTGGCTAAGAATAAGACCAGATGATATTGTGTGATGGGGTATAAATTAAGCTATTTTTAAAGGAGGTATGGGAACTATTTTACGTGTTTGGAGTTTTATTTGCTAAACTGAAGCAGCATTGACATCGCATTTTGTTCATACTTGTATTATTGTATTTATCCTGACTTGTTGTAATTGATTTGTTTATTATCTGTCTCCTCTTTGATGTTCTTTATGACAGGGCTCATGCCTGCCTTCTTCCCTGAATTTCTTCCACAAATACTTATAGAACACTTACTTTTGCCAGGCACTGTTCTAGGCCTAGAGAGAGATAGCAGTGAACAAAGCAGGCAAGAATGCCTGTCCTTATGTAGCTTCCCTGTCTCATTCCTCTCTATATCCCTAGAACATAACATAAAGAGTAACATTTCTCGTTCTAGCAAGCAAGAAACATTCGTTGGATTGAAGTCAAGAAACTATTATGGCTAAATTTGAAACTCCCTTATATTCCTCTCCCTTATTGCCAACACTATGCATATAATTTCTATTTGTACATACATTAATATTTAGTTCTAACATTCAATCAGTGTTTCTTCCTTTCCTAAGTTTCTATACCTTTGTCTCCATCACTGGTGTCTATCTAACACCATTGTATATGAAACAGCTTCTGAGAGTGTTATGATATCTTGGTTGCCTTGTTTAGACTTAGCACACTGAAGGAAGTGCTCTTTCATCCAATCAATCAATGTTTACTGATCACCTAGGATTATGAGGCACTGTGAAAGACACAGTATAAAATATCAAATAAGACAGGTGTACTTCTGCCTTCTTGAAGCTTACAGTCTATTGGTGAAGACAAGCAGTAAACAAGTAAATAAATATATTATTACAACATTTGATAATTGCTGTGGAGGCAATGAACAGGGCGTTTGATTGAGAGTGAAGGGAGGAGTGGCCAACTAAAGTAGAATGGTTAAGGAAGGCATCTCCAAAGAGGTGACATTTAAGTAGAAATCCATAGGATGAGCAATAGACAACCATGTAAAAAGTTGGGGGACCAAGTGTTAAGGGAAGAAGGGACAGCATGTGCCAAGCTGCTGAGGTGGCAAAGAGCACCTGGGGAGAAGGCAGTGTAGTTGGAGTTTAGAGAATGAGGAGGAAGGTAATTAAATTAGAGAAGTAGCAAGGCAGCAAGATAATGCAGCCTCTTACATGATGCCATTTTAAGGCACTTAGAGTGTATCCAGAAGAAATGAGGAGTCATTGAAAGATTTTAAGCTGGAGAGTGACATGAGCAGATTTATGTTTTGAAAATATTACTCTGGAGGCTGTATAGGGAACAGAGTTGGGTGTAAGTGAAGATTCATGGAAAACAGTTGGGGGCGGCTGTGGTGGTCTAGGAGAGAGATAGTAGTGACTTCAACCAGTGTGATTCCAGGGGAGATGAAGAGAAACGTCAGATTTGGGAGATATTTTGGAAATAATGTTAATTAGACTTAGTTGGATTTAATGTGGGAGTTAGAAGGAGGAGTCAGTTGTGATGCCTAGGCATTGACTGGCTGGCTGGAGATGCCATGTGCCGAGATAGGGACAACACAGGGCATGGGAGAAAGTTGGATGGATATGAAATGCATTTTAATGATGATAATCATGGTGGCAATGGTGGTAGACTTACCAAAGTTGGAGGGAAGATAAAAAGGAAAATCTGGCAACTGTCAGTGATTTTTCTTTAGCTTGTTGGAGAAGGTCCAACATATTTCACATATTTCAACTCTGCAGGCTATCTTGATGCTTGACCTATTTTGTCTTTTTCTCTTACACTCCACCTCACGAAAGTGACCAGGATTACATATTCTCTGAATATACTGTTAAGAATTAGATTTCTCTCTTGATCCAGGAAGCTATGAGAATATTCAAGTCTTAAAGAGTAGAGAGAGTAATTCTCAAAAGGTAACAACTTTCCATTTGTCATCAGATTGTACAAATGTTCCAACTAGGTAATATATTCCTAGATCAGTATCAAACTAGTGTTCAAGGAGCTCCTATATAAAACTCACCTGGGAATGCTCGTTCAAAATGAAGATCCTTATCTAGCAAACTAATCAGAATCTCTGGGGATAGAGCCCAGGAATCTCAGTTGTCTCAGTTGTATTACAGGCTGACATGAAAAGCATTGTTGTAGAGGAGGTATTCTTAAACTTTTTGATGCTTTGGTCCCTTTTGGTGGTCTTGTGAAACCCACAGATCTCTTCTCAGAAAAATATTAATACCTGGTTCAAATAAAATACACAGGATCACAAAGGAAACCAATTATATTGAAATAGTTATCAAAATATTTTTAAAACAAATTTTATATAGTAATTTACATGCTTTTTATTAGCACATTAATGAGGTCTAGCAGCAAGTATTATATTACCATAACTTGAAGTAGTAGATGAATGTAAATATTTCGAGACATCTGCCACAATTATAATGTGATCTAAAATTATCTGTGATTTCTATTAGTGACAAAGTTACAGGTTCAGGTAATACTACTATGGTTTGTTGCCTAGACTCATAATGGAAGGAAATGCTAAATTTCCATCAGAAGTAAGTGAAGAAAATTGTTTAGTTTGGCTCTTATGCCCCTGAGTGTACCTGGCTAGGCTTGTCTGCACACCCTTGTTATTGTCCCCTCCTTTTGTACCTAGGCTCTTCCAGAGGGTGGCTTTGGAGAAGACTTTAGATTGTTACTATTTTGTGTCTGTAAAGGAAGAGCATTTTCAGGACAGAGAGAGGCATTGTAGGATGAGGGACTACCATGTGCAGTAATTACGGAGTAAGAAAAGAGGCTGGGATTTAAAAACAGTGAGGAGTTCAAAATAGCTGAGGCTGAGGATGGGTGAGTAGAGAGGCAGAAGATGTAGAGGTGGGTTGACCTAAGTCCATGGAAGGTTTTCCCACTGCATGTATGAGCTTGGATTTCATGATGGAATTAGCAGGTAGCTAGAGAGAACT
Organism: Balaenoptera physalus; assembly: GCF_965194825.1. NCBI lineage: Eukaryota > Metazoa > Chordata > Mammalia > Artiodactyla > Balaenopteridae > Balaenoptera > Balaenoptera physalus. The sequence continues at coordinate 92,615,620 of NC_138903.1, forward strand.
TTATAATGAAGAGAGACCTGGTAAAGTGTATTTATTAGGAAAATACGGTTGACCCTTGAATAACATGGCTTGAATTGCCAAGGGGCCACTTGTATGCAGAGTTTTTTCAATAGTGTATACAATACTACAGGATCCATGGTTGGTTGAATCTGCAGATGCAGAACCATGGATACAGAGGGCCGACTATGGGATTTGAGTGCCGTGGATTTTGGAGTCCCTGTTGGGTCCTGGAACCAATCCCCTGAGGATACCGAGGGATGACTAAACCTTCAGGCAAAATGAAGGATGGATTGGAGGAAGCCAGACCATTTCTGAGGCTTTGGTAAATGCCCAATTGAGGAAAATATGGTTCTCTGAAGTAAGGCAATGGTCATGGGACAGAGAAGATGGAAAATATACGAGAGATTCATGTGCCGTGAAGAAGCGAAGTTTGGGGTGACTTTGAAGGTTCTAGCTTTGGAGAAGATGTAAATGGAAACACCATTAACAGAGGTACCAATCATGAGAGGAACAGCAGATTTTGGGGGGAAAGTTTTTAGTTCTGTTTTGGATAGCCTGAGTTTTAAGTGCCTATTGAATGTCAAATGAGAGATGAATGGAGTTTGTATTTTTACCATTACTCATAGTAATCTTTTAGGTGAATTTTTTTAAACATTCTTTTTGTCTAGAAATTGACAAATTGTCTTCACAGAAATTATGGGGTAGTTAGGATTCAGAAATATTTAGGATTAAGCATTATATTGTTCTTTCAGTACATTTTTAATGAAATGTCAACCAATGGCTGTCCTCCAAAGAGTGAGTGAGTTAGTTCTTCTGGATTAAAAAAATATCCTTCTATAATTATAGTAATGGATCCTGGTAATGGAGAATATCAGTAGTCTTGTGTTCCTGTACCAAAGGCTTAGATGTTTTTTGTGTTCTCCACCTGCCCATCTATTATAACTGCTGGAAGACAGAGGACTATAGGTAGGGTGGGAGCAGCAAACAGCAGAAGTGGTGTGCAGCCAGTTTTTATAACAGCTCTGTGGCTTGCACACGATTCTCAGCAACTGGTATGGACACAGGGAACTTGCTAGTTGCGGCCATCTCCATATTCATTGCCCTTTCAGGTTTTGAGATCTAGGATAAGGGGAGAGTTTTCCTGTGAAAGTGGGATGTTGAAATGCAGGATTGACTTAAGAGAATTGTGAGGGAAGTGATGTTTCCCTTTGGTATTCTTTTCTCCTCAGCCTAGCTATTTCAAATCCCTTTACCTGGTGCTTTTGTGTTAGGTCCTGGTTGGGTCATAGACCCCACTTTAGCATCTTTCCTAGACTTGTGCTTTCTGATAGGCATTGTTCCTTTGAACTTTATCCTTCCATGATAAAATCTCTTGTTCCTATATTTGATAAACTAATCTATGCACATATTTATGGTTACATATTATGGTTTAAAATGTGCTGTCACTTCCAAGTAACAATTACATTTTAAGAGGGGTCTTGGGACAATGCTTTAACCTAAAGGAGTTACACTAATGGTTGGGACTGTAGGTATCATGGTAGTTGGGGCTCAGTGGTCTTTCCTAACAACTTAAAAATAATATTAATAGCATACACGTGTGAAGGACACTCAGCAGATACAGAAGAAAACATATTCGTTTGTAAAGGCTGAAGGAATAGAGTGGAACTAGATATACCAGGCAGAATTCATTTATAGGCGCTTTAAAGAAAGAGAGCAGAGGAGTTATTTTTGAAGATGGTGATAGAAATGGAGTGGAATGGGGTGATAAGATGTTGTACGTTTTAGTTGAAATGACTTTGAGAGAAGGGACCATGCCTTTAAGTTTGTGTCCTCCATGAGGCCTGGAAGAATGATTTATACACAGTGTGTAGTGATGGTTAGTTTAAATGAATGAGCAGATCCATGCAGGAGAATTATTGATTTAGAAAATAAACCTTCTGTATGTTTATTTTTACCTTGAAGAGTCCCCTAAACCCAGATAGAGTTTTTAAAAATAACTTCCATGGATTTAGTGTATATACACACACACACACAATCATTTAAAGAGGTTGGTTGAGATACCCAATGAATTGGGCAAAAATGAAGGCCCATTTATTCCTCAATGAACTCCAGACTGAGGGAAAGTTCTATGACTCATAACAAGTAGTGCTGACGAGGGAGCCTCTAGGTTGTCCATTCATCTCTGTGAGATGTGAGGTTATTTTGTGTGTTTTGTTTGGCTTTTTAAATGTTGACAAGTCTCAGGTGTATGTTAATAGAAATGCTGTGATCAGAAGTCTATTAGAACAGCATCTGGGAAGGAAAACTCATGTTAAGAAATCAGCAGTAGGAGAGAGAGAGAAAAAATGCAAACAAAACCCTTTTGGTGACATAAAGCACAAGCTGGTTGGGAGCAAAGGGAGGGAAGAGATGATAGAAATCCTCATTAAAATTAAAAACCACAGAAAAGTGGAGAATAGCATAAACAGCAATGCAACATAAATCATTATCTACAAGACTAACAAAAAGACAAAAGAATTAGCATTGCCAGCTCATGCTTTATGTAGAAAACAGTAATTTGTTTCCTAGAGGTATTTTTGACTTGAAACCTAGCAAAGGAAAACTGCCATCAAGCCTGAGCCTTGTTTTAATGAGTATCTTGTATGTACAGCAGTAGTATAGAACTAGAAGCTACAAAGCTCTTCAGAGTATTAGTAAATCAAGTATTGTGCTGGGAAAATAGAACGGTGAAAGCACGTTCACCTATTCAAAAGTAGGAACAGTAGTAAAATTCTTTTTGATTACAGAGTTTCCATTAATTTAGGCTTTGGATAAGATGTACAAACAAAGGAGGAGTTATCTGTATTACTATCCAAGAAAGATTATTAAAGATTATTAAAGAACTATGTATTTATTGACCACTTTCTGTATGCATAATACTGCACTAAATACCATGGAGAAGATGATATACAAATAAACGAAGACAGACATTGAAGAAATATTCACAAATGTGCTGGGCGTTATCATGGAGAGATTCAGGTGCAATAGAAATGTTAAAGGGAGGGATTTTTGTCAGACCCGCAAATCAGAGGAAACACTCTGGAGGACTTGTATATTTACTGAGACTTGAAAGATGAGAAAAGTTAGCTAAGTGAAAAAGTACTAGCATTCTAGTCAGAAGGGAGAACGTGTGTGGGGTCCTGGAAATGAGAAAAAATATGACATATTCTAGGGATCTTATGAAGTGTGGCTGAAGCATAAGAAATTATGTGGAGTTTTGCTGGATGTGAGACTGGGCAGTAAGGCAGCAGTCATACTGTGAGGGGCCTTGTAGACCATATTAAGGATGTTAGCCTTTATTCTAAAGACAGTGGGGATCCATGAAAGGTTTTAAGAACATAAAATGACTGATAGTAAGTGCATTAAAAGAGATGGTAAGGTCAACTTGGAAGTCAGTTTAGTATCCATGTTTGGACCATACTTGTACCCATGCTAGTACCCATGCTAGTACCCATGCTTGGCTTTTGGACTGTGCTTACCAGACTTTGACATGGAATAATCCATTTGTATGCCATGAAACTTTTGAAACCAGCTCATGATTGTCAATCAAGTACCTCAAGAGATTATGCCCGGGTTGACTTTATGGTTCCAACTTTAATAAGCAAATATATATTAGGAAATGTTTGTTTTCACTTAGAGTGGGTAGTAGCCAATCAAATGGTTCTTCCTGATATAGGAAGGAAGGGAACAGAGAGAAAAGGAAGAGATATATGACCCATTAGCAAGATGTACTGTGAACAGTACTCAGTAGTTTTGCCATACATTGTCAGTGGATGAAGTGTGATTAAGGAGATTTGGATTTGGTTATATTATTTTTAATTTGACTTACCATTGTAACCTCCTTAGGGAATCCCTTACATTAGTCATGCCTTAGTTCTTCTATTGTAAAGGCTCTCTGGCCTGAAACCAAATATTATGCAGGTTCACTTAATGAAATCATGTTATTTAGGGTATCTTGAGCTCCAGAGAAAGGTATCTCATTCAAGAAGTCTTGATTACAATTGTTGTCTTCTGCTTATTTGCTCCTCAGTTTCTTAGAAGAGAAACATGTTTTGAAGAAATTGCTTTAATAGGGACTTGGTGATATAAGCAGGCTGCCTCATAATATTCACACTTCTCTTATTGCAATATTGAGTATGTATCTTTGGTGGGTCTCTTATGGCAGGTGTATTGACTTTCTTCTCCCTCCTGGTGTTGGTGTAATATTTTTGCAGAACGGCAGAGGGTACTGTGAATATATCCTGATTTAAGATGTGAACAGGAAGAAAGGTGTTTGCTCCAACTTTGCCTTATACTCTAGAGCAGATGTCCAGATATGGTTGTAAGAGAATGTCAGTCATGTAGCAAACCCTGTCAACTTCCTGTCTCTTCTCAAAGCTACAATAACTAATACCATTTTCCCCACTTAGGGTCACTAATATATGGCTTTTATATAGAGAGGTGATACTAAACTATCAGCAGTATAAGGTAGCTCTGACTTTTTTTCACTAGTAGATGGGTTGCATTTGAGCTTTTTGCTCATCTTACTTCTCTGAGAACCAGTGTAATGCTTTTGAAGGACAATGGTCAAGGTGAGGCTTTTGGTCTATGGCTGTGCTACAGAGCAAGTCTCACTGTCCTACATGGGATCTAACTGCAATTCTTACTCAGTACTGTGCTCAATTTGTCTGAGGTTGCTAGCAGTACCAGTGGATCTCAAAAGGCAGAACTCACTCACAAAAATGGGCCTTACCTATTTAGTCAATGAACAAAAATATAGCTGAATAGTATGCAGATGTCTCCTGTTGCAATGAGAACGTACATTTTTATGACCTGTTTTATGGATCTCTTAAGGAAATAAGATCCTGGATTTTTGTATTCTGTTTCCACCCACAGTCTCTCATTGTTTTCTTTAATGGTAGCCTGCTAAGTCAAATACTGATCACCAAATTGCTTGTCACAACTTTCAGTTTGATTGAGACTTGTAAGCTTTTTTAATGTTTTGTCTTTGTAATGTCTAGAAACTTGCCTTTACATTGCAATGTTGTTGTATTTAATCATGGCTTACAATAATCTATTGATGATATTTTACTTTTAAACAGTAAGGGAGGTATGCTATAATCTGTTGGCAAGACTGTATATTTTATACTTTTCTAGGTTAAAGGGAAAAGCAGTTGTTTGAACTCTAGACATTTGGCATCACGGCCTGTCATCCTGGGCATTTGCCCAGTCTGCTTGATGGAAGTCATCCCAGTCTGAATATACATTGGTTCCAAAGGACAGGTGGCTTCTGGAGTAGCTCAAGACATATACTTTTAGGTTTATAAAACACGGTGAAGGATAGTAGTATGCAGGAACCACTTGGTCTGGCTAGTAAGAGCTGATTGTGTGCATTTCTTCCCAACACTGTGTTGAATGACATAATGTTGGTAGATTGAAATCGGCCATGGTGGGAATATTTACACCACAAGAATAAGCAAGAGCTTCCCTTCTACTTGGAGAGCTAGTTGTTAAACCTTTACCAGCATACCATTGGCTGGGGGCCATTATTCCAGCCATTGAAGCCTATCCCAGAATAGACTTGACATGCTCCATTCTAGTCCTGGGATTGGTACTGACCCAGACTTGCCAGGGTGTTTTTGGGGGCAATCTTGAGGAATAAGCCAGTTCAAATGCATACTTTTGAAACTGGGTGAGAAACAGCTAAGTCATTTGAAAGATGAAGGACCAGGATGGGGCTGAATTACTGTTCAGTTTATTGCATTCACAGCAATGTTGTCTAGCAGACTGATTCCAGGTGCTAGGCATTTACTGTAAATAAGAAATGTAGAATCCTTTGTTGCTGGAACAATTTACCAAACAAGTACCTTCCTGTCCCATGGCAAAGGCATAAGGGAAACAAAAGAAGCCCTCAACTTGAGTATGCTCTATAAGTGGTTCAGCTCACTGGCAGGCACTGATGTATTGCATGTGTATCCATCCCATTCCTGCAGATTCTCTTGACTTAATGATTGTCAAAACACTGTGTAAATAGTCAATGATATTGAAGATGGCAATTTCCATAAACTGTATTTTTTTCCTTTTTCCACAAAAAAGGACTTCCTCTGTTTTTTTCAGAAGAATGTCTCAGACACCTGGGTTTTAGTGCTTTAATTTTTAGAATGAAAATTCATTCTACTTGGCAGTTAATATTTTTGACTTTCAGAACACTTTTGGAATAGTCCTTGACTTGAAAACTTTTCAGGGGTAAAAAAATATTTGCACCACATATAATAAACATAGGCATAATTTCATTATAAAACATTTGAAAAAGGAAATACATGAATGGAAAATAAGACAAAGGATATGAAAAAAGATATTTACAGAAAAAAGGAAATATAAGTAGTAAATACGTGAAAAGTTGCTCTATCTCACTCATAATTGAAAATGTAAATGCAAATTAAAATATGTCAATGTGGGTTGAGATTGTGAGGCAGATAAACATTCTTATATGCTATTTGTGGGAGTATAAATTGGTATTAGATTTATTGCAGCATATTTGGTAATATTTTTTAAAATATAAAATCCATTTAGCTTTGCATCCAACATTCTTAGAATTTATCTTACAGATATATCTGCATATGAACATAATACACATATACACACGTGTGCACACATACATATATACACACAAGGGTATTCAGTATAAATTTTAAAATTTATGTTATATATAAAATGATATCTGTACAGACTAATATCAAGTAGTTGGCAGTAGTTACCTCTGTTAATTGTGGAAAGGTGGTGTGAGAAGGGAGATAACACTCTTTACTATATATACTTCTATACATTGGAGATAACACTCTATATACTTCTATACCATTTGAATGTTTGATAATAAGCGGATATTACTTTTGTATCTAAACTATCTTGGAAAATAGTTTTGTTTTTATGCTGGTCTACAAGCTTGTGCCCCTTTACCAACAACATACTTTGAACTTATCCCTATTTTACTCTTTCCAGTGGCTACACAGCATTCCACCTTGTTGATGATCCATCCTTTATCCATCCATCTTTCCTTTCATCTTCCCTTACTTCCTTCTATTCATCCATCCATCTATCTACATGTTCATCTATTCACCTACCTATCCACCAAATTACTTTTTGCTTGTTTATTTAAACCATTTCCTTTCCAAATTATAGAAGCAATGCTTGTCCTTAGCCAAAACAACAAACAAGCAAACATAAAAATAACGAAAAAGGATATAGTTAGAGAAGGGTATAAAAGAAAAAAAAAAAAAAACAATTACAGCCTAGTCTCATTCCCCAGAGGCAACTACTGTTGACAGTTTCTGTTCTTGTGATTACTTTTATACCATTAAGTAATAGGCTTATGATTAGTATAATATTTATATCAATATTATTATATTATAGTATTAATATAATAATAACAAGTTTATCCCTTCATTGTCTCTTTTCTTCTCCTCCCTTCCCCTCTCATTTTTTTTTAACATCTTTATTGGATCATCTCATTTTTTTTTTTTGGGCTTTTTGTGCCAGGCTCAGAAGAAATCCATGTGAGGAAATCTAACCCTGGCTTATTAATAATTTGGGACATTTGACCAAAATGTATATATAGAGCACACAATTAGAGTGTACTCAGCCTTGAAAAGAATGGGCAGAAACAGAGACGAAAATAAATATAGTTAGAGTAGGGTGAACAAATCAGGAAATGTGAGCCCTTTCCTATACCAGCCCCTTACCTAGAGCCTGAGAGGGCTAGGTTGTGGTTTGGTGTTTTAGCTGTGGCTGAAATTTTCAAGTAGAGTTCCTGGGACTCTTTAAGGCATGATAAAGTGGAAAGAATATGGCTTTGGAGTCCAAAAGACTTGATTTTGAATATCAGCTCCACCACTTGCTAGTTATGTGATCTTGGGGCAACTTGATTAACCTCTTTGGGTCCCAATGTCCTTATCTGTAATAGCAATTAAAACTTATTGATTGCTTACTATATGCCAGGTGTGATTCTATTTATGAAGTCCCTTATGTAATAGCACCTACCAGAGAAAGGTACTATTGTTATCTCATTTATGGATGAAAAAACAGATACAAACAGATTAAGTAACTTGCCTGAAGCCTACAGCTAGCAACTGACACAGCCAAGACTCATACTGAGGCAATCTGACTGAAGACTGTACAGTTATACTGTAATACAGTTATACTGTAGAGCACCTAGTATGGTATATGACACACAGTAGTGTTCAGTTTATATTTGTTTCTTTATTTTTTTTCCTTACCAGATTTACTGATTTTGTTCTTTCAACCCAAAGGAGCCTGTGTGACAAAGTCAAACTCCTCTTTCTGTTTTTTCAGAGAAGCAAGCCATTAAATGCTTTGCTTTAAACTCTGAATTCCTATACAAAGTGTTTAGTATTATCGTTTAAGGCATTAACAATACTTTGGCTCAGAGTAAGCTATTATACTTCGTAAAGATGTGAGCTATAGCCTATTACTTCCTCCTTGCAGTGTTTAAACTCAAGTATGTAGGAAGCTTGACAACATTCCTAGATATTCATATGTCCCCCATAGTGTCCAGAGGAACATGTGCAAATTGAGCCACAAAAATAGATCCATGCCTTCCAGAGTTCCCCAAAGCAGATAGACAAGTCAAGTTCAAGTAACAACCCTGTTTTGCATAAGAAATACATCTGTAGTTTTGCAGATGTAATACATCTGTAGAGAATTTATTTAGAAGAACTCAGATGAGGGAGATGGTGTGAACTTGTACAAAGGGCTATTATCAGTTATGTGAGATATGTTACCTCTTTAGGGTACTTTTGATAAATACTGTTTTCTCTTTCTTCACTGTTATCACTCTAGTCTGGGCCACTAACATCTCTCATCTGGACCATTACAGTAGCTTCCAAACTGACATCCCTGAATCCAGTCTTTTTCTTCCTCCAATCAGAAGAGTAGCCAGGATCTAAAAACTAGGCAAAGTGTCTGTGGTTTCTGGGAGGTTAAGCAAGTACAAAAGTACCACTTTTTGACTACTTTTTCTGTAGTGTGTACTTCCACCATTTCTGTACGTTTTAAGCTCTTCTTTCATGTTGCTTTAGCAATATCTTTTCATCATTGTCCTAATGGCCATCATGTCAACATATTACCTTTGAAAAACGGTACCATTTTGAGAATGCTACCCTACTGTCTCTGCTTCTGCTTTTAATCCATTATTATCACAGCAGCTAGAGTGATCTGTTCCAAAATAGTAAGTCAGATGGTGTCACTTCTTGCATAAAAACTTTGCTTCCCCCTGCATTTAGGGAAGGTTCAAATTCCTTACCAATGCCTATGATGCCCTGCAGGTCCTGGCTCCTGCTTACTTCTACAGCTTTCTCTCCTACCACTCTTCAATACACATTCTCTGCTTCAGTTACATTGATCTATCTTTGGTTGCGGAATCAGACCATCCTAATCTAGCCCTTGCACATCTTATTCTCTACAACTGGAACATTTCCATCCCCTTTGCCTAGTTTAAATCCTAAAGCCCAGATCTAGTGTCACTTCTTCAAGCAAGACTCCTTTGCCCACCACATATTAGATTGGGCCTCTAAGGACAACGCATATTTCCTTCTGATGCTTACTGTAGTTATAATAAATTAATTAATTGTTTAAAACATGTTTCTCTCAATAGAATGTTAGTTTCACAAGGAGAAGGATCATGTCTGTCTTTCTCACAATACTGTATCCTTAATGCCTGCTAAGTACATGTTGATTCTCAGTATTTATTGAATTAATTAAATTAAGGGATATTTAGATTGTAGTTGTATCATGTCTGTATGTGTGGGGGTGTATTTTATGACCCGCTTACATAATACTGTACTTGACTTCAAAGTCAGAGGTTCAGGTGATTTATTCTGATTTTACCAATGTCCAAACAGTCCTTTGGTAGGCCCAAGGGAATGTTAAATATAAGGTTGAAAATATTTGGAGGATTAATAATTTTTATGAAAAATAACTATGGATAGATACCGAGTAGCAATATATGCCCAGACATTAGCTCTTTTATTTTATTTTTTTCATACTAAGTTTGGCTCTTAGGAATAGAGCAATTTGCTAGGGAGTATAGATCAGTGTGCTCAATAAAAATCCTGCCAACTTTTCTATCTGTAAAGTGTGTCTCTAGGCTATAACTCAGTAAAAAAAAAAAAGTCCTCTTTTAATTGCAGATGAATTATTGGTTCCTGTCAGTTTGTTGCTATATAGGTAATGCAATTTGCTAAGCTCAGTTGGACCAGATTGTCTCTTACGGAATCTTTGATTGTTCCAATTGTGGTGTTTTGTAGATAACCTTGAGACAACTCCTTGCATATAGAACTGGGTTGGGCAGTGGAAAGCTAATTTTAATTTTATTGAGGGAAGTATTGGCTTGAATTAGTCTCTTAAAATCATGAATCCATGTGTCTATTTTAACATCACATGATCAGAATGTCAACAAAGGCCACAAATACCATTTTGCTTTTACTTATCTTTAATGACTTACCCAAGTATAAATATTTTGGTAACTCATCTTTAAGACTATCCATTCCTATTGTGAAAAAAGAACTCCCCAAATATCACCATGTGTCAGTGAGTGAACATAATAAGGCTGACGTGGTGAAGACTCTGATGACCTGATGCCATTTCAAGACACCTTAAGGCACCTAAAACCCAAATTATCTGAAAAGGGAGCCTGGTGTTGGAGGATTAAATCATAGGGACACTGGGTTGAATGAGTCCAGCAATTGCCAACCTGCATAGAATGTCTAAAAGGACTAACTTTAAGAATGATGGATTTGGCAAATAATCTAGGACTGTGATTTTGATGTGTAAACATATGGTTGAAAAGGGAAAAAATCCATCAACAATAATTTTCTATTATATCAAATGACTGATTTGACTGATTTTTAAACAGTTTCCTTGAGATATAATTTATACATCATACAATTCATTGATTTAAAGTGTGTAATTCAGTAATTTTTAGTATATTCAGAGATGTGCAGCAATTATCACTATCTAACCCCTTGATAACCACTAGTCTGCTTTCGGTCTCTCTGAATTTGCCAATCTGGACATTGCATAAAAACAGAATCATTCAATATGTGGTTTCTTGTGACTGGTTTTTTTCACTTAGCAGAATGTTTCCAACATTAATCTATATGGATCATTGTATCATTACTCCATTCCTTTTCATTGCCCAGTAAGATTTTATTGTATATCACCTTTTATATATCTATTCATCAGTTGATGGACATTTAAATTGTTTCTACTTCCTGGCTATTATGAATAATGCTGCTATAAACATTCCTGCATAAGTGTTTGTGTAGACATACATTTTCAATTTTTAAAGTATATACTTAGAAATGATATCGCTGGGTCATTTGGCGATTCTATGTTTAACCTTATAAGGAGCTGCCAAACTCTTTTCCAAAGCAGCTGTGCCAATTTACATTAACACCAGTGAAGTATTAAGGTTCCAATTTCTCCACTTCTTCCCCAAACTTGTTATTATGTCCTTAACTATAGGCATCCTAGTGGGTGTTAAGTGCTATCTCATTGTGATTTTCATTTTCTTAATGGCTAATGATGAGCAACTTTTCATGTGGTTATTGCCTATTTGTATATCAATTTGGAGAAATGTCTATTCAGATACTTCGGCAATTTTAAAGTTGGATTATTTGTGTTTTATCATTGAGTTGTAAGAGTTCTTTATATATTCTAGGTACAATTCCCTTATCAGATATGTGATTTATAAGTATTTTTTCCCATTCTGTGGGTTGTCTTTTCATTTTCTTTATGGTATTGTTTGTAGCACAAAGTTTTAAATTTTCAGCGGAATTCAATTGATCTATTTTTTCTCTTGTTGCTTGTACTTTTGATGTCATATCTAAGATGTTTTGCCTAAACCAAAGTCACAAAGATTTAGTCCTATATTTTATGCTAAGAATTTTGCTGTTTTAGCTCTTATGTTTAGTTCTAGGACCCATTTTTTTGAGTTCATTTTTGTATATGATATGAAGTAGGGGATCTAAATTCATCCTTTTGCGTGTGGCTATTCAGATGCCCCTACACCATACATTGAGAAGACCATTATTTCCTTCACTAAATGGTCTTGACACTCTTGAAAATCAATTGACCAAAAGTTTATGTTCTGAACTCTCAATTCTGCCATTGATCTGTATGTTATCCTTATGCCAGTACTAAACTATCTTGATTGCTGTAGTTTTGTGGTAAGTTTTAAAATTGGGAAGTATGTCTTCCAACCTTTTTCCTTTTCAACAATGTTTTGGCTATTCTGGGTCTGTTGCATTTTCATATAAATTTTAGAATCAACTTGTCAATTCCTGTAAAAAAGGAGCTGGGATCTTGCTAGGAATAGCATTAAATCTATATGTTGATTTGGGGAATATTTCCTTCTTAACAATATCAAGTCTTCTGATCCATAAACATGGAATGTCTTTCTCTTTAGACATTAAACTTTTTCAGTAATTTTTTTGCAGTTTTCAGAATATGAGTCTTGTCCTTTTTGGGTTAAATTTAGTCCTAAGACTTTTCTTATTTTTGATGCTCTTTTAAATGGAATTGTTTTCTTAATTCCTATTGCAGTATATTCATGGATAATGTATAGAAATACCATTGGATTTTGTGTGTTGATCTTGTATCTTGTAACCTTGCTGAGCTAGTTAATTCTAGTGGTTTTTAGTTGATATCTTAGGATTTTTATACACAAAATAATATCATCTGCAAGTAGAGATAGTTTTTATGTTCCTTCCAGTCTAGATACCTTTTATTATTTTTCTTGTCTAATTACCTGTGTATAACCTCCAGTGCATTGTTGAATAAAAGTAGTGAGAGCAGACATCCTTGTCGTGTTCTTGATCTTAGGGGGAAAGATTTCAGTATTTTACCATTGCTTATGATGTTACTTCTGGGTTTTTCACAGATGCCCTTTATCATGTTGAGGAATTTCCCTTTTATTCCTAATTTTCTAAGTGTTTTTGTCCTGAAAGGATGTTAGACTTTGTGAAATGCTTTTTCTGCTTCTGTTGAGATAATTATGTGATTAATTTCCTTTATTTTGTTGATATGGTGTATTGCATGGATTGATTTCTAGATGTTAGACCAAGTTTGTATTCCTGGGATGAATCCTACTAGGCCATGATGTATAATATGTATTATATGTTGCTCAATTCCATTTGCTAGTATTTTTTTTTTCAGTCTATATTCATAAAAGATACAGGTCTGTTGTTTTCTTTTCATGTGATGTCTCTCTCTGATGTTAGTATCAGGGTAATGCTGACCTAATAGAGTGTGTTGGGAATTATTCCCTCCTCTTTTAATTTTTGAGTTTATAGTAATTCTTCTTTAAATGTTTGGTAGAATTCACGAGTAAAGCTATCTGAGCCTGGGCTTTTCTTTCTGAGAAGTTTTTTGATTATTAATTTAATCTCCTTACTTGTTATAGGTCTATTCAGACTTTTACTTTTTCTTGGTCAGTTTTAGTAACTTGGTCAGTTTAGACAAACTTGGACAGTTTGTCTTTTCTACAAATTTGACCCTTTTATCTAATTTCTTGGCATACAGTTTTTCATAGTATTCCCTCATAATCATTTTTCCTCCTGTAAGGTCAGCAGTGATCAGTGATATCCTCTATTTGGTTTGACTCATTTAAAAAAATATACATTTATTTAAAACGTTGTCTGTTTGAGGGAATCATATCCATTATGATGAATATAATGTAAACTCTTACTCTATAATCCCACCACCCAAATTATAAGGTAAATATAAAGTACATTTCCTTCCAGGATGTGTGTGTGTGTTTCTCTCTCTAACTCGATGGCTCTCTATCTCTACACTTGACATACGCTTTTCATTAATTTTGTAGCTTATTTTCCCCCTAATTGCTTGATATCTAATGTCCTTTTTTCCCAGCTTATTGAGATATAGTTGACATATAACATTGTGTAAGTTTAAGGTGTACAATGTGTTGATTTGATACACTTATATATCTCAAAATGATTACCACCATAGCATTAGCTAACACTTCCATCCTGTCACATAATCACCCTTTCTCTTTTTGTGGTGAGAACATTTAAGATCTACTCTCTTAGCAACTTCCAAGTATATAATACAGTATTATTAGTTATAATCACCATGCTGTACAGTATATCCTCAGAACTTGTTAATCTTATAACTGGAAATTTGTACCATTTGACCAATATCTCCCAATTTCCCACACCTTCCAGCCCCTGATAGTCACCATTCTATTTTCTGTTTCTCTGAGTTCAGTTTTTATAGATTCCACAAATAAGTTATATCATATAGTATTAGTCTTTCTCTGTCTGACTTACTTCACTTAGCCTAATGCCCTCAAGGTTCATCGAAGTTGTCACAAATGGCAGAATTCCCTTCTTTCTTATGGCTGAATCACATTCCATTGTGTGTGTGTGTATACATCCATCCATCCATACACACACACACACACACACACACACACACACACACACACAACACATATTCTTTATCTATTCATTTTTAACAGATACTTCAGTTGTTTTCATACCTTGGCTATGGTGAATAATGCTGAGATAAATATGGGGGTAGAGATATCTCTTCTTGATCCTGTTTTCATTTCCTTTTGTAGCCTCCTTTAAACTTCACATAACAAGAATTTTGTCATATTGTTAAAATCATCTTTAATAATTTTAATAATATGCTTAGTATGTTACTATATGGATATAATATAAATTAATCTCCCTTCTATTTTTGAACTTTAAACTTGTATCTTAAGTTTTGATGTTATAAAACATACTGCAGTCTTTGTGCATAATCTTTTTACAAATATCATTCTGCACTTAGTTTTGTATCTTGGCTTCCCTTAGCATTATGTCAAGAGCATTTCCAATATCATTAAAAGTTTGAACACTTAATTGTTAATGACTATATAATCTTCCACCATATGAGTATGCCATAATTTTATTTAACAAATCTCCTATTATTGGACATTTGGATTATTTCCAACTTTGGTATATAACTATGGCTGAGATGAACATAATAGTGCATAAATCTTTAGTAACATTTTAGATTATTTTCTTAGATATACTGGATCAAAGGGTTTGAATTTTTGTTTTTGCCTGAAATTTTCCATTAAGGCAGAATCATGTTCTATCACAGAGACATACTGTAATTGATCTAACCCTTGCCATAGTTTTGGATAGCTTATATTTTTATCACTAGGGATAATGCTAGAATAACTTCTTTGCACATGTCTTTGATTGCATTATTGGAGATAGGTAATTTATAAAGGTTATTATATGAATATAATAGCTAATTTTCTCTCCAGAAAATGAATGACAATTTATATACTCACTGCCAGTATATGAGTGTATTTGTTCTTACATTGAGTATGTTATTTTAAAAACCGTTGTTAATTTGATAGATGCTACCAGTGTTTACCAGCAAAAAGGAGATAAAAAAATAGAACATCACTTGGAAGAAGGGGGTTAATTTTTTGAAAGACTTTATAAAAACAATTGGGATGACCCCAGGGTGTAGTTGGGCATTTATAGGAAAGTTTTGGGCTATATTGAAAAAATTATGAGAACACCAGGGGTCTGGAGACAAGATTTCCAAGTTAATAATCATGATGATGATAATAACATTTTTTATTATAAAAAAGAAGTACTGTTTATTTACTGAATTAATCTCTAGGAGACTACATTAAAATGCATATCACCAAGGGTCAGTCTTTAACTTTCTCTACTGGTTCATTTTCAGTGACAGTTATGTCTAGTGAACCAGTTGATACCTAGAACCCTAAAGAGGATAAAACAAGGATGTTTTAAAAGGGGAAAACATCAACAATTATTTCTGCAGAAAAAGTAAAGTAGGGTTACATAATTGGAGGGTGTAAGAAGATGCCTGGGTTCATGCTTTGTGGTGGCAGTGGACATGAGTTGTAGGACAGCAGGATAAATATTCCTCAATTCTGAAAACTAGGAGAGAAGCGAAGGAGAAAAGGGATACTTAAACTTTTATTTTGCCTAAGTGTAGCTTCAAAGTCTTATAACTAGCAGCCAGTGAAGAAAAATTATTAAATCATCAATGCATTGCCTCCATATAGAATGTGATCCCTTCTCTGCCCAAGACATGCGTACTTGTGCTGTACTGCTCTCCCCTATGACCTTGTCCACCTGGCAAACTTACGTTTTTTCCCCAAGTGTCACTTCCTCTGAAAAATCTTCTCTGACTTTCCTAAGCAGTAGAACAAAAACAGCACCAATAACAATAATTAACATGTACTGATGGCTGATTCTGTGTCTGATAATGGGTTAGGAATTTTACATGTATTATATATAATACAAACAACAACCTTATGAAGTGGGTGCTACTGTTACCACTATTTTCAGATTAGTAAATGGAAGGTCGCAGTGTATAGGTAACTCAGCCAAGGTCACAGAACTAGTAAAAAGTGAAACTGGGGCTCACAAGGCTACACTGTCCTACTTCACAGTGATCAATAACCCAGATAAGATATGATATGCACACTTCCATCATTCAAAAAAAAAATAAACCTCATATAATACAGTGCAGTAAATAATACTTTATCTCTCACTTAATATGACAAATATTATTTTATAATTGTTCATGGGGCACAATGTTTTCATCATCATTTTATAATTAAAAATATAGGAAACAGAATATGTAGAACATTTATCTAAACCCAGAAGCACAAATTAGATACACTACACTATTAGAGGAAAGTTCATTGATATAAATATTCTAACAGCTCCATGTTGTTTTTATTACTTGACATTTAGAGTTATATACAGTGTCCTTGATACTGAATATTTCAAGGAAGTTAACCCATTTCCCATGTTGATATGTCTGTCTATCAACAGTCAACTATTAGTGCTATTCCTGATAGGAAAATTTTTTTTTACAAAATATGGATTGTTTATTCTGCTTCCAATTGGCTGCTTGCTATAAGGAAAGTTACTTACCTCATTGAATGTCACTTTCCCCATATTTTACACCGAAGTAATGTTAATTTTTTTCCTTAACATACCATAAAACCTCAATTAGCTGTGGAAAAAGGAAGGTGTAAGGATTAATGGGATTAGAAAAGTTAGTTGGCATAGTAGTGAACTGAGAAGGTGCCCTTATAGCTACTACCACTCTATTGTTGAAAATCTTTTTACGGTAAGTCATAGAAACAATGGAAGTACAAGAATATTAGATAAAGTCAAATTTGTTAATGAATAACAAAACAGAGACCTTCAAGATGGCGGAGGAGTAAGAAGTGGAGATCACCTTCCTCCCCACAATACATCAGAAATACATCTACATGTGGAACAACTCTTACAGAACACCTACTAAACTCTGGCAGAAGACCTCAGACTTCCCAAAAGGCAAGAAACTCCCCACATACCTGGGTAGGGCAAAAGAAAAAAGAAAAAACAGAGACAAAAGAATAGGGACAGGACCTGCACCTCTGGGAAGGAGCTGTGAAGGAGGAAAAGTTTCCACACACTAGGAAGCTCCTTCACTGGTGGAGACGGGTGGCAGAGGGGGGAAGCTTTGGAGCCACGGAGGAGAGCGCAGCAACAGGGATGCAGAGGGCAAAGCGGAGAGATTCCCGCTCAGCCGGAGGGGCTTGTCTGCTCACCTGCCGGGGTGGGTGGGGGCTGGGAGCTGAGGCTCCGGCTTCGGAGTTCAGAGCCCAGAGAGAGGACTGGGGTTGACTGCGTGAACACAGCCTGAAGGAGGCTAGTGCGCCACAGCTAGCTGGGAGGGAGTCCGGGAAAAAGTCTGGAACTGCCTAAGAGGCAAGAGAACATCGATTCAGGGTGCGCGAGGAGAGGGGATTCAGAACACCGCCTAAACGAGCTCCAGAGACAGGCGCGAGTTTCAGCTATCAGCGCAGACACCAGAGACAGGTATGAAATGCTAAGGCTGCTGCTGCAGCCACCAAGAAGCCTGTGTGCAAGCACAGGTCACTATCCACACCTCCCCTCCCGGGAGCCTGTGCAGCCTGCCACTGCCAAGGTCCTGAGATCCAGGGACAACTTCCCCAGGAGGACACACGGCACACCTCAGGCTGTTGCAATGTCACACCAGCCTCTGCCACCGCAGGCTCGCACTGCATTCCGTACCCCTCCCTCCCCCCGGCCTGAGTGAGCCAGAGCCCCCTAATCAGCTGCTCCTTTAACCCTGTCCTGCCTGGGCTGGGAACAGATACCCTCAGGCGACCTACACGCAGAGGCAGGGCCAAATCCAAAGTGGAACCCCAGGAGCAGTGTGAAAAAAAGAAGAGAAAGGGAAATCTCTCCCAGCAGCCTCAGGAGCAGTGGATTAAATCTCCACAATTAACTTGATGTACCGAGCATCTCTGGAATACCTGAATAGACACCGAATCATCCGAAAAGTTAGGTGGTGGACTTCGGGAGCAACTGTAGATTGGGCTTTGCTTTCTGAACCTAATTTTTTCTGGTCTTATGTTTATCTTAGTATTTAGAGTTTATTATTATTGGTAGATTTGTTTATTGATTTGATCTCTTCCTTTTTTTAATATAAAGATATATATATATATATTTCCTTTTTCTCTTTTTTGTGAGTATGGATGTATATGCTTCTTTGTGTGATTTTATCTGTATAGCTTTGCTTTTACCATTTGTCTTAGGGGTCTGTCCCCGTTTTTTTTTTTTTTAGTATCGTTCTTAGCGCTTGATATCACTGGTGCAACAATTTACCTTCCCACCAACAGTGCAAGAGGGTTCCCTTTTCTCCACACCCTCTCCAGCATTTATTGTTTGTAGATTTTTTGATGATGGCCATTCTGACAGGTGTGAGGTGATATCTCATTGTAGTTTTGATTTGCATTTCTCTAATGATTAGTGATCTTGAGCATCCTTTAATGTGTTTGTTGGCAATCTGTATATCTTCTTTGGAGAAATGTCTATTTAGGTCTTCTGCCCATTTTTGTATTGGGTGTTTGTTTTTTTGATATTGAGCTGCATAAGCTGCTTGTAAATTTTGGAGATAAATCCTTTGTCAGTTGCTTCATTTGCAAGTATTTTCTCCCATTCTGAGGGTTGTCTTTTCGTCTTGTTTACAGTTTCCTTTGCTGTGCAAAAGCTTTCAAGTTTCATTAGGTCCCATTTGTTTATTTTTGTTTTTATTTCCAATTCTCTAGGATATGGGTCAAAAAGGATCTTGCTGTGATTTATGTCATAGAGTGTTCTGCCTATGTTTTCCTTTAAGAGTTTGATAGTGTCTGGCCTTACATTTAGGTCTTTAATCCTTTCTGAGTTTATTTTTATGTATGGTGTTAGGGAGTGTTCTCATTTCACTCTTTTACATGTAGCTGTCCAGTTTTCACAGCAACACTTATTGGAGAGGCTGTCTTTTCTCCACTCTATATTCTTGCCACCTTTATCAAATATAAGGTGACCATATGTGTATGGGTTTATCTCTGGGCTTTCTATCCTGTTCCATTGATCTATATTTCTGTTTTTGTGCCAGTACCATACTGTCTTGATTACTGTAGCTTTGTAGTATAGTCTGAAGCCAGGGAGCCTGATTCCTCCAGCTCCTTTTTTCTTTCCCAAGTTTGCTTTGGCTATTCAGGGTCTTTTGTGTTTCCATACAAATTGTTAAATATTTTCTTCTTGTTCTGTGAAAAATGCCAGTGGTAGTTTGATAGGGACTGCGTTGAATCTGTGGATTGCTTTGCACAGTAAAGCCATTTTCACAATGTTGATTCTTCCAATCCAAGAACATGGTATATCTCTCCGTCTATTTGTATCATCTTTAATTTGTTTCATGAGTGTCTTATAATTTTCTGCATACAGGTCTTTTGTCTCCTTAGGTAGGTTTATTCCTAGGTATTTTATTCTCTTTGTTGCAGTGGTAAATGGGAGTGTTTGCTTAATTTCACTTTCAGATTTTTCATCCTTCGTGTATAGGAATGCAAGAGATTTCTGTGCATTAATTTTGTGTCCTGCTACTTTACCAAATTCATTGATTAGCTCTATAGTTTTCTGGTAGCATCTTTTGGATTCTCTATGTATAGTATCATGTCATCTGCAAACAGTGACAGCTTTACTTCTTCTTTTCCGATTTGGATTCCTGTTATTTCTTTCTCTTCTCTGATTGCTGTGGCTAAAACTTCCAAAACTATGTTGAATAATAGTGGTGAGAGTGGGCAACCTTTTCTTGTTCCTGATCTTAGTGGAAATGGTTTCAGTTTTTCACCATTGAGGATAATGTTGGCTGTGGGTTTGTCATATATGGCCTTTATTATGTTGAGGTAAGTTCCCTCTATGCCTACTTTCTACAGGGTTTTTATCATAAATGGGTGTTGAATTTTGTCAAAAGCTTTCTCTGCATCTGTTGAGATGATCATATGGTTTTTCTCCTTCAATATGTTAACATGGTGTATCACATTGGTTGATTTGCGAATATTGAAGAATCCTTGCATTCCTGGGATAAACCCCACTTAATCATGGTGTATGATCCTTTTAATGTGCTGTTGGATTCTGTTTGCTAGTATTTTGTTGAGGATTTTTGCATCGATGTTCATCAGTGATATTGGCCTGTAGTTTTCTTTCTTTGTGACATCTTTGTCTGGTTTTGGTGTCAGGGTGATGGTGGCCTCGTAGAATTAGTTTGGGAGTGTTCCTCCCTCTGCAATATTTTGGAAGAGTTTGAGAAGGATAGGTGTTAGCTCTTCTCTAAATGTTTGATAGAATTCGCCTGTGAAGCCATCTGGTCCTGGGCTTTAGTTTGTTGGAAGATTTTAAATCACAGTTTCAGTTTCAATGCTTGTGATTGGTCTGTTCATATATTCTATTTTTTTCTGGTTCAGTCTCGAAAGTTTGTGCATTTCTGAGAATTTGTGCATTTCTTCCAGGTTATCCATTTTATTGGCATATAGTTGCTTGTAGTAATCTCTCATGATCCTTTGTATTTCTGCAGGGTCAGTTGTTACTTCTCCTTTTTCATTTCTAATTCTATTGATTTGAGTCTTCTCCCTTTTTTTCTTGATGAGTCTGGCTAATGGTTTATCAATTTTGTTTATCTTCTCAAAGAACCAGCTTTTAGTTTAATTGATCTTTGCTATCGTTTTTTTTCATTTCTTTTTCATTTATATCTGATCTGATATTTATGATTTTCCTTCCTTTTGCTAACTTTGGGGTTTTTTTGTTCTTCTTTCTCTAATTGCTTTAGGTGTAAGGTTACGTTGTTTATTTGAGCTGTTTCTTGTTTCTTGAGGTAGGATTGTATTGCTATAAACTTCCCTCTTAGAACTGCTTTTGTTGCATCCCATAGGTTTTGGGTCGTTGTGTTTTCATTTTCACTTGTTTCTAGGTATTTTTGATTTCGTCTTTGATTTTTCAAGTGATCTATTGGTTATTAAGTAGTGTACATTTTAGCCTCCATGTGTTTGTATTTTTTACAGATTTTTTTTCCTGTAATTGATATCTAGTCTCATAGCGTTGTGGTCCTAAAAGATACTTGATATGCTTTCAGTTTTCTCAAATTTACCAAGGCTTGATTTGTGACCCAAGATATGATCTATCCTGGAGAATTTTCCATGAGCACTTGAGAAGAAAGTGTATTCTGTTGTTTTTGGATGGAATGTCCTATAAATATCAATTAAGTCCATCTTGTTTAATGTATCATTTAAAGCTTGTGTTTCCTTATTTATTTTCATTTTGGATGATCTGTCCATTGGTGAAACTGGGGTGTTAATGTCCCCTAGTATGATTGTGTTACTGTCGATTTCCCCGTTTATGGCTGTTAGTATTTGCCTTATGTATTGAGGTGCTCCTATGTTGGGTGCATAAATATTTACAATAGTTTTATCTTCTTCTTGGATTGATCCCTTGATCATTATGTAGTTTCCTTCTTTGTCTCTTCTAATAGTCTTTGTTTTAAAGTCTATGTTGTCTGATATGAGAATTGCTACTCCAGCTTTCTTTTGAGTTCCATTTGCATGGAATATCTTTTCCATCCCCTCACTTTCAGTCTGTATATGTCCCTAGGTCTCAAGTGGGTTTCTTGTAGACAGCATATGTATGGGTCTTGGACAAACACATTTTTATTTTAGGAAGAAAAAGTTGAATGGTGAGGGATATAGTAACCACCTAGCAGTGAGTAATGACTGAAGACTTTTTCTCTAAACAGTATAAAAATTTATACCCACTATATTAAGTTTGCCGATTGGAGCAACCCTGGGTAAGATTTATCCCTCTTGCATGTGACACTTCTGGTTATATCTTAATGGTCAGAACTCACCTGTCCAGTTGCAAGGAAGGCTGGGAAATGAAGACTCCATTTTTGGGGACTACATGCCGAGCCAAAACCTGTGCGCTCTATGATTACTACAGGAAAAAGAAATAATAGTTTGAGAGATAGTCAGTTTTTGTCATGCCCCTGGAACTCTAGAGTTGCTCATAACCATTTTTTTCCTCTGTGTTTGCATCTCTTTTTACCCTTTTTGTCTCTTCTATCTCTCAGAAATTCCTCCCCCATAATTCCTCTTACCTTTTGCTTCCCCTTCTTTTTTGATATGTCAGCTTTTTGGGTCTCCATTTTTGTCTTTTGCTCAGCCTCTGCTTCTCTGTATGTTTTATCTATCTCTTCATTTCTCCTCTGTGTGTATTTTTTCTCTTTCCATCTGTTTCCTATCCATCTGTCTCTCTATCTTTAGCTGTCTGTGTCTTCCTACTTCTTTATTTCTGGCTTTCTTCCTTTCAATATCCATGTTTCTTTCTACCTCCATTTATAAGTATTAAAGCTAATAATAGAATGGGCTGCCACTTCATATAGTTGTTTTCATGAAATAGGAAGTAGCTGAGGACATGGTAGATACAGGGATATGGTATCAAATGATTTCTTCATTGGTTGATGGTTGGACTACATAACTATGGAAATCTTCCAAATTTGAGTCAAATTGAGAACAAATTTTTCTCCTGAGTAAGTAGAATCTCATTAACATTATTGCATCTTTGTTTCCTGATTGAAGATCTAATAAGACCTCAGGGTCATCTCTATATGAATACCAGACTTCATTGAGGATGACTGTGGAAGTAGAAAATATAAGAGATTGAGATGAATGTGTGTTAACTACAGAACTGTCGTTGAAAGTTAATTATCTTTATAAATAATACATCTGTGATATATATGTGGGCTGTGTGTCTGTGTTTGTAATTTCCAGTTTGTTGGAGATTATATGACTGGCTGATCCAAATGATTGGAAGACATCATAAGTAACAAAATTGTCTCTGATGGCAAGAATGTATTAAGAAATGATATAATTGCATATTCTCTGCAGCCTAGCTGATATACCTAGTTGGATATTTCAACTGTGTCAGAATATATTCATAAGTTAAACTTGTTTTGGCTTCTAGAGTCAAGAGTATGCCATACAGATACTTTAAAAAATTAACATGAACCAGGAACCTGACATACCTGGTACTTTAAGGGAGGAAGAAAGTAAAGTGGATAAGGTAATTTATAAACTATACTTGAAAACCATTCGAGCTTAACATTATCATTACAATTATCTGTTGAAAGATTTAGTTCAGTTACATTTTTTTAAAACTCTCTTGTCAAGATGGCCCTACTTATATTAAGATTTGGTACTCAAAGGAGAGGAATACTAATGCCTTCATTAGCCACTGTGCCAGTGTCTTCAGTCTTTAGAATTCCTCATGTGGCCTTTTGGGATTTTTACATACTACCCTTAGGGAATCAGTAAACACAAAGACCTCAGGGGTATATGAACTTTAGGTATAAGGACCACTGAATAGTTATAGCTACAGTAAGGGGAAGACCCTTTTTTATGGGGGAAAAAAGTAATTTCGAAATAATTGAATAGGAGCATAATTGCCATCATATAAAATATTATACATGCTTCTGTACACTTTCTTCACACAACAGTAAGTTGGTTGTAAAATCACCAAGAGGGAAAAGTTATAATGTAATAAACCTAAATTTCAGTGTAAAATTTCCAGGGTATAATCTGAGCTGCTTCTGACACTTTTAGTGTTTAAACAGATGTGTGGAAGTGTATGTTGGGAGCCCAGTGGTCACATTCCTTGATCAGTGATGATATTTCAGATCGATTGCTGTTGCAGATGAGCATTGCTAGGAGATTGATTGCACTGGCCTTTCTTTTTGCCTGTTTGAATTGGCAGTTTGGCAGATTTTCCCTTTCAGTGGGAAATCTGAATCACCTACTGAACATGCTACCAAACACGCTTCTTACTCTATATTCCCTTAGCACCTAACATATACAGGTTGTTCTCTACTGCCTTGCATTTGACTAAGCACTCCAGTGTGCATGCATACTAGATGGCAAGAAGTGATGTTTTATAACCTTAGACATGGTTTATGACTCCCATAGCATCTAACTTCTAGGGCAAATATAGTTTAGTAGTGGTTAAGAGTTTGGGCTTTGTAGTCACACAGAACTAAAATGAAATCCTTTCTTCCTTAATTTGCTATTGTTGTGGCCTTGGATAAGCCATAAGTATCAGTTTTCTGAAAAGTAAAATGGGGATAATAATAGCTCACATGGTCATTAGTAGGATAAAGTACAATATCACAGTCCAGTGCATTATCTGGCACACAAAAAATGCTCAATAAGTTATAATTATTATCATAAAATATAGTAGGTATTCATCAGAGTTTGTTGAATTAATGAACTCTCCTGTGGAAATAGGATTGGCAAATATACAGATTAAAAAACTCAATACATCCAGTTTTTCTAATCCCCACTGATTTTAATTGAAAAGAAGGGGGGTATATGAAATAATTCTGTGGTTAACATATTCAATTCCCATGATGATTTTACTAGTCAAAGTCAAGCATTAAGCATTTTATTTCACAAAGAATAGGAAGGGGTTGACTAAATAAGGAAGTAGAAATATTTTTTTGTCAGCTGTTTTCTACCCTTGATATCTCTGAATAGCAGGTATGAAATACAGTTCTTGCTTTGGGTGAAAATTATAACTACTGGGTAAAGTAACATTTTAAAAAGTCCTTTTCAAATAATCTTTAATTTTGTCACCATTTACAAAATATTAGAATCCTTAAAATGATATTCTAGGCAAATTATAGTCCTTACAAACTGTCAACTTTTAGACAGAAATAGTGAAGGTACAATCATGAGTAAGATGGGTTGAGGGTAGGGAGAACCTGGAAGTCTCCTAATAGCTAACCAGCAAGGTTGAGTTGGTAACTGAGAGAATACAGCAGGAAGAGCTAAATCAGAGATGAGCCAATGTTCTTATCAAAGTCACTGGGGGTGATATAAGTTCTAAAAAGGGAGACAAGACAGGAGAGCTAGAATGTGCCTATGGTTCAGGAAAAATTTGAAGTATAAGCCTTCTTTTGAAAGTCCAGAGGCTACATAATCTTTTGAGCTGGAAATTGGACAGATAGTCTATATAAAACAAAGAAATGTGTGGAGTTTATAATGGTATTTTCAGAGTCTTGGTTTGGGATGTCCCAAAAGCAGACCCAAACACAAGGATTTGGATGTAAGTAGTTTATTTGGGAGGTGATCCCAGCAAGTACTACAAGGGAATGGCAAAGTCAGACTAGAAGGGAGGAAAAGCAAATAGAGTGTGCTAATGAGCAGTTTGCCATTCAGTCCTACTGGAACATTCCAAGGGGTGAGGAAGCTGGGGTATTTATTCACCAACTCCCATCATTGAATGAGAATCACTCACGGTGTGTTAACAACCTGGAACTTCCAGTCAGCCTCCTATGCTATTCAAGCTGCTTTTGCAGATAGAGAAGCACCTCTGGCAAAGAAACATAGGAAGACTTCTGTGCAGATGACTTTTGGGAGGGCCAAGAGGATATGGATAGGGTACCAACAGAGTCTGCTACAGCAGGAGATGGGGCCCATCTCAGATTCGGATAATCATATATTAGATAAGAGAGATTCTATTTCAAATAAATGGGTAACTTGGGAAGAAAACCACTGAAAGCTGCAATTTATTTGTGTTACTTGAACCCTTGATATGTTGTTATCTACATTGATATTCCCCTTT
Source organism: Balaenoptera physalus (assembly GCF_965194825.1). Classification (NCBI taxonomy): domain Eukaryota; kingdom Metazoa; phylum Chordata; class Mammalia; order Artiodactyla; family Balaenopteridae; genus Balaenoptera; species Balaenoptera physalus. Next base: position 92,641,725 of record NC_138903.1, read on the forward strand.
CAGTCATTAAAATATTTACTGATAACCTATTATATGTCCAGCTCTATGATAGATGCTGAGACTACAACAGCTAATGACTAAGTGACTGCCCTCATGAAGCTTACATGCTAGTGGTCAAGGAGTGGGTAAAAACAACCAAGTTAATAAATGTAACTGATTTATTAAGCGTTTCAACTCATTGAAGTATAAACATGGAATGATACTACTTTTCCTAATTGCTACTTCATGTGCTCTACTGTACTTCCTTTTTCCACTAGGAGTCAGGGACAGTGATAAACATTTCAGTTTGATTCTATCATTTTTCAGATATTTTTCTGAGTTTTGTTCTGATTTTAAAGACTTTGTCTTAGTCCAAGATCCTATCTGATTCAAATATTGTATCTTTCTTTTTTTTCTTCAAACAGAGGAGACATGTGGCTCTCATGGCTAGGAATTTGGAGGGTGCGTGGTAGGTTTTCGCACATTTTCCCTTCTTCTTCCTCTTTCCTCTGTACCTTCTCCTTTGGTGTTGCATTGGGATAGGTGTGATTGGAGAAGAGGGAGAGGAAAAAGAAATGCTTGTGATTGCCTGTGTCTTCTCCTTGGTTGGTCATAACTTCTCATCTAGCTGTCTATATGCGCTGTATAAACAGGTAGTAGTTACAACAGGCCTGATGATGAGATTCTCCCCCAAGCGTCTCCTCTGGATATTGGAAGTCCCTGGAAAGATTTGATTACATCTTCCCTCAGTTTTAGCTGGTAGCATCATACCACTTTCCTCTCAGGTGGACTCATTTTGCCCCATGTTGCAAAGCCTATGACAAGAATCATCTGTTTACCCAATCCAAGATGGATCTTTGGTAATATGCCAAATCCAACTTGCATGCTTCTTGGGACCCGGAAATTTGGTGTATGTTGGGGATGGATAGGGATTAGTCCTGGCCCCCCTGGTCATCTGGAAATCTCCAGCATACCATCTCTCCCCAGGGTTCTTTATTCCTGCTTCAGTGGTACAAGGGAAGTCCAACATGACATCTGGGAAAGCAAAGCCTGTCTTTGTTATCAAAAGACCTCCTCTTCCTTCCCAGACCTCTGTTTATTGATGGAGTTGGTGGTGGAGGGGGGCAGTATGATGAGGAACTAGCTGCACTGAATAGTTGAACTGGTGGCCTCACCCAAACATGAATTTTTCTGAATTTAGGATATCAGGTGGATCTTTTGGTCAATTCTGGGAAAAGAGGATCCCACCCAACACTTGATATCATCCTGTTACTCTTACATTCTGGGTAAGGTTCTGCACTTTTAGGTACAAACCAATTATTCAGAAAACAAATCTTTATATGGAATTCTGGATCTTTAAATGTTATCCAGAGCTTGTTTTTGTCTTTCCATTCAGGTTTGCTTCCATCCATTATTTCAGGGATCTCTCTGGTTTCACCCTCATGGTCCCCTTTGCTATTTTTCTATCTTGGGTTTATGATGAACCCAATGTACCTCTGTGGTGCTTATATTCTGATTTGTAAAGAATTCTAAATGAGCCCTCATATAGGAACCAATTTACTGAAAAGTCTTAACTCAATGGAATAAACACTTAAAAACGTTTTTGTTTTCTCCCCAAATGCCTACCGATCGTGCTTTAGTCAATTCTATTCCCTTTTGGGGGGGTTCTTAACAATATCTCAGTTCAATTCCATACTTTTCTCAGTTATTTTTCATTTCGGAACAGTTTCATTCCAATTATTTAAGATTAGGTGCTGCTGATTTTAAAACATCAGTGTCAAAGTTGAGTAAAAACTCTTCCTGTCACATAAACACAATAACTATAAGTGCTGATCAGTCTTATGAATAAAACAAGCAAGGAGGTGAGCTAGTGAATGACAGAGTGAGACTTTAAGATTGGGTAGTCAGGAAAGGCCTTTTTGTGGGACTGAGACCTATAGGATCTTAATGAATGTGAGTGAAGAGTGGGGAGGAGTATTCCAACAGGAAGACCTAATGCAAAGGCCATGAGGAGGAAATGACTAAGGCATGTTCCAGGGACAAATACAATGTCCACAGTGGATGGAGCATAGCCAACGAGAGGGAAAGTGCTCTGGAATAAGATCAAAGAGGCAGCAGGAGCCCTACCCGCAGGCCCATGAACGTCTAATGGAGGGGGTTCAGATTTTACTCTAAATCCAGTGGGAAACCATTGAAAAGTTCTGAGCAGGGAACTTTGACATGATGCAATTGTGAACTTTCATATTTTCTTCCATTTGCATAAAAATAAAGCCAGAAATCACCAAAATGTCATTGTTTCTGTAATGTGTCTTCAAGGTATGTGAAATTATAGCTGCTGCTTTGTTGAGGCCAAGATCTGTGATTCAAACTTCATATCCTTTTTTGACTTTTCAGCTGCCAAGGAAAGTGAACAATGAAGCCACCATTTCTTTTGGCCCTTGTGATCTGTTCTGTAGTCAGCACAAATTTGAAGATGGTGTCAAAGAGAAATTCTGGTAAGTTGCTGGCAACTTCTCATGATTTGGTCAAAAATATATGCTTTTTGTGAACATCTAGAGAGCATCTGTGTCTTTAACTACAAATATCTTTAAACAGAAGCACTTGTAATCCAGCTATGTTGGAAAGTAGCCAAAGTAAAAATGAGATTTTAGCCTACCACTGACAAAATGCTGGGAAACCAGTGGAATTTTGTTCAACTTCAGTGGCAGTATACTCTCAGTGGACAATAAAATGTTAAGGGCCTTCTTAGGGTTGGTTACATTTGCTAGTGCATATACACCTGGGAGTAAACATTTGCAAATGAGAAGACAGGAAACCTTTAAAAGTATATATTCTTTGCCTCCTAATTGCGTATGCAGCGTTACAGTTTAAATGAAAGTTTTTGACAAATATCAGTGAGCTTTATTTCCTCACATCTTCACATTTGTACCAAATCCCTAACAGGCGGAGGTTTAAAGCTTCCAAGTTTGGAAATATTAGCTAATTGCCTGAAGAGGAATTTCTTGAGAATAAATATCTATTCCTAGAACATGGTGGTCTGGTAGGCAGCCATGATTGTACTAAGAGATTAGCTGTAGCCAGTAGACATCCCAATCAAAACTTAATCATTGTTTAATAACACTTGGATATATATGTCTTTCAGCTTTGATTATACATTTTAGCTATAATTACAAATCATGCATGAGATTTTAAGAATTGATTTTGTCTGTAATCATTCCAGTAAGACGTTGAGGAATGTATTGGTATGTGGAAACAAAAGGCTATGGATGGGGCTTTCTGCTGGCTTCTAATTCAGTTATTTCCTAGAATTAAATGTACGCTCTTTACTTTCTCATTAAGTCTAAAACCCAGGCAATAAAGTACATGCCTATTTTTCAAAGCAATAAATACTGGCTGGAGCTTGGAGTTTGGTTGATGTTTGTTTTCTAAGGCGAGAATACTTGATAATTGAAATTGCTAAAGAATAGTATTGTTCTTCAATTGATAGTATATTAATAAATCTTTCACAAAAGCGGGTCACAGGTTATATAATAGAGAAACACTACTGAAGTCCAAAGGATTCTGGAATGGTAAAGGTAGGGGAATATATTGGCTTTTTCTCCCCCATTAAATACTTATGAATGTCTTTAACACGTTTTTGTATATTGTGACTCTTTCCGCTGTATTTGTGTGTAACATTTTACCTATAATATCTCCAGCTTGGCCTATTTTACGTGGTTGTCTTTCCTTGCCTTACTTTTGAAGTCACATTTTCACTTTCAATCTTGGCTCAGATTGATTATTGCTGAAATAAAATACTTGGAGATATTACTTACTAGCGATGTAGCCTGTTGGACTGGATCCCATTTTCCGCACTTGGTTATGTTATAATGTCTGTAGCAGAATCTGAAAGCAAAAAAAAAAAAAAAAAAATTGAGAATTTAAAAAGCCATCTATATTATGATAGCTTAATTCAAGTAAAATCCAATCTGAAAAACAAAAACAAGTTGCTACCTGCATATGCTGTCTTGTTTTCTTGGTTTCCTTATTATTTATGAGGAGGGATGCTGTTAAAAAAAATGTATACACACACACACACACACACACACATACATAGATGTAGTTATCATTGATGTGAAGATGTCCTTTAAAGATCAACATTTTAATGCTCTGCCCCTTTATTCTTACCAAGTATGAGACTGTTTGTGGCTTATTACGGGTTCTTAGCTTTGTCTTCTCAGTGTAGGCAAGTGGTGTCATAGCTGTAGTGAGCTTTATTAAAGAAACATTACCCCAAAAGATATTCCCCTTAGAGTGAATGTATTTGAATTGTTTCAGTCTCCTCTTCCCCATCTGTTTACCCTCAGCTACCTCCTAGGACATATAGCAATTTTAATATTGGAACAAAACTTTTTGTACAGGTCTGGGCAGTGGAGATGGTTTGAATACAGTTGGCCTTTTTTCTTATGCCTTCCTCCTATTTACATTGTATATGGAATAGAAAGGGAAGACTAATAGGTTGATGTTGGTTTGTGCATGTCTGTGTGTGTAGTGTTTGTTTTTTACTTCAAAATACAGAAATAAAACCAAGCATGGAATGGATAAAAGGCACGTTAAGTTGCACATATCTGATGAAGATGGGGGTCCTTTGGAGCAGTTGTTTTCACTCTTGCCTTATTTCACCACTTTCATCATAACCCCCATCCTAGCCCCTACAATCCTCTTAATATTACTGTTTTATGTAGGAAAAAGAATTACTTGCACTCTCATTATGATGGTCCTATTTGAGTTGGCCTTATCGTTTGAAGAACATTAAAATTACTCTGGCAAATCTGGAGTACAAAATTTTGTTTCATACAGTCTGTGAGGTCCTTTGGCCTTTGCCAGTTAAAGAGATCTGGATTAAACTTGCGTAGTTGTTTAGCCAATGGAATAGCCAATGGAACTTAGAAATTTTATTTTTCTCCCCTCCTTTCTTTCCTTCAAGTCAAAAAATGAAAAGTGATTGTGTCCTTTGCTCATTAACATTTATAACTGTTTAGTGCCAGATGTGACGCCAGTTATAATGATTTCTGTGCAGTTCATTATAGACAGGAACCCTTTTCACTAAGATCCCTACAAATACTTATGCCAAGTACCTCCTTATGCACAAGACAGAGGACCAAGTGATGAAAGTTTCTTTTTCTGTACTTGCCAATCAGGGAAAATAATAAGACTCAAGGTTTTTTGTTTTGTTTTGTTTTGTTTTTAAATCTACTCTGGGCACATATTGAAACAAACCTCCTGGTTTTGGGTGCTATGCAATTTTTAGAAGCTACAGCACAGGTTATTCTTTTAGGTAATGCCCATGCACATTAGGTAAGCCCAATCATCAACCCTGGATCGGAAAACAGCAAAGATGGCTCTGAGATTGCATCTAGGGCTTGGTTACATTAGAACATACTAAAATGCACAGCATCTAATTTTAAGGATTATAGCTGATTGGCAAAGTGTGGGCTTGTTATCTTCCTCACAGAATACTCATGAGGTCCTTCAGCACTGGCATTATCTAAATTTAGGACTAAATAGATAAGGTCATTTAGAAAGTCTACTCTATGAGAAGTAGGTTTGCTTTACTTAAAGGTGTCAATCTTTATGGCAGGGAATTGGCTAATATCTTGACAAAGGCTAATGGCAGAAACACCCTGTAGAGGACTTCTAATTATCTAAAATTAATTTTTAATAGGATGGGTGGGGAAATAACTCCCAAGGAGAGATCACACAAGGGCTTCTATTTAACTATTTTGTCTAACCTGAAAAATTATGTCTCTAGGGTATACATGGACTTAATTTTTTTGGGGGGGCATTAACCTGTCCACTTTACTTTTTTCTTGCTTTTGCTGGTACTGCTGCTGCTGCAGGAAAATGTGAGCTGTATTAGGCAATTATTGGAATTCAGCTCTCCTAGCCTGGATCTTCTTATTAGAAGGGAAAGGAATAGGATGACCAATTTGATGAGAGGATATGTTAAATTCTGAACCCAAATTTGGTCATCTTGCAGTCAGTACATCTGGAGGATGACCATAATAAAACAACTTTTCAGTGATCTGGTGTTTGAAGGAAAATTGCAGAGCTACTAAGATATCTTAATCAGCTAGAAAAATATAGTCCCTGGTGGTCAAGAGGATGCAAAGTCCTGCTGGCACACAGTAATCTTAGATACATTTTGGATTGACTTGATGGGGGTTACTTTTTTTTTTTTTCCATTTCAAGTGTTTTTTATTGAGTACTGGAATTTGTAGGTACTATGTTGTAGAGATATAGAATTCTGTTATGTTCCTCTAAAGGGTATTGGTGTTTGTTCTAGTAGCAGTTCAATTACTAATCTTGAACTTTTGGTGCTTAGTTGTATGCTTTGTCAGAGTAGATCGATGGAAAACCCAAGGTATGCCCTGATCATCTATAACTTGGTGGGACTCAATCTCTAATCTGTTTCTCCCCTGTGGATCTTTTTTTCTTTTTTTTGACCTCTTTATTGGAGTATAATTGCTTTACAATGTTGTGTTAGTTTCTGCTGTATAACAAAGTGAATCAGCTATATGTATACATATATCCCCATATCCCCTCCCTCTTGTGTCTCCCTCCTACCGTCCCTAATCCCACCCCTCTAGGTCATCATAAGGAATCTAGAAAATCTCCCTGTGCTATGCAGTTTCTTCCCACTAGCTATCTATTTTACATTTGGTAGTGTATATATGTCAACACTACTCTCTCACTTCGTCCCAGCTTACCCTTCCCCCTCCCTGAGTCCTCAAGTCCATTCTCTACACCTACATCTTTATTCCTGTCTTGCCCCTAGGTTCATGAGAACCACTTTTTTTTTAAGAATCCATATATACGTGTTAGCATATGGTATTTGTTTTTCTCTTTCTGACTTACTTCACTCTGTATGACAGACTCTAGGTCCATCCACTTCACTACAAATAACTCAATTTCATTTCTTTTTATGGCTGAGTAACATTCTATTGTATATGTGTGCCACATCTTCTTTATCCATTCATCTGTCGATGGACACTTAGGTTGCTTCCATGTCCTGGCTATTGTAAATAGTGCTGCAGTGAACATTGTGGTACATGTCCCCTTTTCAATTATGGTTTTCTCAGGGTATATGCCCAGTAGTGGGATTAGTGGGTCATATGGTAGTTCTATTTTTAGTTTTTAAGGAACCTCCATACTGTTCTCCAAGGTGGCTGTATCAATTTACATTCCTACCAACAGTGTAAGAGAGTTCCCTTTCCTCCACACCCTCTCGAGCATTTATTGTTTGTAGATTTTTTGATGATGGCCATTCTGATGGGTGTGAAGTGATACCTCGTTGTAGTTTTGATTTGCATTTCTCTAATAATTAGTGATGTTGAGGAGCTTTTCATGTGCTTCTTGGCCATCTGTATGTCTTCTTTGGAGAAATGTCTATTTAGGTCTTCTGCCCATTTTTTGATTGGGTTGTTTGTTTTTTTTTTTGACATTGAGTGCATGTGCTGTTTGTATATTTTGGAGATTAATCCTTTGTCAGACTTCATTTGCAAATATTTTCTCCCATTCTGAGGGTTGTCTTTTGGTCTTGTTTATGGTTTCCTTTGCTGTGCAAAAGCTTTTAAGTTTCATTAGGTCCCATTTGTTTATTTTTGTTATTTCCAATTCTCTACGAGGTGGGTCAAAAAGGATCTTGCTGTGATTTATGTCATAGAGAGTTCTGCCTATGATTTCCTCTAAGAGTTTGATAGTGTCTGGCCTTACATTTTGGCCTATAATCCATTTTGAGTTTATTTTTGTGTATGGTGTTAGGGAGTGTTCTAATTTCATTCTTTTACATGTAGCTGTCCAGTTTTCCCAGCACCACTTATTGAAGAGACTGTCTTTTCTCCATTGTATGTGCTTGCCTCCTTTGTAGTAAATTAGGTGACCATATGTGAGTGGGTTTATGTCTGGGCTTTCTATCCTGTACCATTGATCTATATTTCTGTTTTTGTGCTAGTACCATACTGTCTTGATTACTGTAGCTTTGTAGTAGAGTCTGAAGTCAGGGAGCCTGATTCCCCCAGCTCCATTTTTCTTTGTCAAGATTGCTTTGGCTATCCGGGGTATTTTGTGTTTCCATACAAATTGTGAAATTTTTTGTTCTAATTCTGTGAAAAATGCCATTGGCAGTTTGATAGGGATTGCACTGAAACTGTAGATAGCCTTGGGTAGTATAGTCATTTTCACAATGTTGATTCTTCCAGTCCAAGAATATGGTATATCTCTCTATCTATTGGTATCATCTTTAATTTCTTTCATCAGTGTCTTATAGTTTTCTGCATACAGGTCTTTTGTCTCCTTAGGTAGGTTTATTCCTAGGTATTTTATTCTTTTTGTTGCAATGGTAAATAGGAGTGTTTCCTTTATTTTTCTTTCTGATTTTTTGTCATTAGTGTATAGGAATGCAAGAGATTTCTGTGCATTAATTTTGTATCCTGTTATTTTACCAAATTCATTGATTAGCTCTAGTAGTTTTCTGGTAGCATCTTTAGGAGTCTCTATGTATAGTCTCATGTTATCTGCAAACAGTGACAATTTTAATTCCTCTTTTCCGATTTGGATTCCTTTTATTTCTTTTTCTTCTCTGATTACTGTGGCTAAAACTTCCAAAACTATGTTGAATAATAGTGGTGAGAGTGGGCAACCTTGTCTTGTTCCTGATCTTAGAGGAAATGGTTTCAGTTTTTCTCCATTGAGAATGATGTTGGCTGTGGGTTTGTCTTATGTGGCCTTTATTAGGTTGAGGTAGGCTCCCTCTGTGCCTACTTTCTGTAGAGTTTTTATCATAAATGGTGTTGAATTTTGTTGAAAGATTTTTCTGCATCTTTTGAGTTGACCACATGGTTTTTCTCCTTCAATTTGTTAATATGGTGTATCACATTGATTGATTTGCATATATTGTAGAATCCTTGCATTCCTGGTATAAACCCCACTTTATCATGGTGTATGATCCTTTTAATGTGATGTTGGATTCTGTTTGCTAGTATTTTGTTGAGGATTTTTGCATCTATGTTCTCCAGTTATATCGGCCTGTAGTTTTCTTTTTTTGTGACATCTTTCTCTGGTTTTGGTGTCAGGGGGATGGCGGCCTTGTAGAATGAATTTGGGAGTGTTCCTCCCTCTGCTATATTTTGGAAGAGTTTGAGAAGGATAGGTGTTAGCTCTTCTCCAAAAATTTGGTAGAATTTTTCTGTGAATCCATCTGGTCCTGTGCTTTTGTTTGTTGGAAGATTTTTAATCACAGTTTCAATTTCAGTGCTTGTGATTTGTCTGTTTATATTTCCTGTTTCTTCCTGGTTCAGTCTCGGAAGGTTGTGCTGTTCTAAGAATTGGTCCATTTCTTCCAGGTTGTCCAATTTATTTGCATATGGTTGCTTGTAGTAATCTCTCATGATCCTTTGTATTTCTGCAGTGTCAGTTGTTACTTCCCCTTTTTCATTTCTAATTCTATTGATTTGAGTCTTCTGCCTTTTTTTCTTGATGAGTCTGGCTAATGGTTTATCAATTTTGTTTATCTGCTCAGAGAACTGGCTTTTAGTGTTATTGATCTTTGCTATTGTTTCCTTCATTTCTTTTTCATTTATTTCTGATCTGATCTTTATGATATCTTTCCTTCTGCTAACTTTGTTTTTTTGTTGCTGCTGTTGTTCTCTTCTTCTTTCTCTAATTGCTTTAGGTGTAAGTTTAGATTGTTTATTTGAGCTGTTTCTTGTTTCTTGAGGTAGGATTGTTTTGCTATTAAGTTCCCTGTTAGAACTGCTTTTGCTGCATTCCATAGGTTTTGGGTCATCGTGTTTTCATTGTCATTTGTTTCTAGGTATTTTTTGATTTCCTCTTTGATTTATTCAGTGATCTCTTGGTTATTTAGTGGCATATTGTTTAGCCTCCATGTGTTTGAATTTTTTACAGTTTTCTTCCGGTAATTGATAACTAGTCTCATAGCATTGTGGAAAATATACTTGATAAAATTTCAATTTCCTTAAATTTACCAAGGGTTGGTTTGTTACCCAAGATATGATCTATCCTGGAGAATGTTCCATGAGCACTTAGTGTATTCTGTTGTTTTTGGATGGAATGTCCTATAAATATCAATTATGTCTATCTGGTCTAATGTGTCTTTTAAAGCTTGTGTTTCCTTATTTATTTATTTATTTTTGAATGATCTGTCCATTGGTGACAGTGGGGTGTTAATGTCCCTTAATATGACTGTGTAACTCTCGATTTCCCCTTTTATGGCTGTTTGCATTTGCCTTATGTATTGAGGTGCTCCTGTTTTGGGTGCATAAATATTCACAATTGTTATATCTTCTTCTTGGATTGATCCCTTGATCATTCTGTAGTGTCCTTCATTGTCTCTTGTAATATTGTATATTTTAAAGTCCATTTTGTCTCATATGAGAAATGCTACTCCAGCTTTCTTTTGTTTTCCTTTTTCGTGGAATATCTTTTTCCATCCCTTCGCTTTCAGTCTGTATGTGTCCCTAGGTCTGAAGTGGGTCTCTTGTACACAGCATATATACGGGTCTTGTTTTTGTATCCATTCAGCCAGTCTATGTCTTTTGGTTGGAGCATTTAATCCATTTACATTTAAGGTAATGATCACTTTGAGTGTTCCTATTACCATTTTCTTAATTGTTTTGGGTTTGTTTGTTTGTTTTTTTGTTTTTTTAATTTATTTTTTTTTAATGGCTGTGTTGGATCTTCGTTTCTGTGGGAGGGCTTTCTCTAGTTGTGGCAAGCGGGGGCCACTCTTCATCGCAGTGTGCAGTCCTCTCACTATTGCGGCCTCTCTTGTTGTGGAGCACAGGCTCCAGACGCGCAGGCTCAGTAATTGTGGCTCACGGGCCTAGTTGCTCCGCAGCATGTGGGATCTTCCCAGACCACGGCTCGAACCTGTGTCCCCTGCCTTGGCAGGCAGATTCTCAACCACTGCGCCACTGGGGAAGCCCCTTTGGGTTTGTTTTTGTAGGTCTCTTCCTCCTCTTGTGTTTCCTGCCTAGAGAACTTTCTTTAGCATTTGTTGTAAAGCTGGTTTGGTGGTGCTGAATACTCTTAACTTTTGCTTGTCTGTAAAGGTTTTAATTTCTCCGTCAAATCTGAATGAGATCCTTGCTGCGTAGAGTCTTCTTGGTTGTAGGTTTTTCCCTTTCATCACTTTAAAAATGTCCTGCCACTCCTTTCTGGCTTGGAGAGTTTCTGCTGAAAGATCAGCTGTTAACCTTATGGGGATTCCCTTGTATGTTATTTGTTGCTTTTCCCTTGCTGCTTTTAATATATTTTCTTTGTATTTAATTTTTGATAGTTTGATTAATATGTGTCTTGGCATGTTTCTCCTTGCATTTATCCTTCATGGGACTCTCTGTGCTTCCTGGAGTTGATTGACTATTTCCTTTCCCATGTTAGGGAAGTTTTCAACTATAATCTCTTCAAATATTTTTTCAGACCCTTTCTTTTTCTCTTCTTCTTCTGGGACCCCTATAATTCGAATGTTGGTGTGTTTAATGTTTTCCCAGAGGTTTCTGAGACTGTCCTCAATTCTTTTCATTCCTTTTTCTTTATTCTGCTCTGTGGCAGTTATTTCCCCTCTTTTATCTTCCAGGTCAGTTATCCGTTCCTCTGCCTCAGTTATTCTGCTATTGATTCCTTCTAGAGTGTTTTTAATTTCAGTTATTGTGTTGTTCATCATTGTTTGTTTGCTCATTAGTTCTTCTAGGTCCTTGTTAAACTTTTCTTGTATTTTCTCCATTGTATTTCCAAGATTTTGGATCATCTTTACTATCATTACTCTGAATTCTTTTTCAGGTAGACTGCCTGTTTCCTCTTCATTTGTTTGGTCTGGTCGGTTTTTTTTCTTGCTCCTTCATCTGCTGCATATTTCTCTGTCTTCTCATTTTGTTTAACTTACTGCTTTTGGGGTATCCTTTTCACAGGTTGCAGGTTCGTTAGTTCCCATTGTTTTTGATGTCTGCCCCCAGTGTGTGAGGTTGGTTCAGTGGCTCCTGTAGGCTCCTGGTGGAGGAAACTGGTGCCTGTGTTCTGGTGGGTGGGGCTGTACCTTTTCTTTCTGGTGGGCAGGGCTGCATCGGTGCTGTGTTTTGGGTTGTCTGTGAACTCAGTATGATTTTAGACAACCTCTCTGCTAATGGGTGGGTTTGTGTTCCTGTCTTGTTAGTTGTTTGGCATGGGGCATCCAGCACTGGAGCTTGCTGGCTGTTGGGTGGGGCTGGGTCTTAGTGTTGAGACAAGATCTCTGGGAGAGATCTCACCATTTGATATTATGTGGCGCTGGGAGGTCTCTCGTGGTCCAGTGTCCTGAACTCAGCTCTCCCACCTCAGAGGCTCACACCTGACACCAGGCCAGAGCACCAAGACCCTGTCAGCCACATGGTTGGTCCACGGTCCCCAGGATGGTCGCAGCTTCGGTGGTGGGGCCCCTCCAGAGCTGGCAGTGCAGTGAGGCTGCCCTCCCCTGGGGCTCCGTGGCAGCTCCGTGACAGCAGAGGGGAGAGACCCCAAGCCAGGAGTTCCAGCTTTGCTGAAACATGGGCTCCGTTTGCTCTCCTCTGGATCTTATTAAGACTTGACTTTAGGCTTTGTTGGGGAAGGTGTAGAGTAGGCCGTATTCTGTGACATAGTTCTTTCTCCTAAAGCAGGACTTTTCTGGAATCTTAGCTGAATGCTCAGATGTTAACAAGGTATTCCCCAGCAGTGTTTGTCCTCTAGTATCACTTTTATTATTAACTCTGTGGTGGTCACACTCTGATGAAAAGACTGGCAGTCATGCCCTGTGCTTGTTCAGCCCAATATTCAGCCAAAGATTCAGAGAGAGCCCCCATATAGATTTTATAGGCTCCCCTCAATGAACTCTCTTCTTTTAGTTAAGGTTCCAGCCACTGTAGCTGTCCTGATCTCTGTAGCTTCAGCAGGACTCCTGAGCTGTTAGGACTTCAATTCACTGAGCCATCGTTGGGGATTTGTCTCCAGTTGGAGAGTTGGTTTGATTGTGGACCTTACCACATGAGTTCTTCTTTTCTTTGAGATCACAGTCTTGCATGGTCTGAAAACTGTTTCTTCATATATTTTGTCCACTTTTATTATTGCTTCCTATGGATAAAGCTAGTCTAGTTCCAGTTTATATCATCATAGCCTAAAGTGGAAGTTTTCCTGTTACCTTTTGATACTGCATCATTCTTTCAGCACTTCCTTGCTTTTTGTCATAAAGATGTGCCAGGGTTACATTCCTTCTTTCTCTGCCCCAGCTCTGGAATTAGCCATTTTCCTGATTTCTTTCAGTGGAAAGTGGTATTTAGAAATCATTTTTAAAAATTGTGATTTAATTCTGATACTTCCAATTCAAATCCAATATGACAGGGTTCTTCCTCACCTTTACCCATTCCATATTTTTATCTCCTTTTCTGACAGTGGGAACCCTTATTCCCATCAACACTGATGTATTAATACTTACTTAATTATTTTATCTTTAGTTCATACAAAATGTTTTCAGAACTACCACACCAAAACTACTACCAACAACAAACCTACTAAATAAAGTACAAGATATTTTACAAATATTTTTTTCCTTAGAAGTCATCCTCCTGCATCTGTATAGTCAGTGTTATGTTCAAAAATTACTTGAATTCTTTAATTTTCTCTCTGATTATGTTAATTCAATATATATAGTAATTTGTGTCTGTACCCAATTAGCTTTATCCTTTTTGATTAAATTTTATTTTTGAATACATAGAACATTTACATTACTGAAAATTCAGAGTTACAGAAAAAGGAATAAGTGAAAGAAATCTAATTCCCATACCAATTTCTTCCACTTGGTCACACACACCACTATTTGTAATTAATTTCTTTAGCTTCTGGTATTTCCTTCCTTTCTTTCATAAACCAATGTTTTTTATTTCTCCTGGTTTCATACTTAAAATGTAGCAAAACATGACTGTTTACTTTTTTAGTCCTTTTTTTTTTTAACTTACTGTGTCTTGGAAATCATGTAGTGGAATTGTTTTGATATTTTTCTTATTACAGTAGTATATTACTTAATAAAAGTTCAAACAGTATCAAAATAGAAGACTCTCTTATAATTTTATTCCCAGAGATAACTAATCATTACACTTCATGTAGTTTCTTCCAGATAATTTCTTTGGGTATATATGTATACAGCCAAAATCATGTAGTTTTCAAACTTAGACTCATACTGCATATACTATTCTCCAACTTGATTTGTCACATATTTTTGATATTTATACTAGAACCTCTAATCGTTGGCAATACATATTTAACTCAAAAATTTAAATACCATGCAGTTTTCCATTGTGTGGATTTATTATAAATTTAAACCTGTGCTCTATCTATGGAGGTTAAGGTTTTATCTCTAGGTTTTTGCTATTCCAAAACAATGCTGGGAGGATCATCCTATTATATAGATCTTAGTGCACTAGAAGAGAAAATGTTTTTGTAGGAGAGATCTTCAGAAGTGGAAATATTGGATAAATTTTTTATTTAAAATTTTGAAAGATGCTATAAGTTGCCTATCAATGTCAGTGTACCAAATCTATATTTCCACCGACAGTATATCAGAGTTCCTTTCTCATTACACATTTATTAACTGTGTATTGTCAATTACAGAATTTTTGCTAATCTAAGTCCAAATGAAAAACATCTTATTGTTTACTAAAATCCCCATGTTGGCTATGATGAGTATGTTTCTTGGATTTAAAGACCCTTATAAATATGTGTGTGTGTGTGTGTGTGTGTGTGTGTGTGTATGTATGTGTATGTGTGTGTGTGTCTGTGAGAGAGAGAGAGAGAGATTAAAATCGGCAGCAGAGCAGTTCATATGGAAAAATCTCTGGCCATTCCATTAAGTTAGGCAACAAAGGATGGCAGAGGAAGAGGAGAGAATGTGAGTTAAGACCTAAGTTCATTATTTTGGTTGCTGTATAACATCAACAACATCTGATGTGATTGAAATATTGAAGTCCTTTATGAAACCGGTCCTCTTTAAATGAAAATGTGTGGATAATTAAACTAATTAAAATATTTAATGAATTTAAAAGCTGGAAAGCAATTCCATGTGGGGATCTTGTCCAGCCCTGTAGCATCATCCAAATACAGAAGTTACCAAGCTTGGTATCATGTTGGATTTATCACTGTCCATATGGGGGAAGAATGAGAAGGAAGTAAGAATAAATTGAGCATTCTATTAATTTTGATGTTGGGATTTAGCCCATCCACAAGAACAGCCAAGAACTGCAGTGAATGGGCTCCTTTCTACTCCGTTGTTTTGGAATGAAAGGATATTGTATTTGCCAGAGCAGAGAGAAGCTTTGAGTGCCTGTAATTTCTACTAGGTTAATTTCTATCATAACCCAACTCATGGGCATGTCAGGCTAAAGTGCATCCCTTTTGGCTCTGTTGACTTCTACAGGTGTAATTTGCCCTAAATGAAGTACGTGTTCTGCAAAAGTATACCATTAATGCCTATTGTAGTTTGGTCCTTGGGGAAAGCTGGCATCCAGAGATTTCTTAAAATATGTACGACACCTCTGGTCCATTAGAGGAATACTGAATATGCAAGTTTAAACTTTTGTTTATATTCTGATTCTTGCCCTATTTTTGCTTCCATATATTTACCTGAAACTATCATAGAGAAGCACATTGTTTTGCGGCGGTTGCATCAGAACTGTTCTCTAAAAGAAATGCCTTGAAATTCAATGACCTTGCCCCAGGCTAAGTAGAGTCAGGCCCTGCTTCTTCGGGTATGACTTAGGAGAGCTGTTTTGTAAGTGTGCTCTCCCTAAATGGCTACAGACAAGAAACACATGGTTTCAAGAGGCACCCATTAAACCTTTGAGATGGGTGACATATATTTGGCATCACTGCTTTGTAGAGAAATGAGACAGTGGTTGCCTGGAACTAAATTCTGCTAAAGAATGTTATAGAAATATGGCATTTATTAACTTACCAAAATACAATCAGACTGTGTTAAAGCTCCTGTGCTGGGCAGGTGCCAGCACTTAAGTGATCAGAAATGGATGGGGTGTGTACTTTGTCCCCAGGGAATTCAGTAAATCATAGGGGAAGGGAGAAACTAACATGCAATGAGTGCTATTATATGCCAGGCACTTTATATACATTGTCTCCTCATGCAAAGATACTGAGGTAGGTAGGTAGGTAGGTCCCATATTGTCTCGTTTTCCAGATTGGGAAACTGAGGCTTAGAGCAGCTAAATAATTTGACCACTTTTATATAGCTAGTAAGGGGCAGAGCCAGGATTTAAACCCAGGTTCATCTGGCTCTTGAGTCCTTCTCTTAAATCCTCTGCCATGCTGCCCCTTTGTATGGGCACCATTATCTTCATTTTATAGACAAGGAGACTGAAGCTTAGGGAAGTTACATTTATCTGAGGTCCCCAACTATTAAATGTTAAATCCAGGTTTAGGACCATGGACTTATTCCAAAGTTCATGGTCTTTTCATTCTACCACAGATATGTCCTATTTACCACTCTTGTAAATGGTATAAAATAATAAGTGTAATAAAAGAGGTACAGATACAGTTCCTATGAAGAAGATATTATTCCCAGCTGAGGGTGAGGGTGATTAGGGAAGGCTTCATGAAAGAGGTGTCTTTTGACATTGACTTTGAAGACTGGGTGGGGAATAGTGATGGGGGCTATAGTCATAGCAGAGAGAACAGCAGGTGCAAATGTATGGATGCCTAAAATGCATGCTATTTTTGAGTACTCAGTAGCCCAGATTGCCTGGAGGATAGTATAAGATTCAAGTAGTTGAGGAGACATATTTGCGCAGAAACAAGTAGCTAGACAGATGGTGTCTTGACTATATATCCAATTTTAAATTTATAGGAAATATATTGAGAGCCTAGAAAGGAAATGTGATTTGAGGTGCCTCATATTGGAAGACATGGGGCAAGGTTGGTGGGACCTTCTTAGACTTCTAGTGTTTCTGTTCCCATGCTTTCCATTTGCTATAATAGGAAGGTTCAATCCAAGATTTATTTTCAATTCTGAAAATGTCTTTTGAATAAAAGAAATTACTGAGTAGACCATCACCTTTAATTATAAATCAGAATGAAGTTTATTTGTATTCTTTAATCTTCAGTCTCAGGGAATTAATGATTTAAAAAAAAAAAGGAACCTGTTTCTGGTCTTAGCATTACCAGCAGGTGGCACTGTAATACATTCCTTCTATAGCTCTGAAGTAGTGTTTTAAGATCCTGTGGCTGTCTTCAGAGTCTGACATGACAAGGAGTAACGACTTTTCCAGTCACTGTGCTGTGATTGGGCTAATGTTTGCACACATGCACTAAGCACCCTCCCCTAGCCCCTTCCCCTTTGCCCCGCACGATTATCTAGTTTGTGAGAGCTACTCAGATTATTACAGAACTACCTATAGATCTTTCTATTTTTCCCAAAGAAGGCGACTATAAAGCATAGCTCTAGTTACTCCTTTTCAGTTAGGTGTTCAGAGGCTTAAGGCAGGGAAAAGTTATGGGACTGGCAGGTTTTACCTTTGGCATTCCCCCTAGCCACTCAGCTTTTAACATCCTTGCTTCTCTGGGATGAAGTGAGAGAGTAGCATTGACGTATATACACTACCAAAGGTAAAATGGATGGCTAGTGGGAAGAAACTGCATAGCACAAGGGGATCACCTCGATGCTTTGTGACCACCTAGAGGGATGGGATAGGGAGGGTGGGAGGGAAGCTCAAGAAGGAGGGGATATGGGGATATATGTATACCATATAGCCGATTCACTTTGTTGTACAGCAGAAACTAACACAACATTGTAAAGCATTTATACTCCAATAAAGATGTGAGAAAAAAATAATCCTTCTTTCTTGGACATCTAGCCCTCACCAAGGCTGAACAGTATTCAGAAGATTCACAACTTTTGTGACCTGTCTCTCCCTCTCGCCTTCAGTTAGAACTACCTCGTTCTTTAATAGGCAATGGCGAGTTCATCTTTAAACCAATCTCGGCTGGTACATTGGGACACTATTGAGCATTTGATGTTATTGAACATGCCTGCCTTTTTGACACTCTCTTCTCCTTTTGCTCAAGTGACACCTCTTTATCCTGGGTCTTTCCATATCTTTCTTGCTACTCTTTTTCAGTCTCCATCATTACCTTGTTTTCCTCTGACTACCCTTAAAAAGTTGTGGGTTTTGCCAGCATTTTCCCTTAATGTTCCTTTTAAATACCACTTTATACTTTCCCTGAGTTTCTGCTCCCTTGTTATGAACTGTCCACTCTGTTAGTGCTTCTTCACGCTGGTTGCTTATTAGAATTACCTGGGGAGCTTTTTAAACATATTCTTATACAGGTCTCACTCCCAGAGATACTTATTTATTTAGGCTGGAGTGCGGTCCGGGCATCAGTAATAGTTTTTGTTTATTTTAACTTTGTGGTGATTCTAATTTGCAACCAGGGATAAGAACCCCAGACCTTTTGAGGCTTCTAGATTTAGCAGTCTAGTCTTTATGTCTCTTCCTGGTTACATGCACTATTTTCCTGCTAGATGTGTTCACTTGGCTGTCCCACAGGTACTCTGAACTCCAATTTGTTCAAAACTGAAATTTTAATCTCCACCCTTTAAATTCCACCTTTCCACTTGTGTACCCTGTCTTGGTTAAAATGGCAGTATCATGTTTCTGAGCCAGAATATATGGTGCACTCTCTGGGTCTTTCGTAATTTTCATAGTCAGTAATTGTTAAATTCTACTACTTCTACTTCTAAAATATCTTCCAAATCTACCTCACTCCTCTTCAACCTACCTGCCACTGACCTAGTTCAGCCTTTCATTTTTTTTCTCCTAAACACTGTACAGGCCTCCTACCTGGTCTTCCTGTCTTTGGCTTCCGGTCTCTCACTCGCCCATTTTCCATAATATACTTGCAGATGGTGTTTTTACTAGTTTGTTTGCTTTTAATTATAGATATGATCATGTCTTTCTCTTATGAAATAAAACTCCTTTGGCTCCCTACTGCATACAAGATAAAGTTTATGTGCCTTGTGGCATACAATCCGTGGTATACAAGATCCTACTTAGTTTATTCTTTAATTCATTTATTCATTCAATAATTAAATAGGTCACATGCCCCTCCATGCACAAACCACCCTGGGTGGAAGAATTGGTTGAGATATTTCAAGTTTTCTATAATCTTAATTTTTGTCTATTTACTCTATCAACTATTGGGAGAGAAGTCTTGAAACACCAATTATGATTATGAATTTGTCTATTTTTTTTCATTTCAAAAAAAAAAAACCACTGTTCACTTTCCCATTCTGAGAATTTGCTCTTATGCTTTTCTTCACTTGTAAATTACTTCACACCTTCTCTGCCTTTTGATAATCCTACTCATCTTTGAAGAGCCATTCCAAATGTCATTTTCTCTGTGAAGGTTTCCCTGGATTGTCTCCACCCACCCACCCCTTACAGGCAGAATTAATTGTCCCTTTTCTATTCTCCTGCAGCAGTTTTTAAACCTCTATACTAGAAATGGTCATACCCAGATTTAGTTATTTGTATGCCTGTCTGTTCCACCACATGTGTGAACTTTCCAAAAGCAAGAATTGTTTCTTTGAATTCTCTGTATCTATAAGACTGCCTTGCGCATAATAGTTGACTTACAAATGTTTATTAGGTGACTGAATAAATGCTTATGTATTGCTGACAACCTAGCAGACTTGTGGAGTATGGTGACTGAAGCAGAAAGTTGAGCAACTTTGAGTTACTAAGTATTCCACCTCCCACAGTTTGGGATTGTGGCCAGAGCACAGCCTGCCTACCCTCAGTTCTGCCTTTTTGACAAGGAGGATTTACTATGGTTATCAGGGCTCTCTGCAGCTCCATCCTCATCCGCAGAGCCCACATTCACACAGACTTTAGTTTCTAATGAGCTTTCTATGTATAAACACCACTCACTTCAGCTCAATCTCCTCAAAGTGCTCGGTGACTTGACTTATTCCTGACTCACGTGGTGTGAACTAGCTAAGGACAGAGAGCCTGGGAGAGCAAGTAAGACTTGTAGGCTGGGAGAGCGCAGGCCAATTGCTTCCTTTTTATTTTTCCTAGGAGAACATACCATCCACGTGGCATGGAATTACAAAGAGCCTCAAGAAAACGCTGTGTAAATGAATAGCCAAAGTCATTCTCTGCAATACTGGTTGGGGATCCCATATTTAAACTTATGCCTTTACTGCAAAGTATTAGACAAAACAACAGCAATGGCAAGAACTGGCAATGTGCAGGTTTTAAACCCTTGTAGTGCAAACATTTTTGACGGTGTTTCCCCAAACCCCCTTACCCAGCATACCCAGTGGAATGACAATATAAAGGAACTAGACCCTTAATTGTCAGGGGAGTAGGAGGGCCTGATTTTATCAGCATGCTGCTATGTTGGTCAGGCCTAAGTTAGCCTTTTATAGAGCCTCTGTATCTCATCCTTCCTTTTTACTTTTCTTCAAAGCAAAGTCTTCTAGCTCTTTGAGCTCTTCCTCAGTCACTCTCTAATTTCTCCTTTGATATCAGACCCCAGACCTCTTGTACATCTTTTCATTTTATTCAATCCCTACGTGTCATTCTCAAATCCTTTGTGTTTCACCTAACTGCCGCTTGGCCAAAGTTGCTACTAATTTCAGCTTGCTTCTTACTTAGAACTAATTCCCTTTTCTTAAAGAGCTGGCCAATTAGTGAGCAGATATCTAAAATCTGATTTTGAGTTTAAGAAATCTACTTTAGATCCTGATTAGAACTTCAGTGTCATAAAAACGAAAACTGTACAGCAAAGGGGCCCTTAGGACATTTTTTTAATAAAATTGATTATCCAACCATGTTCCTTTCCCCCTTCCTTTTCTAGTTGTCCCTTTAAATTCTGGAGTAGAGCCTCTGCATGGCACTAAAGTGTGGTTCATCAACTCATCATGCTGATTAGAAAAAGGAACAGGAAGCACATCATTTATGGTGAATGTCATGACCAGGAAGTTAGAGCAAAAACATCCTTACAGGCTTTGACAGTTTGTTGCTAGAATGATATTTGTTTTTGCAGTTGTTTTTCAGTCAGAAGAGGGCCTTTCCATTTCCTTTTGCAGGGTCTGAACTCTGACTCCAGCGTTTCGAGGCCCAGGATGTTAGGCTTCCCTCTTGCACATGCAAGAACAGGGAAGAGAATGAACAGCTCTGTGTACTGGGTCATCTCACCTTCCTATTTTCTAATGTGATTTTAGAATTTTTACTTCTGTACTCTTATTCTCCACATTTTAAGATGGGACTTGTCTTACCCTCTGACCTCTCAGGAGTTTTATTAGAAGGGATTTGTATCATCAGTTTCCTTGGATGATCCCCCTCACATTTACTTGGTGCCCTTTTTGTTGCTCTTTATTAAGAGCTTTAATGCCATTTTCACATTCTTGATTATTTATGCTGCTTTGAATGTCCGTTCAGGAAGGCGATCAGATTTTTTTCCCCGAGAAAATGGAGGATGGATCTTTTGCATCACTTTGCACAGAATTAGCATGTTGATTTTATATAAACCCACAGGTTACAGGTTAATTTACATAACCTAGCATTCAAGAAGGTAAAGACCTTGTCAAGGAAAATGAAATAAATCAAGACAGCTGAAACCAAGTATATTCAAGCCATCAGAAAATGGGGTGGGCAAAGAGGAGCTGTGGGGTAGAAACTTCTTATAGTTATCCTCACAAAATATTAATACAGTAAGGAACCAGAGAGGTTATCTAATCCAATCTCCCACCAGTGTAGGAATCCCTTCTAGAGTACACCACGCAGATGATGGTCCAGTTGACAGTTATACTTTCAGAACCAAGTGCCTAGTAAAGCAGTCTCTTTAATTTTGGAAAGGCTTTAATTGTTAGGAAGCTCAAATCTGCCCTTTTGTAAACTTCCACCAGTGGATCCTAGCTCTGCCTCCTGGAGTCTCACAGAATCAGTCTCATCTAGTGGATCTTAATTTAGGTCCATGGACAGGGCTTAAATGAACCCACAAACCCCCTGAAACTGTAGGCAAAATTTTGTGTGGGGGTGTGAGTGAATGTATGCGTGTATTGATATCTGTCATTAAATTTTCAAAGGGGGCATATCATTTTGAGAATATTTATAACAACCAGGGCTGGCTTCATAAGAATATGACTTGTGCAGTTGCACAGGGCCTTATACTTAGAAGGGACCTGTGATCTTGACTTTTCATTTTACACCAGACTCCTCAAATTATGGGGAACTACCCAATGACATGAAGCTTTAACAAATCACTAAAATTCCTACAAAATGAGACTTTGGGTAATTCTACTTTCGGGAACCTATATCATCCTTCTATTTAGCTTCAGATCCTGCTTGTGTTTCCAGTTTATCTTCTTAATTTGGAGTGAAATGAGAGCACCCTCTGCTTCCTCTTTAAGTTCTGTCCAGTTTCTTACCTCCTCTATACCAAGGAGTCTTAACCTGGAATTCATTGTCATCTTAGAACTTATCTAATTTATCTGTATATAATATTTCAAACCTTGAAAACAGCTTAAGCACAAGGGTGGATTGAGTCTAACTGGAGAAAATTAACAACTTTCATTAACACTAGGAGAGTTCTTATCTTTTTCTATTTGGATATCTGGAATTTGAGCACAGTGAGTTCTGTCAGAGCAAAAATATATTTTTAAAAGATAGTTCAGATGTATCCAATTTAATTTTATTTAGTTCTATCTTACCTTGCTCTATACAAAAGCTTTTAAACTTATCTCTTTTTCTTTTTTGATTGATCAGGGTCTTTCCCCCTCAAATGTAATACACAATAAATTTAATATATTGTATTATGTATTCTCATACCAAATTATATGTTTAATTTATAACATCAAAATTAGAAAAGCTTAATTTAAAATTTTAATTACATATTTTATTTCAGCATATCGTTAAAAGAAAGTTCACAACACATTAGTAATTTTGTTGGAGTGGTACACCAAGTATAGTTTCCCCTGAAGTTCACTAGGCAAATGTGTGATTGCTCCTTTGGTGACCTTGGTTTCTGCTGTGGAGGAAGGAAGATCATAGCCACCCTGGAACATGTGAGTGTGATTTGAGACAAATCCACATTGGTCAACTGAGAATAGGTTTAGTCTTCCAAAGATGGTAAAAGGGAAAGAAAATAAGCTCTACGATGAAAGATTAAAAGAACTGTAATTGTTTTGTCTTGGAATAAAGAAGTCTAAAGGATGACTTGAAAGAGATGAGGTATTTTTGATGAAGAGTTGTTTTCTGCATTCAAAGAGGAATAGATGATTTAAGATTTAGGTTGACATTTGAAGAAATTTTCTTTTAAATTAAGAGAATCATGTTCACTATCTGTTAGAGATTCACTTACTTCAGTCAAGGCCTCAATCAGATGATATCATGAGGCTCCTTCAAATTCTAAGTTTGCACCCTTGGGCTTAAAATCCTACTTTTATGGTACACCAAGATTGGCATGGGCTTGTTTGCTGATTTGCCTTTCATCTTGGACTTTTTATCTTTTTTCCTAATTATGTGTCAGGCACATGTCCCTCTTGGGGAAGAATGAAGATAAAAGGAAAGATGTCCCTTGTTGAGTGGCCAGAATGACCATCCTTAAATATCTAAGTAGGCATTGTCATTTTCAACTTTGCCATCTATGAGGCTATATAGTTATTTCAATTTTGTTGTCACTACTCAAAACATTTTTACATCTCTTATTTGAGAATTCACTTCAGAACCCATGGCATGATAGAAATAACTCCAGTTTTGACCTAACCTTTGAGAGTGATTTGCTCCTTTAAAATAACCAACATACATTGATCCACAAGCTGATCTTACTAACTAGATTAGTGTGGTAATGTGTTTTCAGTGAAAATCATGATATAACTGTAAAACAATAGGGTGTTTCTTTGGTTTACAACCAAACTGGATATGGAGACACAATTAAGAGATAAATTTTTTAAAATTATAGTAGAGCCTAAAACAGTGCTAGTAGGTAGAATAGGTGGTTGGTGACTACTTTGGTGACAAGGAAATTATGCATTTGAAATTTAAAATTCAAAATAGTCTCATTATTATATCATATATATAGTAAATTAACAAAATAGTGTCATAGAATCATGGAGAATTTGCTCTTGAAATCGCTTAGAGATCCCTTTGTCTAATGCCCTCATCCCCACCTCTATCATTCTCATATTTATATTTCAACTGAAATGTCATTCCAAGAAGACTGTCACTGGACTCCCAAGAATAGCCTAGTTTCCCTAGTGCCTGGTCAGGGCCTAATAAGTAGTAGGCACTTAATAAATATTCATTGAATGAATGAGCAGATGAATATATTTAGGGGATTGGAAGACTCTGCCAGAAATTACAGTGTCTCAAAGTTACTATCATAAATGTTAATAATTATTCAAAACTCTGGGGGAGGGGAGGGGAAGTAAACTGGTTATTTGAGCATTCTGATTGTTGAGATTCCAGTTAAATGAGAGTTTCCCATAAATAAATATATAAAGATTGTCCTAGTTCTTCAGATATTAAAAAGGGTTCTTTTTTTTAAGGCCGTCTTTGCAATTTGAACCAAATTCAAATGTGACTGCTTCTTGCTCTTGTTAACTGCTTCTTGCTCTTGTTAACTGCTAATACCCTGTGGAATTGTTTGGCTTGGTATTTTGCTTCTGTAAGGAGCTAACCATTCTCTGGTAAGAAGAGATCAGATCCATGGAAAATAAATACTCTGCTGCTTATCCATCTTTCTCCTGAAGTGCACCTCACCCCCTTGGGATCTGTACTTTCCATATACTGCCCCAGTGCACAATCCTCCCCACTTTCCTCCCTTCCCAGGATAGCCATACCCATGGGACAGAGACCTGACCTACCTTGGCCATGCATGAAGAACTCATATAGGGTCAGATGCTACATGAGGAATCTGGACACCTGGATTCTAATCCTTGAAATGTTACATTCTAGGAGGTTGTTTTTAAGTCACTTTTCTTGTCTGAGCCTTAGTGTTCTTATCTAAAAAATAATGAGGGGTTTGGGCTAGGTCCAAACTGTTTTCAAATTGTGTTTTTTGCGTGCCTCTGGGTTCATTGGAGTTGCTTCAGGGGCTGATGTGGGGGTTGGGGAGAGAGGCAGAATGAGCAGGGCCTTTGGGTTCACTCACTTCAGCCACAGCATCTCCACTTTTATTTGTTTGATATGCTGTGCTTCCCTGAAAGAATTTGTTTGAAAACTATATTCACTGACATTGTGAGAGTGCATAGTAGATGTAATTTAGTCATGAAGATGGTTGAAATGACTCTACCTACCGTTTCATGGTCCAATATTACTGGCTTTTGGTGTTGCTTATTGAATTGACCATGTGACAATCTGATCAATTGCTGTAAGGGCCTATCTTGTTGACCACCTGGCTGCGGATCAACTCAGCAGTAGTGTTAGGTTAAAGATGTGGAAATCATGAGGACCAGTGGTAGAAAAGGCTGGTTTTCCTTCTTGTGGAGATTGTGGTAGCAGATAAACAGTTCTAGACAGGACTATGTGGAGTTCTATTAATATACCTTTCTCCCCTCTACACCTCCCTCCCAAAGCCTAGAGCCAGACTTCCTATAAATGATTGCTTGCCTATAGACTGAAAGCTAAACTGATCCAAATAACAGAGTCACCCCCAGAGTGTACATTTTATCATTTTATTATCTCTCATCCTTTCAAACCCAATCGATACTTAACTATAAGAAGCACGATTTGTGCTCCTAATAGGCTGACAGGAAGACATATAGTACTCTAGAGATGGACCAGAAAAGGGGAAAATACATTGTAATCTGAAAAGTGTGTTTTATTTTCAGGTACTCACTGATCTGTGGTTCAAAGTGTGATGGGTTTTCAGTGGAAATGCCCTGCTTTCTTCCCTCAGATTTTGTTATTACTATTTAGCACTAACTGTGTGTAGCATTTTCTATTTGCCCACTGGTTAAGGGTCATGTGAATGGTCACCGCTTTTATTCCAGCTTCACAGATGAAGAGCTAGAGGTTCAAGGAAAAACTAGTGAGTTGGCCCAAGGTCACATGATAAATCGATGGCAGAGGTGAGGGTTACCAGCATCAAGTTTCCACAAGCCCTCACATATGTCATTGGTTCCACTACTTCTGCAGGGACACTGGACAGTGTTAATAAAGCCTTCCACTGAGCTTCTTGGAGGCTTTTACTAGAAAATGCCAAAGTGTGGGGCTTCCCTGGTGGTGCAGTGGTTAAGAATCTGCCTGCCAATGCAGGGGACACGGGTTCGAGCCCTGGTCTGCAAAGATCCCACATGCCGCGGAGCAACTAAGCCCGTGTGCCACAACTACTGAGACTGCACTCTAGAGCCCACGAGCCACAACTACTGAGCCCACATGCCCAGAGCCCGTGCTCTGCAACAGGAGAAGCCACTGCAATGAGAAGCCCGCACACCTCAATAAGTGTAGCCCCCACTCGCCACAACTAGAGAAAGTCTGCACTCAGCAACAAAGACCCAACTCAGCCAAAAATTAATTAATTAATTAATTAATTAAAAAGAAAACGCCAAAGTGTGGCTGGTGCTTTGCCCTGATCTTTAGGGTCATCTGAAGAGCTCCCTCTGGCTTAGCCTTATGGGAACAAAGCAGCAAATACTTCAGACTTCTTGTTGAAAACTTGCAGGAGGGAATGATTGGCAGTGCAGCTACTGTGGCATTGTTTATTTATAAAGCATTAAAAGTTGGAAGTCAAGACATGATAGACTTACCAAAAAATGGCTTTATTTTGTTTTGCTTTAATGAAATGTATCTTGGACTGCCTATAGGGGTAGATTACACTCAGAGTTCACCTGACAGTGCAGCTTCCACACTCTTATTTGCCCAAAAAGCTAGGGCAGCATTGTGTTTGGAGTCATGGATTCTTAGTTTGGGCAACCAGTATAGCTTCTGTTTTTCCCTTCAGCTCGAAGATCAGCATTCTTTGGCTCAAAAACATTTAAAACCATTTTAAAATGGTTTAAAGACCTAAATGTCAGACATGACACCATAAAACTCCTAGACGAGAACATAGGCGAAGCATTCATTGACATAAATCATAACAGTATTTTCTTAGATCAGTTGCCCAAGGAAAAAGAAATAAAAGCCAAAATAAACAAATGGGACCTAATCAAACTTAAAAGTTTTTGCACAGGAGAGGAAACCACCAACCAAAGGAAAAGACAACCTATGGAATGTGAGAAAATATTTGCAAACAACACAACCAACAAGGGGTTAATATCCAAAATATACAAAGAGCTCACAGAACTCAATATCAAAAAAACAACCCAAGCAAAAAATGGGTAGAAGACCTAAATAGACATTTTTACAAAGAAGATATACAGATGGCTAACAGGCATATGAAACGATACTCAACATTGCTAATTATTAGAGAAATGCAAATCAAAGCTACAATGAGGTACCACCTCACACCGGTCAGAATGGCCATCATTAAAAAGTCTACAAATAATAAATGCTGGAGAGGGTGTGAAGAAAAAGGAACCCTCCTACACTGTTGGTGGGAATGTAAATTGGTGTAGCCACTATGGAGAACAGTATGGAGGTTCCTTAAAAAAGCTAAAAATAGAACTACCATATGACCCAGCAATTCTACTCCTGGGCATATATCTGGAAAGACTGAAAACTCTGATTTGAGAAAACACCTGCACTCCAGTGTTCGTAGCAGCACTATTTACAATAGCCAACACATGGAAGCAACCTAAGTGTCCATCAACAGAGGAATGGATATAGAACGGATAAAGAAGATATGGTGTGTGTATATATGTGTATATATATGTGTGTATATATATATATACACATATATACACACACACACATACACACACAATGGAATATTACTTAGCCACAAATAAGAATGAAATATTGCCATTTGTAGCTATGTGGATAGACTTAGAGAATATTATACTTAGTGAAGTCAGACAGAGAAAGACAAATACTGTGATACCACTTATATGTAGAATCTAAAAAATAATACAAATGAATCTATATATCAATACAAAATAGAAACAGACTCATAGACATAGGAAACAAACTAGTGGTTACCAGAGGGGAGAAGGAAGGAGGGAGGGACAAATTAAGATTATGGGATTAACAGGTACAAACTACTATGTATGAAATAGATAAACAACAAGGACCTACTATATAGCACAGGAAATTATATTAAAATTATATTAAATATCTTGTAATAACCTATAATGGAAAAGAATCTGGAAAAATCATTTTGCTGTATATCTGAAACTAACACAATATTGTAAATCAACTCCACTTCAATAAGAAAAAAACATTTTAAAGTGAGCAGAATGAGAGAGCAGAAGGAAGGCAAACTCAGAGAGAAATTGTATAACTGGTTAATAATTGCTGTATGGAATTGAAGCTTCTACCTTATTTTTTCAATAAGTATAAATTAAACACTCGCTTGTTTTAAACACATGCAAGAGGTAAAAGGATAGTCCCCTTTTGATTCCTTTAACTGACAGAAACAGAGTAACCTTGAAACTCTACTCAAACTTTATCCCCGATCCTCCTCTTTCAAGAAGACTTCCATAACTAATTGAGCCATAGGAAATTATTCCTGTTCCATTTCATATTAATCATTAAAACTTGTTCTCTGCTTGCTGTAAAATAGGCTTTTATTCATTTGAACCTGTACAATATACATGCATTGTTTATCTCTGATGAGGCACCTGTTCAGCTAAGTTAGGTAACTAGTTAGGAAGAGGTAATAGAAAGCAGCCTTGCTCTGGAGCCATACCCATCCGGGTTTAAATCCAATATATGCAATAGGTAACTATCTGTGAAACCCTGGGTACATTACTGAATCGCCAGTGTTTTGTCTGTAAAATAATCTATTGTGCAGGAATTACTGTAAGAATTGGAGAAGATATGTAGAAAGAGCACTTAGCCAGGCCTTGGCATATTATGCTTGATGCTCAATAGATGGCAGTTATATTGTTGTTGCTGCTGCTGTTATATTCCTTATCAAATTTTTCTTAGTCATTATAAACAAAATGGAAGTGACAGCAGTCCCAAGGATGGGGCTTTGGTTTTGCTTTTCTGCACAGAGAAAACATTTTGTGTATTTAAGTTTAAAGGGTAGCACTAGGCAGTAGATTTGATTATTTCTCTCATTTCACTTCTCTCCTTTTCCATAACTAGCGGTCACCTGTAGTTTTCAGTGTGTAGGGTGTCATGAAATAGTCACATCATTTCATGAAAGATTATGTACACAGGGGAGTAAGATGTAACTGAGCATACATATACATACTGGCCTTATTTTTCATTCTTGGCAAGTAGAGGTCTTTAATGTGTAACTTGAAAGCTTATTACATTTTGTGTAGGATATTAGGAAATGTCTTTTAAAAATACTTTAGTTTTATATTTTTAAAAATTGAGGTATAACTGACATACAACAATATGTTAGTTTCAGGCATAAAACACAGTCATTCAATATTTGTATATACTGAGAAATGATCACCACAATAAGTCCACTTAACATCCATCACCATACATAGTTACAGATTTTTTTCTTGTGATGAGAACTTTTAAGATCCACCCTATTAGCAACTTTCAAATACGTGGTACAGTACTGTTAACTATAGTTGCCATGTTTTATATTATATCCTCATAGTTCATTCATTTTATAAATAAAAGTTTGTACTTTTTGACTCCCTTCAATCCTTTAAAAAGAGGTAAGAGAAGGTACTTTTTGTTTTGGCATCAAAACATCACTTTGCTGTACACCTGAAACTAACACAACATTGTAAATCAAGTATACTTTAATATAAAATAAAAATTAAAAATAGATTTCCATTTCTGCCTTCCCTTTTCAACCTGATTTAAAAAAAAATTCTGTAATAAGGGCATCCCACTTAAAAACCTGTTGATATAAAAGGAACTGGAAGTTTGGCTGAATATTTTAGAATTTGTTTGCTTGCTCAGAGCTTCAAACAATCATGGTCTGGAGTTTCCTGGGGAGGACAGAACCACTAAGTAGATAGGGCCCAGGTAGCTAAGGTTCCTGGTCAGCTCCCTGGAGAAGGTAGCACTGTACAGAAGGTGTGGTCTGGTCTTTAAGGCACCCCCCAACCCTTTATCTCTGACAGTTCCTCTGTTCATACTGAGGATGGAGCCCTGCCGGATGACATAAAACACGCTTCCAGAGTTGCTGATCAAGCAAGGCAGAACTGAACAGTTGGGTCTGGGCTCTCCCAACACAAAAATCAAAGTTCTCAAGGAGTTAGAGAAATAAACTGATGCTTCTTAAAGCTGGTCCTGGATGTTATGACTTGTTTCTGGAAGCAAAGAAATAACAATTCCAACAACAACTACCAGAGCAAACCCATTCAGTGTTTACTGTGTGCCAGATCCTATGCTGGGCACTTGACACACAGGATTTCCTTTAAATTCTCACAACAACCCTCTAATATGTGTTACATGAAGCAAAAGATTCTACGGCCAAAATGTTTGAAAACACCGGGTAAAAGTAGTTAAAGGGTTTTTTTTTAAACTGCAGGACTTATCAGAGACTTTAATTTACTAGTTCGTGTTATGAACTCCAAGCAGGACTTAGAGTATGCTGCTTTCCCAATTGTGTTGGAGCACGGAAACTTTCTTTTGCCAAAGGTCATCTGGAGAGATGGAACTCCATTTGGGATGTGCTGTGCTATGAGTTTCTTGTGGAATCCATGCTTATTATCCTTGGAAATTGGACTATGTTCTGTCTTTGCCCTGGCCTTGTCTTGTCCCTAAGTAACCCACACGACCTAATCTTAAAAAACCTGTGAGTTTATATCTGTTTCATGGAAAACTGGATGGATGCCCCTAATCTACCTAAGTCCAAGCCACAATTGTCCTTTAACTGGACTATTGTAGTAGCCTCCTAAGTGGTCTTCCAGCTCCCCTCCTTTTGTTCTTCTGGATCACTGTTCATGCTATAGCCAGTTATCCTAAACAAACATTCGAACAACAAACAAAATAACATTGCACTACTATTTTACCAAAAATACTTTAAAACTTCCAAACATACTCAGAATAAAATTCTCACACCTTACTAAGGCCTGTAAAGCTCGGCATGACCTGAACCCTGCCAGTTTCTGCAGCCTGACTGCTTACCATTCTCCCCCCACAGGCTCTCTCTGCTCCATCCAGGTTGTCAATTCTTCTGGTGTTCGGGTTACTTCCTCCTCAGGGAGCACTCTCTTCCCTCTGTCTAGAATGTCCTTTCAGAGGACATTCTGTACTACTCCTACTCACCTATCATCTCTTTGCTTAAATGCTGCTTCCTCAAAGAGATTGTCACTAACCACTCCAAAACTTAGGGGCGCTCAGTTTTTCTGGGTTAGATGAAGTTAAAGGGGTTTCTTTATATTAGGATTTATCAGAATCTTTGCTATGTTAGCATGTATTTTGAACTTCAAGAGAGACACAAAATACCCTGTTCTTTTCCTCAGATCACTTATCACAATGTTTGGCTAATGGCTATCTCCCCACTAGACTCTGGGTTTTATGAGAGCGGAGACTATGTCTGTTCACCGGTGCACCCCAATGCTTAATGCAGTGCCTGACACATGATAGGAGTCCAGCAAATGTTTGCTGAATGAAGAAATGAAAATGAATCTTTATGCTGCTGGTCTGGTATTTTATAGTTGGCCTGCTGCTGAATGATTTAATATTATTGATATAATCTCTTCCTACTGAAGATTTTTCCTTATTATTTAAGGCTTTTGAAGGAAAAGCTAGAATTAGATTCAGCAATGATTGGCAGCAATTGACTATTAGTGGTAGCAATACTTGGCTTTTATATTTTTAAATTAATAACCTTTAAAATTATTTAATATTTACTATTTTAACATTTTTTAAAATTTATTTATTTATTTTTGGCTGCATTGGATCTTTGCTGCTGCATGTGGGCTTTCTCTAGTTGTGACGAGCAGCGGCTACTCTTTGTTGCGGTTCACAGGCGTCTCATTGTGGTGGCTTCTCTTGTTGTGGAGCATGGGCTCTAGGCACGCAGGCTTCAGTAGTTGTGGCGCATGGGCTCAGTAGTTGTGGCTTGTGGGGTCTAGAGCTCAGGCTCAGTAGTTGTGGTGCACGGGCTTAGTTGCTCCAGAGCATGTGGGATCTTCCCAGACCAGGGCTCGAACCCGTGTCTCCCCTGCATTGGCAGGCGGATTCTTAACCACTGCGCCACCAGGGAAGCCCCACTGTTTTAATATTTTATGTAATATTCTTTATACTTCCCTTTTTAATAATTAAAAGAATTCTTTAAAACTTATCCTTAGCTTTAAACATTTTCAAGTTCTAGTTCAAAGTAAAATAACGAAGCAAAATAATGCACTACAGCATTTGTTTCCCAATTAGCCATACCTGTGGGATGCCTTCCTTAGGCCGTGAAATCCAAGCCCCATGTGAGCCTGGTAGCATCTGACCTTCAGAGTAAGTCTGAGGACGCTGAAAAAAGGAAATGTCTTTGTGAATGCCAAGCCTGCAAATCAAAAAACCACAGCACGAGTACAGAGTAAATACTATGTGTTGGCAGGTTTTTATGTAAGAAGATGGTGGCGTTACACATGTCCTTTGATCTGATCCTCCTTGTGACATGTGGAACACGTTTTCATTGCTCCCAAGCAGGATTACAATTTTGCCTGTGATCTGTGTCACAAACCAATTGACTGGACCCTGTGACAAAGGAAATCATGACTTGGGGTGCATTAACTAGGCTCTTAAAACAAATGAGGTCCTTGCTTGCCTAACTCTCTAAGTCCTCTGGGCCTGGGAGAGGCCTGGTCCAGGTAGAGCTAGCAGAAAGACAGAGCACAATGTACAGCCTCCAAGGTCACTTCCTGGTAATTGGATAAGGCGAGCCATCTAGTGTTATTTCTTTGAGAAGGGCCATTCCTAGAAGAGTGTACCATCCAAAAAATGGGTGGGAAGAGGCAGACAGGGAGGTTATTGGTGCTTGTTACCTACTATTAGGTACATCTAAGTGCTATAGCACTGCCAGTACAGCTTGTGTTGAGTTTCTGTGCCATGTCTCAGTTTCACTGGCAAGCAGGCTTCAACAGGATATGCTCAAGGCTCATTAATAGATTACTTGCACTAACAAGAGGAAGATTCAACCTAATGAGAGAATGTGCCTTATTAATGGCTTGGAAATTAAGCAGTCTCCATCTAACTAATCAATGCTAAGTGACTGACCTTCGTGGAGGCTGCAGCTCATTAGTAGAATACACACAGATGGTAATGTGCTCAAAGGTATTTAAAATATATGTGAAAAGAACTACATTAATAAGACAAACCTATCCCAACTGTCCATGACTTGGCTCTTGTTCCCTATGCTATCTGTATGTAATTTGGTATGTTTATTTATGAGAATGAATTTGTCTGATAATGTCTACAGTTTTCAAATTTCCATGTAGATAACAGATTATGATCAACTTTCACAATAATTTGCTTTCATGAAAAAAGGCTATAGGAAGAATTGACTTACAATAACGGCTTTGTTTATTCAGTAACTCATTTATCCAAGGATAATTGCCTTGAGGGAGAAATGGATTCTAAGCCTAATGTAATAAATGTTTATTTGGAATTGTATTTGACTGTTTCTTCTTTTTCTTTCTTGTTAAATGCTTTCTCAAATGTGATCTGTTAATAATTATTCCAGTATCTCCAAGGACCTTCCTGAAGGTGTTCATACTGAAATGTTCCATAAATACGCTTGTTTCTCTGACAGCAAGCCAGTAGTGACATCAGAGATGGCATGACTTTACTTCAAATAGGACAATGTATACGACAGCCAATTCACTAGCTCTATTCTTACCCCATACTTGCCAAGCTACTGCAAAAACCCAAGTGGTAATGCATAGGTAATTTTTTAAATCTTGCATTTCCTTTATTTCACTCAGCCAATCTGTCTCTCTTAAGAAGCAACTTGAAGACTGCAATGAGTTTTAATGACATCATACTGTCATGTCTTTTCTTCACCTTGCTCATGCTTTAAGATGTCCTTTTCTTGTTCATCTCCCTCCTCAGAAATCCCTGGTTCTGGCATGTTCAGTGAAAACAGCCAGATAAAGTGTTTATCAATTCCTAAGGCTCCCTTTAGTTTTATTTATATAAGAAGCTCCCTAAGGGGAAGACCTTTACTTCTTATGTGGTGAAGTGCAACATTTGCTCACAGGTCTCTACCTCTGATGAATAGAATTAGGAAATGTGTCTTGGAGTAGAGCCAAACACTGACAGGAAGACATCCAGACAGCAGGCTTTCCAAGCCTTTTGCTTGAGAGAGTAGTGCTGTGACAATACAGTGGCCCCAGGTCACTGGTAATTGGTGAAGGTCCAGAGGTAGAGGGATTTAAAAGTCTGAAAAGCAAAGTGCAAGAATGGAAGTTGGCTCTTTTGCATATTTCCCCAACCAAGATTGGTAGATTGTAAGATCTGCAGTCAGTAGTGGTCCAGCATGTTCACGAGCTGTTAATTAATAAGGCTGAAAAATTAGATAAGCCATTTTAACAGAGCTCTACAGTGGTCTCCATGTGCATCACATTTCTTAAAGCAGATGCTGCCTTTTGCCACCTCAGGGCCTGGCTTCTCCATGAAGCTTTCTTCCGCTAATCACTCCTTGTTAGTCTTTATTCTCTATCATCCTCGACTAGAGCTAATCAGTATGGAAAAATGATACTGATTAGGCTCTGGGACTTCTTTAAGGCTGTACCATGTTGGGTGGTGCTCAGTGTCACCTCAATGGCAAAAATAGGCTCATTTATACTTCAGATACATGGCCATTTTGGTTAAACTCCAAGGGCCGTAGTCTGTTTATTTGTTAGAATTTTGCTAGCTTATTATTAGGTGACAGAGAAGACAAATGAGTATAATCTATGGGTAAATTTACAAATTTTAGTAACATTTCTCTCCGTTAAGTTTTGACCTTAGTAAGACAACAGGGACCTTTATACAATAAATCACTCCATACTATTTGTTTTAGCTTTACAGACAGAGGAAGCTATAGTGAGTATTTTCTCTCAAAACCAAAATGAGTTGTAGACATCTCTAGTGAGTCTCTAGAAAGGAATTAGGTTTGGCCAGTGCGAGTTGAAACAAGGACACCATTGCTATGCTCTGAGACCCTGAATTCTGTTTCAAAATAGATAAGACAAGACTGAGTCTTGTCCCCTGTCTTTTTGGGTTATTTTAGTAGTGGTCAGTGTGAGTCACCTATGTCTGAATGATAATAATACATTGAGGAACGAGAAACATTCATCTGGACAGAATAAGGAACCAAACAGCTAGGTCTTCTCAAGTACCAGATGACCCTATTTTACAGAAAAGGAAACCAATGCCAAGTTAGACAAAGCAGCTGGGTGAGGGCCACTCCACAAGGTAGCAGTGGAATCTTGCTT